>NC_134405.1:206587550-206962550 GCF_038048845.1 Mixophyes fleayi
TGTAGTGTTTATAAAGACAGACAGCGTCGAAGTGTTATTAGTTGACTTTCTTAACCCTAAAATTGTCCCTGTTGCAAATATTCGTGCAATGGACAGTTACTTTTTCATTGAAAGACTCAAGCTTTCAAGTGTAGTGTTTATAAAATATAAACAACAATACAGTAGTTTTAGAGCACGTCAATACCTCTTGTTTTAAATTATGACAGGGCATTTTACTTTTGGTTTAATTTCTTGAATTTGTTTAAATTTGGTTTTACTTTTTGAACATGGCAAACGACTGTTGATTGGTCATATAATGCAAAAAAAAAAAGTTCCAAGATGGAATTGTACTTGGGTCCTCACACCCACCCTTATGTTGTTGAAATAGGACATGCACACTTTAACAAACCAATCATTTCAGCGACAGGGCCTACCAAACAACTTTGGCTGAAATGATTGTTTTGTTTGGGCCCCCACACCAAAAAAGCTATTCATCTCTCCCTGTACAGACTAAACAGGCTCTACTGAGGCAAGATGTCGTCCTCATCCTCAACCTCTGATTCTTCTCCCCCTACAGTGTGTACTTCCTCCTCATCACACATTATCAATTCGTCCCCGCTGGACTCCACAACCACAGGTCCCTCTGTACTATCTGGAGGGCAGTGCTGTACTTCATTGAGTAATTGATTATTTATTTTTATAAACATCATTTTTTCAACGTTATGAGGAAGCAACCTCATTCGCAGCTCACTGACCAGGTTCCCCGCTGCACTAAAAACTCTTTCCGAGTACACACTGGAGGGGGGACAACTCAGGTAAAATAGAGCCAGTTTGTACAGGGGCTTCCAAACTGCCTTTTTTTCCTGCCAGTAACAATATGGACTGTCTGACATGTCTACTTGGATGGTGTCAGCAAAGTAATCATCCACAATTTTTTCTATTGTGATAGCATCCAATGCAGCGAGAGTAGACATGTCTGCAATGGTTGGCAGGTCCTTCAGTCCGGACCAGATGTTATCAGCATCCCCGCCAGCGCCTCTTTTGGGAAAACTGAGCTTTTTCCTCGCAGCCATAGATGTGGAAGAAAATGAGGGTGGAGCTGTTGGCATGTCACGGTCCTCTTCAGAGGACAATCTCCTGACCAGCAGGTCTTTGCACCGCTGTAGACTTGTGTCCGCCGGAAACAGAGACACAACATAGGCTTTAAACCGAGGATCGAGCACGGTGGCCAGAATGTATTCCTCTGACTTTAAAAGAGTGACCACCCTCGGATCCTGGCAAAGCGTACTAAGGGCTACATCCACAAGAGCTACATGCTTGGTGTAATCGCAATGGCTTACCAGCTCCTCCCTCACTTTCTCCAGCTGCTTCTGCAACAGCCTGATCAGGGGAATGACCTGACTCAAGCTGGCAGTGTCGGAACTGACTTCTCGTGTGGCAAGTTCAAATGGCTGCAGAACCTTGCACAACACAGAAATCAGTCTCCACTGCGCTTGACTGAGGCGCATCCCCACTCCTTTGCCTATGTCGTAGGTGGCTGTGTAGGCCTGAATGGCCTTTTGCTGCTCCTCCATCCTCTGCAGCATATAGAGGGTGGAGTTCCAGCGCATCACAACCTCTTGTTTGAGGTGATGGCAGGGCAGGTTCATGCTTTTTTGATGTGCCTCTAGTCTGCGGTAGGTACTGGCTGAATGCCGAAAGTGTCCAGCAATTTTGCGCGCCACCGCAAGCATCTCCTGCACACTCCTGTCACTCTTGAGGTAATGCTGCACCACCAAATAAATGGTGTGGGTAAAACATGGGACATGCTGGAAATTGCCCATATTTAATGCCCGCACAATGTTACTGGCATTGTCTGACACCACAAATCCCCATGAGAGTCTAAGTGGGGTAAGCCACTGGGAGATAATTTCCCTCAGTTTCTCTAATATGTTGTCAGCGTTGTGCCTCTTATTAAAGCCTGTAATACACAATGTTGCCTGCCTTTGCACGAGCAGCCATTTTGTAGATGCTGCTACTGATGCAGCTGTTGCTGCGGAAGGGGATGCATCTACCCAGTGGGCTGTCACAGTCATATAGTCCTTCGTTTGCCCAGAACCACTTGTCCACATGTCCGTGGTTAAGTGGACAGTGGGTACAACCGCATTTTTTAGAGCACTGAGGACACTTGATCGTACTTCTCTGTACATTTTTGGTATCGCCTGCCTAGTGAAGTGGAATCTCGACGGGATTTGGTACCGGGGACACAATACCTCCATCAACCCTCTAAATCCCACTCCACTGATGGCGGACACCGGGCGCACGTCTAACACCAACATTGCAGTTACAGCCGCAGTTATACGCTTTGCAATAGGGTGACTAATATCGTATTTTGTGGTCATGGCAAACGACTGTTGGACGGTTAATTGTTTTGTGAAAGACTTAGCGGTCTTACGACTTCCCCTCTGGGAAGATGATCGACTAACAGCAGCAACAGCAGCAGTGGCAGTAGTAGGCGTTACGCTGCAGGATTCCTCGGATGAATCCCGTATTGAGGAGGACTCAGTCTGGCTGCTGACTTGGGCTGCAGGACTGAATCTGATGGAGATTGTGGAGGAAGTTGACGAGGAGGGTGTTGCTGGTGTGTATCCAACTGGACCACGGGATTTAGGTGTCCCTGTACCGATGAGGGTCCTAGCCCCAGTTCCTGAACTAACCACTGAACTATGAAGGTTATTCAGGTGACGTATAAGGGAGGATGTTCCTAGGTGGGCAAGATCCTTACCCCTGCTTATTTGAGCTTTACATAAGCTACATATGGCCATACATTGGTTGTCTGGATTTGGATAAAAATAACTCCAGACCGAAGAGGTGCATTTTTTGGTCTTCTGACCAGGCATGACGATGGGCTTTTTCATCCCATGGACATCAGCTGTTTCCCCCCCTGGTGCCTCATTTACAATAACCACATCACCATCCTCATCATCAAGTTCCTCCACAGCGCCAGCTACATCATCAATAGGCTCCTCCCGAGCCACCTCTTCCCGTACAGTGATGGGAAGGTCAGGCTTGACAACCACCAACACCCTTGGACTCGCCTTGAGGATTTGTGATAATTTCTCTTTAGAAGGCAGAGTTGTTTGCTGTTTTGTTGCTGACAGCATAACTCTCTTCAATTTTTTGTAGGGGGGGGGAGGAGGAGGAGGGATAAGATCCGTGGGTGAAGCTGAACCACTAGTCATGAACACGGGCCAGGGCCTAAGCCGTTCCTTGCCACTCCGTGTCGTAAATGGCATATTGGCAACTTTACGTTTCTCCTCAGATGATTTTAAGTTTCTCTTTTTGCTACTTTTTCTTAACTTGGGCTTTTTGGATTTTACATGCCCGGTACTACGAGATTGGGCATCGGGCTTGGAAGACGACGTTGATGGCATTTCATCTTCTATGTCATGACTAGTGGCAGCAGCTTCAGCATTAGGAGGAAGTGGGTCTTGATCTTTCCCTACTTTATCCTCCAAATTTTTTGTCTCTATTATATGTAGCACAAGATACTGCAGAATGTGTGAACTTGGTAATATTGCAGTACCAATGGACTTATACTGCTGGATAGGTTTTGCAAATTTGGCTATAATTACTTTTTTAAAAAAAAAAATTATTTTAATATTTTTTATACCTTTTTTTTTATTTTTTAAAAACTTGGGAATAATGGGGAAATAACTATGCCCTTAGAAGCACAGAGCACAGGACACAGCACCACTGGACTGAACAGGACACAGCACAGGACCCAGCAGCACTACTGAACTCAGCAGGACAGAGCACAGGACACAGCACCACTGGACTGATACTGCAGAATGTGTGAACTTTGTAATATTGCAGTACCACTGGACTTTTACTGCTGAATGTGTGAACTTGGTAATATTGCAGTACCAATGGGCTTATACTGCAGGATTGGTTGTGCAAATTTTGTGGTAATTAAAAAAAAATGAAATTAGTTTTTTGGTATTTTTTTAAATAACTTTTTTTTATTTTTTTAAACACAGGGGAATATTGGGGAAATAACTATGCCCTTAGAAGCCCAGAGCACAGGACACAGCACCACTGGACTAAACAGGACACAGCACAGGACCCAGCAGCACCACTGACCTCAGAAGGACAGAGTACAGGACACAGCACCACTGGACTGAGCACAGCACAGCACAGCACAGCACTGAACTGAACAGCACGAGATATAGCAGGACAGAACACCACCTAACACACCCTCCCTCTACCCTGATCAATGCCCGAGTGAAGATGGCGGCGACTAGCGGGGAATTTATAGGATCCGAGTATCGCGAGATCCGACAATGGGATTATGAGTCAGAGCCTCAGTTTCAGATTTGAATTTGGCGCCAATACCCAGATCTGTCTCGGATCCGACTCGGATCGGCAACGTTCGGGTAGGCTCGGATTTCATAAATCCGAGTGCGCTCATCTCTAATATATATAATATATATATATATATATATATATATATACACACAAGGTATGTCTATTAAATAACGAGACTGATTAAAAAATAACTCACCTTTATTTTTCTGGGATTACAAATTTAATGTTTGTCCCCTTCAAAATACTACCTATTTGCGCTAATACATTGCTGTAGTCTTGTTTTCCACTGATCGAAGGCATGGAGCAAATCAATTTCTGTCACTTGTTTTAACATATCTGCCATTTTCTTCTTTACAGCATCAACTGACTCAAAATGTGTCCCTTTATGCACTGGTTTTACTTTAGGGAAAAGATACAAATCGCAAGGTGCTAAATCGGGTGAATATGGAGGATGTTCAAGTGTAGTAATGTGTTTGTCGATCAAAAACTGCTTCACAGAAAGTACTGTGTGAGCAGGCGCATTGTTCTGGTGAAGAAACAAACCATTTTTCCTCAATTGCGGCAGTTTCTTTCTGACTCTCTCTCTCTCAGCTTTTGCAAAACTTCCTTATAATAATGCTGATTAACTGTTGTTTCCTTCTGGAACCCATTCTTCCAAAATTACAGCCTTGATATCGAAAAAAACAATGAGCATTGCTTTGAATTTTGACTTGCTTTGACAAGCTTTTTTCATTCTTGGTGATGACGGGGTTTTCCAGTGCATTGACTGTCTTTTGGTTTCAGGATAGTACTGGAAGATCCAGGTTTCATCACAAGTGATTACTTTATGAAACAGGTTTGGATCTGTGTCAAGTTGTTGCAGAATGTCAACACAACATTCCTTGCGACGCTCTTTTTGCTCTGGTGTGAGAACCCTTGGGACCGTCTTTGCACAAACTTTCGTCATGTTAAGATCCTCACGCAAAATTTTCCATACGGTGTCTTTGTCAATGTTCACTGATTCAGCTATCATTCGAACACTGAATTGGCGGTCTTTTTGAACAATCTGACTGATTTTTCCTACATTTTCTTCGGTTCTTGAAGTGCAAGGTCGTCCAGGGCGTTCATCATCTTCGACATTCTCGGGTCCCTCGCTAAATCTTTTGTGCCACTCAAACACACGGGCACGAGACAGGCAGTCATTTCCATAGGCTGTAGTAAGCATTTGAAAACATTCTGTTGATGTTTTGTGCAATTTTACTAAAAATTTCAAATTGACACGTTGTTCAACTTTTAAACTTACCATTTTTTCGGCACTCTACAGAAAACACAACCAAACTAAATGGTGACTCACAATCAACTGAACATCATAGAGTGTTGCAGCTTGTCATGCAGGTTCAGACAGGTTCAAGGTTACTATGTATGCAGTTATAACCGGTTCTGACTGCTTTGTTTCTAGGTGGAATTACAGTCTCATTATTTAATAGACATACCTCATACATGCACACTATATATATGTGTGCATATTTATATATATATATATATATATATATATATATATATATATATATATATATATATATATCAAAATAATAAGTTATGGAAGGACTGCGCCTTCAGGTGTAAAAACAGATAATTGTGTATATATAGTCAGTAAGCTTTACAATTATCTGTTTTTGCACCTGAAGGCGCCGTCCTTCCATAACTTATCACTTTGATACCTCTTTTCGGTCTAACCATTCGATATTGGAGACTTGGCTGCCACACATATTTGTGGAGGTGTTTTGTTTATGTTTTATGTTTAGTTATATCTTTGTTTATTATCACTTTTTGATTATCATTGTATTTATTATCCATACATTGGGTAAAGCGCCAATCTGATATTGTGTTCTATTCCATATATATATATATATATATATATATATATATATATATATATATAAAAAACATATATCTAGAGAGAACACTCACCAGGCATTCAAAAGGAGTTTCTTATTTTTTCATTGCTGCCAATTCCTGGTCCTTGTTGTTATATTTTATTGAGGTCGATAGTCGTGATAAAAGTCCTGGTGGGATCTAAAACTTATAATATATAATATTTGCATCTGAATACTGCATCCTGAAATGAATAATGAATAAATTAAAAATTCTCTTTGAACACTTGGTGAGTGGCTTCTCTAATTTATATTTGTGTGGAAAAATAGGTTTGGACACATAAGGAGCACCCCACATTGACATATACAAAGATGTGAGTACAGGATTGAAATAGCAGCGTAATGAGGTCTTGCAGACAGAACACCTGTTCTGATCACCTTTAAAGTAGGGAAGGTGGGAGGTGTCAGACTCAGAGGGAGAAAACCATGGGTTTGACACTTGTCAATTAGTCTAGAGCTGGGGAGGAGCTCAGGGCTAGAAAGACATGTTTTTCCTGTAGGCAGGGATATTGATGCTGGACAAGCTGGTCAATCTAGTATAAAGTTGAAAGTGGTAGATGAGTGCTAGAGATAGCCATGGGAAAATTGGACTTGTTTGAATATTATTGCCCCCCCTAACAAATTAAAAGAAAGCTTTATACCAGAAATATGTTATAAGTATCATCTTGAAGATATCAGTGTTACAAGAGGTGTGATCTTGAGATTTTAGAGAAGCCAGATTCCACTTTTCTCCAAGCCAAACAGACAAAATGGAGGAGATCATAAAGAGCCTGTTGCAAATTACTGCTACACAGCAATCACAAGTGTTGCAAGTGATTACCACTCAGGAGGAGTGTAGTGTCTGTTGCATGCGCAACTGAATTTTTTAATATAGGCAATACAGGACAAGGTAGTGCAGTCCGGCTTTTCAGAAAATGACACCAGCAGACGATGTCGAGGTGTACCTAATAGGGATTGAATGGGCCATTAAGTGTGCAAAATGGCAGGTGGGGGAGAGGTGAGTTGAGATTCTAGCACCATGTTTGTGCAGCGAAGCCCAACAAGCTTACGTAGATTAAGTTGAAATAGGAGCACTGAACTATCAACACTTGAGGCAAGAAACTCTGGCATCAAATGAGTTCAATAGTTTCATGGCTTGCAGTTTTAGAGTGAGAAACCAGCTAAGCTTAAAGCAACAGAATACTTCACTCAAGGTCTTGACAGAGAACTTCAGAAATGGATTGTGCAAGGCAACTCACAAATGTTTGATGAACTCACTATGATTGTGGAGAGATTGGGCACTAAGCAGTTGATAACATAAACACTGGCATTTCTGACTATGTCCGTTCCACATACAAAGACAGTGCAAAAGACCAAAATGCCTCTATGTCTGAAACTGCACTGCTGGATAGAGCTTCATTAGAGAAAACAAGTTGCCCAACATGCTTTGAATGTGGAAATGTGGGTCACCTACGGGCCCAATGTCCAATGTTACAGAAGCCAATGGACTGTAGGGTGACCTGTACTGGTCCAGTTTATCTTTGCTACTGCACTATGAATCTTCAGTTATCATGTGTCAGATTAGTGCTAGAAATCATTAAGGGGAATTGGATTTTTGTTTGAAAATTATCGCCATCCTGACATATAAACAGAAGGCTGCCACCATGAAAATCTACAGTATGTATATAGAAAGTATATTATGTTTTAGCTAATTGTTTGCAGAAACTAAACAGAATATTAATATTCCACTACATCTTTTTCAACTTGAACACTATCCATAAAACTTTATATATTTTTTTTTGCCTCTGAAGAAACCACCTCAGTGGTGGTGAGAAACACATGAGGCAACTCTGTTTATTTGCTATTGGAGTTCTGCCTATCTAAACCATGGGGTTCGGTAATTATTGACAATATCTGAGAAAATCACCATTATTATTGAACTGCTTTTGGGACTGCTTTCTTGAATACCTCTCCGGATACTGCCGCTGACACTGAGAAGATAACTGCGGCAAAAACATTTTCAGTGCTGTTGTAGGTGTGCTGTGGCTGGTCTCCATTGCTGGAGGGTTCCTTATACAGCTTGATTTCTTATCTATGGATCAGTAAAGGAGAGACTGTAAAGAAATCTGTTTACCCATATTACATCTGGTGACACAGTTCTAATTCCCCCAATTAAGGGGGCTGTGGATTTTTTTATATGGTCTGAGAGACTACCATCATACTTTTGTGCAATGTTTGCTGTTTTTGGACAGCTCTTGTGTGGTGTATTATGAATTTTATGCATTGTGATTAATGACACAACTATCTCTTCAATAGCTATATACAGCGAGTTTATTATCATTTTTATGTTCAATAAATTTGTATTTATCTCTTTTTATTTCATTGTAGTTATACAGGATTCAGAGTCCTAATATTGAGAACTGTAGTTCAGATAAACATTGTTTATTCATATGGTCTTGTTTATTTGTATGGTTGTTAGCACCTATTTTTTTTCTATTTCTATACATATTAGTAGAAACTGTCAGATCATTGTGTTAAAATGCTGCATCTGAAATTGAAAGCCAGATAAATAGAAAAAAAAATCCAGATAGATTTCCATTTTTGTTAGCTGGAGAAGGGTTGGGAGAATTTTTATTTGGCTAGAAAACCAATTTAAAAAGAAAGTGTGTGATGCCTGTTATGGCCGTCTAGTTGCTATCCAATAATGATTGTCCACTTCCAGTGATGTGGTTCCAATGCACAATGTAATTTAATAGCCAAAAGTAGCAGAATAACAAGAATAAAATAAGTACAGCCGCTATGTAGCAGGCACCCTGGATCCAGTATACAGCATTCAATCCAGAAGTCTGTGGTCAAAGAGACTGAATACTGGTCCCAGGACCCCTGCTTACATACAGTTAGCGGTACAGTGAAAGCAATACAGATGAGTTGGCTTGCTTCCATTGGTTTAGGCTTCAGGAGGGTCCAGTGCAATGCAGGTCATTGGCCAGTTCAAAAGATTACATCCATAGGTGGGGGTCAGGTCTCCTGGCGATGCATTCCTAATCTTCCTGCCACGAACCTGTTTAAACTGGTCTATTTGCATTACACAGACAATATCATTATTAACCGTTTATTCCCTACAATTCATATCTAGCATACGCAAGGTGCGATCAGTTCAGTGATTGAACCGGATGTCTGCGAATAAATAGGGAATTTGAATGATACCAGACTAGATATGTTTCCTGTGACCTGAACCCTAGATCTCACTAACATGTATATAACATTATAATATTTAACCATAAACTCTGCTACTTTCTACCTAAATCATCATCATCATCATGAACATTTATTTATATAGCGCCAGCAAATTCCGTAGCGCTTTACAATTAACTAAATGACTATGTGTTGCAACTACTTTTACATGTGAACTATTTACAAGTGTATTTGTGCGTGTAAATGCATGTATAAGTGTTTGCCACATATTGCGGTTAGTTACGCTCCTCCACGCCGTGGCGTGCTATTCGCATAACTTCAGACAAAAGACAACCAAGTTGTTAGATATTAAATGAAATGACCATATCCAATTATCTGACTTCGACATGCCCAATAAACTTCAGTAGATATACTGGGCCTGATTCATAAAGGGAAGTTAAACAAAAAATTGAGTAAGTCTGCTTACTCAGGTTTTCTGGAGAAAACCATGTTGCAATGCAAGGGGTGCACATGAGCAAATTAGTTTTTTATTTTGCACATAAGGAAAATACTGGCTGTTTTTTCATGTAGCACACCAAATACTTGATAGATTATTTGTACACTGAAATCTAAAGTTGATCTAGGACATGCCCTATGATACCATGATACTATATGTATATGATACTATATATATATACATATAGATATACACACACACACATATATATATATATATATATATATATATATATATATACACAGGGATGGTGCAAGGTTTCTCGGCGCCCTAGGCAAAATTTCAAAATGCCCCCCCTCTCCCCAAGACATAGCAAATACCCACTTCCCAGGCCCTCACACACTTCACTTTTGTTAAAAAAAAAAAAAAGAAGATAAGCCTTACCTCCTCCAGCAGTCTGGATGCAGTGATGTTTCATGTAGAACGCTGTCCAAACTCTACTGCTGCCCCTGGGCAAACACATGATTTCTAGAGGGAAGTATCCAAGTGTTAGATATGGGAACAAAAAACTTTTGAGAATGACCCATCAATCTGCTCCTCCTGCAGCACACTGCCCCCCCCTGCTTGATCATGCCCCCTCCCACAGCACTACGCCCCCCCACTTGACAATATCCCCTCGCAGCACACCACGTCCCCAGCTTGACAATGTCCCACCCTGCTTGACAATCCTGCAGCACCATGTCCTCCCTCTGCAGCACCATGTCCTCCCCCCTGCAGCACACCGTCTCCCCCCTTGTTGAACATGTCCCCCCCCTGCAGCACTACACACACACACACACACTTGTACTTACCAGGAATTTTACTCCATGCTGCTGCTCTGCTCCACTCTGGCGGGCGCCTCACTGACTGTCGGGACGTGATGATGACGTCACTCCCAACAGTCAGTAAGGGAAGAGAGGGTCGGGAGGTAGTGCGTTCCAGCGTTAGGGGGGGGCGGTGGTGATCAATTACCCCACCCCCGCCATGGATTGGATGAAATTGTGCACATATATAAAGCTGTGCGGGCATCGCACAGCTTTATAGATTGATTATAGATTGATTGATTAAAACTTAAAAATAATCTTGTTTGTAATGTATGAAAGGGTATTAAAACTTCAACTACAACCTGGGTCACCTTAAACACCAAAATAATAAATAAGGTGACCTATTCTACTCGAAATAAACCAAAAAATCATGTAAAGATTCAAATCCACATTTAAAGCATTCTAAGGTATATTTTAAGGTAGAAATAGCCGATTGTCCAGATCAAAAGTAATTTAAAGTAATAAAGGTTTACTTCAATTAATATTTCAGAAAATGATTAACACAGCAGCCATCTAAGAATCTAAGAGAATGTATACATCTCAGAAAGCTTCAGTCCAAATGTTAGGAACCCCTCCAGCCAGCACAACACAACCCGGAGTCTACTCTGCCAGTCAGGTGTTCACTGGAGCCCCTGATGGTGGGGACAGACTGGGCTGCAGACTGACAGAGGGTCGTGAAGTGTGTACCGGCTGGGGAGAACCCAGGCAAGAAGAGTCAGGTCCACGCAGAGGTCAAAGGCCGGCAGCAGGTAACAGTAACAACGAACAAGCTGAGGTCAGAGGTCACAGGCAAAGTAGCAGAACGGGTAAACGAGCCAAGGATCAGGGTCACAGGAAACACAAGCGAACTCAAATACAAAGCCAAGGGTCATACACGGGAAGTCAAAACGTAGATACAGGAAACAGGAACTGGAACAAGCAGGTCAGCAGACTGGAGCACAGAAGCTATAACCGGCAATGAGGCAGCAGACCTTATTGCCCTAAATACCAGTGGCCACCAATCAGAGCCTAGCTCTGAATTAGACACAGCCCCCAGCATAATTAATAAGTTGCATTAATTAGCCCACAGGCTAGAGAATATGGTGAGCGCTGCGCCCGGCTTCCTCTCATTGCCGGGACGCAGCGCTGAAGCGTCTTCTCGTTGCCCCGGCAACGGCCGGGTCAGGGCCGGAAGTGACGTCCCGGTCGCCATAGCGACGGCCGGGACGCAGGTGAGTGAGTCGCGGCGGCTGGGCACCGCCGCGGCTCGTAACAGTACCCCCCTCTTGAGGAGGGGTCGAGGGACCCCGACATCCAGGTTTTCTTGGGAACCTCCTGAAGAATTCCTTCAATTGTTTAGGGGCATGGAGTAGTCTCCGCGGAACCCAAGATCGCTCTTCTAACCCGCGGTTCTTCCACTGCACCAAGAAGTGCACCTGTCCTTGCACTTTTTTGGAATCTAAAATCCTTTGAACCACATATCTTAGTGGCTCACTCGAACTTCCCCCAGGCACAGTTGAGGATTGGCTAGGATACAATACCGGCTTCAATAATGAACAATGAAATGTGTTCGGAATTTTTAGTGAGCTAGGAATCTTCAATCTAAAAGCTACCGGATTGATCTGTTTGGTAATCATGAACGGCCCAATAAATTTAGGCCCTAGTTTTTTACAAGGCTGCCTGAGCCTAAGATTTCTAGTTGATAGCCATACTTTCTGGCCCACTTTGAATGAGCAGGTGGTACGGTGGCGATCCGAAATTTTTTTGGCCGACAATGAGGACTTTTACAAGGAGGACTGAACTTTCCCCCAAATTACTTTCAGATCAGCAGCTGTGGAATGAATCTCCGGAATACCAGCAGATTTGAGAGAGTACAGAGAATTAGACCTGGGATGAAAACCGAAGTTACAGTAGAACGGGGAAGTTTGAGTAGATGAGTGAGATGAATTATTGTAGGCAAACTCTGCCCAAGGCAGCAAAGAGGACCAGTTGTCATGGAATTCTGAGGAATAACATCGGAGGAACTGTTCAAGTGCTTGGTTAACCCTTTCAGTCTGCCCGGTAGACTGAGGGTGGTATGCAGATGACAGACTGATCCGGATTCCGAGAAGGGTGCAGAAGGATTTCCAGAATTGTGCTATGAATTGTGAACCACGATCAGAAACAATATCGGAAGGAAGTCCATGGTGCCGGAAAACATGTTGTATGAAGAGAATGGCCAGATCTCGAGCTGTAGGAATCCTGGTTAATGGAATGAAATGTGCCATTTTGCTGAAACGGTCTACCACAACCCAAATAGTATTATGTCCTGCAGAAGGTGGCAAATCAACAATAAAATCCATGGACAAATGTGTCCAAGGTTTTGCAGGAATGGGCAATGGAAGCAATTGACCCACCGGGCGAGTCCTGGGGACTTTGTTCCTGGCACAAACCTCACATGAGAGGACATGACTTTTGACGTCAGCGGACAAGGATGGCCACCAGACCGTACGGGAAAGGATCTCCAGCGTCTTATAAACTCCAGGGTGTCCCGCAGACCTACTATTATGCGCCTCTTCAAGAATCGCCTTCCTTAGATGGACTGGAACAAAAAGACGTTGCTCCGGAGTAGTATCAGGGGCCAATCTCTGGAATCTCTGAAGTGTGATACTCAGATCTTGGGTTAATCCAGCATGGTTTATGGAAGGAGGAATAATAGGCTCTGGGTTAGAAACTGGAACGAGGTGTGCCAAGAAACTTCTGGACAGAGCATCTGCCTGGACTTTTTTGGAACCCGGTCGATAGGTGATCAGGAAATTGAACCGGGTAAAGAATAACGACCAACGGGCCTGTCTGGGATTTAGACGTTTGGCCGATTATATGTATTGCAAGTTCTTGTGGTCGGTAATGACAGAGATCTGATGTGGAGCACCCTCCAGCCAATGTCGCCACTCCTCGAAGGCCCATTTGATTGCCAATAGTTCTCTATTCCCGACATCATAGTTGGCTTCTGCTGAAGAGAACTGACGGGAGAAATAGGCACACGGGTGTAGACGATTAGTATGAGGGTCCTTCTGTGATAGTATGGCCCCAGCACCGACGTCAGAGGCATCAACCTCAAGAACAAATGATTTAGCTGGATCTGGGTGTCTAAGGACCTGAGCAGAGACAAAGGCTTTTTTCAGGCTTTCGAATGAGGCTACTGCTTGAGGCGACCAATTAGTTGGATCCATTCCTTTACGGGTTAGGGCGACAATGGGAGCCACGATGTCCGCAAAACCTGGAATGAACCTTCTATAATAATTGGAGAAGCCCAGAAATCTCTGCACCGCCTTGAGGTTGTTTGGTTGCACCCAATCTAGAATAGCCTGAACCTTAGTTGGATCCATGGAGAATCCCTCAGAAGAGATTATGTAACCTAAAAAGGATACTTTCTGCACCTCGAACTCACACTTTTTTAGTTTGGCGTAAAGGTGGTTCTCTCGCAATCTTCGTAGAACTTGTTTGACGTGATTTTGATGTACCGACAGAGATCTAGAATAGATGAGGATATCATCTAAATAGACGACCACGAAACTACCAAGAAAGTCCCGAAGAACCTCATTGATTAAGTCCTGGAATACTGCAGGTACATTGCTAAGACCGAACGGCATAACCAAGTATTCATAATGGCCAGAGTGCGTATTGAATGCCGTCTTCCACTCGTCTCCCTCCTTGATACGGATGAGGTTATATGCTCCACGAAGATCGATTTTTGAGAAGACAGTAGCACCTCTCAACTGATCAAATAATACGGAGATGAGCGGAAGGGGATAGGTATTCTTGATTGTAATAAGATTCAATCCCCGGTAATCAATACAGGGTCTTAGTCCTCCGTCCTTTTTGGATACAAAGAAGCATCCTGCTCCTACGGGAGATTTAGATGGCCTGATGAAGCCCTTCTCCAGATTTTCTTCAATGTATTCCTGCATGGACTTGGTCTCCGGACCAGAGAGGGAGTACAGGCGACCCTTAGGCAACTTGGAACCAGGAATAAGCTCGATGGCACAGTCGAAGTCACGGTGAGGTGGTAAGGTGTCAGCAGCTTTCTTGGAGAACACATCCCAGAACTCATGATATTGTGAGGGAAGCTGCTCCGGAATAGACTGAATCACCCGCAAGGGCAGTGACAAGCAGGACTGTGTACAGTAAGAGATCCACTGGACAATTTCTCCTTTTACCCAGTCCATGACAGGGTTATGACGGGAAAGCCATGGGTGGCCCAAGATCAAGGGAACTGATGAACAATCGATAAGGAGAAAGGTTATTGACTCTGAATGGAGAGCTCCGATTTTTAATTGTAGTGGTGAGGTCTCCCAGGAAATCTTGCCACCAGGCAACGGACCTCCATCTAAGCCACAGACAGTAATAGCGGACTTGAGTTCTACCATCGGAATTTTAGCAGCTCGGGCGAACCCGATGTCCAGGAAGTTGCCTGCAGCTCCACTATCAACGAAGGCGGACAGGTCCATTGAACGAGCACTAAACGTGAGCTGTGCAGGGATCAATAAGGCGTTTTTCGGGGAGACAATCTGCAGACCTAGGTGAACTTTCCCCTCGTTCCCTAGGCATGCTCTTTTCCCGGCTTATTCGGGCAGGAACGGGAGAAGTGGCCTTTTGTGCCGCAATAGAGACATAAGCCCTGTGATCTTCTCTTGTCTCTTTCCTCAGGGGAGAGACGATACGCTCCCAATTGCATGGGTACCTCACCATCCGTGGGAACAGGAATGAAGCCGGATAGATGTGATGATGTCTCCTTTTCGGCTTTCCGCTCTTTAAATCTCCTGTCTATTTTAATGGAGAGGTGCATCAGATCCTCCAGAGAGGTAGGAGATGGGTACTGCACCAAAGAGTCTTTGACCTGTTCCGACAGGCCAAGACGGAACTGACTCCGCAAGGCAGGATCATTCCATCCACTATCAGGTGACCATCTACGGAATTCAGCGCAGTATTCCTCTGCCGAGCTCCGGCCTTGTTTCAAGGCCCGTAGATGAGCTTCAGCGGAGGCAATACGGTCCGGGTCGTCATATAATAGACCTAACGCCTCGAAGAAAGCGTCTACTGACTGCATGGCAGGACTGGTCTGCGGCAAGGAAAACGCCCAGGACTGGGGGTCACCCTGTAGAAGGGAAATGATAATCCTGACTCTTTGATGCTCTGACCCAGAGGAGCGGGGTCTCAATCGGAAATAGAGCTTGCAGCTCTCCCTGAAATTCCGAAACAGGGACCTATTTCCAGAGAAGCGATCCGGCAAGTTCATCTTAGGTTCACAGACGGAACTTGGAGTGAGTTGTGACACTTTTGCGGCTTCTTCTTGAACAGACAGACGCTCAGCCAATCCCTGGATCATCTGATATAAGGACTCAACATGGGCTGCTAGGGCTTGTGCCGGAGACGGTGAGGATCCACTTGCATCCATTCCAACCTCGTCTCCGTGAGTGGGCCGGTTATAATGTTAGGAACCCCTCCAGCCAGCACAACACAACCTGGAGTCTACTCTGCCAGTCAGGTGTTCACTGGAGCCCCTGATGGTGGGGACAGACTAGGGCTGCAGACTGACAGAGGGTCGTGAAGTGTGTACCAGCTGGGGAGAACCCAGGCAAGAAGAGTCAGGTCCACGCAGAGGTCAAAGGCCGGCAGCAGGTAACAGTAACAACGAACAAGCTGAGGTCAGAGGTCACAGGCAAAGTAGCAGAACGGGTAAACGAGCCAAGGATCAGGGTCACAGGAAACACAAGCGAAGTCAAATACGAAGCCAAGGGTCATACACGGGAAGTCAAAACGTAGATACAGGAAACAGGAACTGGAACAAGCAGGTCAGCAGACTGGAGCACAGAAGCTATAACCGGCAATGAGGCAGCAGACCTCATTGCCCTAAATACCAGTGGTCACCAATCAGAGCCTTGCTCTGAATTAGACACAGCCCCCAGCATAATTAATAAGTTGCATTAATTAGCCCACAGGCTAGAGAATATGGTGAGCGCTGCGCCCGGCTTCCTCTCATTGCCGGGACGCAGCGCTGAAGCGTCTTCTCGTTGCCCTGGCAACGGCCGGGTCAGGGCCGGAAGTGACGTCCCGGTCGCCATAGCGACGGCCGGGATGCAGGTGAGTGAGTCGCGGCGGCTGGGCACCGCCGCGGCTCGTAACACCAAAAGCATATATTTGGTTACAATAGTCTGATTTTATACATCTATAGTAAAACAGCTTATGCATAATTCAGTAATATTCATTTAAGCTCATGCCCATTCCAAGAACTTCTAAGGACGTGGTGACTTAAAGAAGAGGTTCTTTATTTTCATTTGTTGGCTTGATTGAAGAGGGCTTACAGTCTTATCTTATTTTCCACGGCTTCCTTAATTCCAAGAATAGGCTGTCCTCACTCTCTAACACTTATTATCATAATTAAAAAGATCACTGTTTGAAAAAAGCTAACTTTAGCCAGCATTTGCTAGAGACAGGATGCTGTCCAACCACAGGATGCTAGAATGAAACAGCTGTGTTTTACTTATAATATGCATTGTTCCATAAAGCAGATATTTTTAAGAATATATATATATTCTTAATCAAGGAAATACTTTACTAGATACAAATGGAAAATAAAAGAAAGATAATAATACATTTTCTTTAACAGCTCCACCCTCTAAAAGTATTCTGACTACAGGACATTTTTAATAGGCATCATGCCTTTCAGTGTGTTCATCCATGATGTATTACAATATCTTAAGACACAGATAAATGGCTTCAAAAATGATTGCAGTAAGTATGAGCTTCCCTAAACAATGTAAAATTTGCACAAACCAGTTACCTAGTCCTGAGAGCCATGTAGTGGGGTCAAGCCAAGAGAACCATGAATCTGGTATAACACTTGTGTAATTATGTTCTCTAGGGCAGCACGGTGGCTAAGTGGTTAGCACTTCTGCCTTAGAGCACTGGGGTCATGAGCTCAATTCCCGACCATGGCCTTATCTGTGAGGAGCTTGTATGTTCTTCCCGTGTTTGTGTGGGTTTCCTCCCACACTCCAAAAACATACTGGTAGGTTAATTGGCTGCTATCAAATTGATCCTAGTCTGTGTGTGTGTGTGTGTGTGTGTGTGTGTGTGTGTGTGTTCTTAATATGGATTATTTAATTCATTTTTTTCAATTACTTCTTCAAAATTTAAGAAATTTTAACATTTTACTCCAAAAACAATTTCTAGGGTCACACAATTACCTGAGGTCACTGCAGTAAGAAAATTGAGAACTAGTCAGTATGCATCAGTTCTTATTTAATAACTTGCAATCCTTTTCCTACATATCCCAAAAGGATTTATAGATAGCCATTTATAGGCCCCACTACTACATGCATAATATAAACCTTAAGGTAGGGCCTATGAAATGTCAGTTGTAACGTAATGAGTGCCTGGGTATAGAGCATGACCATAATAACCCTGAAATATTTGCTCCATAAAGAGTAAAGAGCAAAGAGTGACATTAGATATGCAAGTGGAATTGTCTATCATAGTGGCATTTGCAGCTCTCCCTACTAATTTGCTAGGGGGATCAGTTTGTAGTATGTAATATCCACCATGTGCTCTAACTCCAGGTAGTGTTGGGTGCAGTTATGCACTGAGATGTAACTGTAACTTTGTTAGCTTCAGTTTCCATTGTAGTGGTGACAGATGTAGTGAATCTTGTTGTCACTTCCAATGTGACAAATGTCTGTGATTGTGCCTTCAGCAGGTGTAGGAGATACCTTTCTAATTGTGGATATAACAGGAGGGGCTGTCGTGTGAGCACTGGTGCTGCTTTCCTCAGGGCACTCTGAGCCCTCTGTTACATCCACAACCACATACCCATTGATCCTACTTGTGTTTGTGTATACCGCTAACCAATTTCCCTATATTATTTCTGTCAAACATAATCAATTATTATCTCAGCTTTTTACTCCTTTTTTCTCGGCTGATTCTTTAATTGTTAAATATTGGAAAATGGTTCAGTCTCTGGACCTTTGTGTGCTTCTTTGAGGCTTTGAGTTCTCTGCCCGGTCGACTACATTCTTTCAATACCAAACGTCTCCTTTCAGCTTTTTAGCTATTGGTATTAAACAATCAGTAAAAAGTTCCTAATCATTACATAGTCCAAGTAGGGCCACTTGGCACGGTCTCTCCGGCCATTTCTTCATGAGCTTGGTAGTGGTTCGGTTGTGGTACGCTTACCGGTAATAACATAGCAAAAGCCTCTGATCTACTCATGTCATCATCTGTAGCTACCTTAATCCACTTTAAGTTGAAAATTGAATCTCTAAATTCAACCTGTGACTGGTGCAGTGTATATAGTATGCTTCCTACCCACATATACCTATGCTCTAAATTTGCCTATATACCTTATGTTAATGAATGCAAATCTCTATAATATTTAATTTAGTCTTATACAAATCAAAACTATAATTCTTAACACAATAATAATTTCTTATATAATTCAATACATATTTTGTAAAATTGACCTTTGGCATTTGTATGATTTCAATCTGTAGATTGAGGCATTAATATGCTTTCATTACTGCATGGGATGAGAATCTGGATGAACACCAGTGATTCCCAATCATTCTGCACATACCTTCTTTTCCAATGTGGGTTAACCCATGTGCTGCTTCAGTTAGTGCTGACAGAATTGATTTGGAAGCCACCTGCCTACTTTGTCCATCTTTTCAGATACCATTGGTATCTTGCACACATCCCTTTGACTTCCAATTGGCTCCTTCCTGTGAGGTACAAAACTTTTGCATGTCAATTAGTTTGTGTTCATCAATTTCTTGAAATACATTCAGTTGCGCACTCATGTGAGCTTGATCATGGTTTAAAATTGCAGCTTGTTTAGGCAACTGGATTGCATCAATCAATTCCTTGACTTGTACATGTGAAATGAGATTTCCTAAGGCGGTAAGGTACCCCTCTCAGCTACTATATTGCACTAAAATCATGAACCACCCCAAATGCACATGATGAATCCATGTAAATAGCCACAGATTTGTCTTTTGTTATAGAGCAAGCCCTTGTCAATGCTTCAAATTCAGCTACTTGAGCTGAATATGGTGATCCTAAAGGACCAGCTTTTACAATTTCAGTGTCTGACACCACTGCATATCCTGTACATAATACTCCTGTGTTATTCTGTCTGTGGCATCTGTCATTAGTACAAAGATCCAAGTCAAAAGATGACTCAACGGAATGTCTGAGATGTCTAATCTCATTTTCCTGCAAAAATATTTTGCAATCAAGGCAGAAGGGCAGCAGGATTTAATGTGGAGCACAAATTATGATCAGATTTGGGGATGCTAGCAGTGCTAGTTCCCACATGTTAAATCTAGCACTGGAAACATTTCTGGTTTGGGTAGAGATTAGTAGAGCAGCCACTGCATGTTAGTGGGTGTTGTAGCACAATCTCATATACCTTGTGTACGAACACCGAAGCAGCCCCGTAACATCACAAAGACATGTAGGTAAAGCAGTAGCAATAGTGTCAAGCACACAGTTCTAGTAGCCAATGTGATTTTGTGATTCACCATGCACCACTCTGAAACAGAGTTTCTTTTCAGGGCATTGAAAGCTGTGGTAAGCCAAAGCCATGGAACCTTCCTTATAGATCCAGATACTCAGGACTGTTTTGTATGTATGTATCTATTTATAAATGTGTTCAGAATAAAATATCATCGCAAATTCACCAAATAATCCTGCATGGTCCTCCATAATGTTCAGCAAGTTCTGCCCCCCCTCTTTGCTGCTGTTGCAACTGTGCATCTCAACAGGTGCCCTACTTTTCAGTTTAACATGGCTGCAAGTTCATCTTGTAAAAATGGCATCTGGCCAGGAATAGGTTGTGCCAAAATAATAAACATGGAGGAAGTGCCAGGTCCACGTGGGAGGACCTTGTACTGCACACTATTATTCATGTCCGGACATATGTTCATCTGTGTAGCGTATCTTGTGTGAAAAAGATCTGCACATGCCCAGAAATGGATATTATGCCAATGAAGTCAATTGTCTGAAATTCATGCCTGAATGCAAATGTCACTTACTACTGCCCACAACTTGAGAAGTGGAACAGAGGAGGTAAGGGGCAGGCTAGCTGTGTACAATAAGGGCGTTCTGATGCAGATGTAGCCGATTCAAATGCTGGGTTTATTGTAAGTGCGCTTCGTTTCAGCTGCATCATTTGCATCCACAACAGGGCTGTATAAATGCCGACTGATAGAGATGACTGTTACATCATAGTCTTTGATATAATGTGCCTGATTCCTTAAGGAAAGTAAAACAGAAAAAATAAGGTTGTTTTGCACCTCAGCAAAACAATGATACATTGGAGGGGGATGTAAATTTAATATGTGTTGGTAGATTTATAGCTCAGTTAGGGCATGTCCTAGATCAACTTTATCTTTCAGTGTAAAAATAAAGCTATGAAGTATATGTGTGCTACATGAAAAAACAGCCGGTAATTAACTTATTTGCAAAATAATAAACTAATTTGCAACTCTTGCTTTATAACATGGTTTGTCCAGGAGAAAACTTACTCCTTTTTTTTAACTTACTTTCCTTAATGAATCAGGATCTATAAGCACACATATGGGTGCCACTAGTTAGCACAGAACATCTGTATGCAAGTAAGATAAACTATACAAAATGGATTGTATGTACAGTATGCAATGAAATTATATTTGTGTAATGTAAAAAAAATAATCAAAAATTATTATTTAAAATTGAATATGTATACAAATTATTATGCTGAGAACAGGTTTTTATTTTAATTTTACTTCATGATCAAATTTTTTTAAATGCGTTCTAACATGACCTTTTGTGCTGCATACACTTGTGTATATACTGCAATTTATACTGCAAATACTGTGGAGGCACAGAGTACATACACCCAGATTCCAATGGAAAAGAATCTTTAGATGGATTTGAATATGGTCAGAACTATGCACAAGTTCCATGCTCTTTTTTAAAATGCAACTTACATTCACGTTGTGTCCAGACTTGAATCAGACCCTATGTGTTAACTACATATTATGCAACTTTTGCAGTATTCCACAATGGGATATTATGAAGGTAACAGTCCCCCACCAGACAATGCCATCTTAGCTGTGGACAATATTTCCCTTCTGAAGCTCAGGTAAGCCCTGGTCCACTATAACTGCATAGTGTCACTGAGGTCCGGTGTGCTGTTCTGCCTTCTCCATATCAAGGTTTTGGTGCCTATAAAAAAAATAAACAGAAATTATTTGCCTAATGCACCCAAATCTACCCCTAGAGATAGCCCATAACTCTGAGGAATGTAGAGATACAAATGTTCTGCATATACCTGCCTTAATATGTGATTTAATGAATATTGGTCCTATTAACATATCAACCCCTCTAGTAATATCCACAATCGGCAACAGATGTTACTTGCCTTGTCATAATAAATTTCATCATCATGATTAATTAACTATTTTGGGGAAAAAACCTCCATTTCTCTGTACTTCTTGCAAGTGAGTAGTTAGAATTATCTGATTAAATGTTTAATAAAAATAACTAAATTTTGGCTTTGCTTGTCAAAAACCCAATCTATTTCATTCTATTATTTTTTAAAGAAATGTTTGTCATTGATATTGATGAGTGAACAGAGTAATGAAAGAAGTGGAGATGGAACATGATCACCAAAATGTTCTAAAATGGAATAGTTTATTCTAATGTTTGCATGCAGTTGCAAAATGAGGTGAATGTATGAGCCACAATCTTCCAGCATCAGTTTGACAAGTGTCTCAAATTATTAATTTATGCTCTTAGATAACCTTTTTCCTTCCAAAATCGAACTTTCACCCTCCCAAACTCACAGTGGTAGATACAGAAAGCAGAGAGGAATAGTGAATGAAAAGTGGGTGGGGTTCAATACCAAAAACATAACATTTTTGCTGAGCTACCATGGAGAACTGTTAAGCAGACATAAATGGCCCCACACAAAGCCACCCTGGCCCATTCCCAAATATTAATCATTTAGTTGAAATTGCTTCTATTTCAGTAAAATGGAGTAATGTCAGATTAAACATAGAGGACACAAATGACTCATAACCATTATCTGCTTAAGTCAAAGTCTTATCTGCTTAAGTCAAACTACTCTCATAGCATTATCCATTTAATTATCCAGTAAAGTATCCAACAAAAATTAAGATTCCCAGTTACAATGCCCAGCAAGATGTAACTTGCCCAATTAGAATTCCCAGCATGATGTAATTTTTCCAGTAATAGTGCAGAGCAGGACCTAATATGCCCCCAGCAATATGCAATCTGTCCAGTAATAATGCCCAGCAGGATGTCATTTGCCCCAATAATAATTCCCAACATGATGAAATTTAACCAGTAAAAATGTATTTTGCCTAGTAATTATCTTACAAGAACTACACTCGGTGCTGTCTCTTGGTCTTGATAAACTATCACTTTCTTTGTCTCCCAGCACTGTCTTAACTGGCTTCTAATTCTGTGGTCAATTAGAAGTTGGTTGCATGCAGTCCACAACATGTGACTTATCATGCTGCATCGCCATAGCAGTTAGGGCAAGTAGGATGTAAACTATTGGTTGTAGACGCATTGGCAGTCCTTTCACTCTTTTAATATGAATATGAAAAGCAAAAAAAAGACAGTATGTACGACCTTGTCGCATCATGGCACTTACTGTCAATCTAGTCAACATTCACTGCCTTGCACAAGATCAGCACATCCAGCTACTGAAGTAGCCTGAGCTGTTGTTAACATTATAATTGTCTGATTTACTGCGTGTCATTCTTTCCTGAAAACTGGGGACACATAGATGTGCAGGACACAAAGACTTAACAAGTTGCTCTACAGTTAAAGTGAAAATTAATTTCAATCTCTTTTCCACTTATTTTTTTAATATTTTGCACTAACCTCCCTAACCTGCCTAACCTGGTAATTGTTATGACTGACGGCAGGTGTCAAACTTGTGAACTGGTCACAGAGGTCTTCGCCTATAGCAGCCGCCTTTCCCTTAGAGCTGAACGTGCTCACAGGTACTCAGATGCCCCCAGGTCTTAAGCTCAAAGTAGTACAAGTTTATAAACCTACTGCAGCGCATTCGAGGGCCAGGTGGAAGAATAGCAAAGTCCAAATGGGCCGAGGTCATGGGGTACAGTGGGCAGCGGAGGTGTAGTCCAGGCAAAAGGTCAGGGCTGGCGGCAAACAACGAATCCAGGTAACAGGCAGAGGTCGGGGTCACAGGCAATATAACAGAGTCCAGTACACGGCCCAAGGTCATACACAGCAAGATCAATCCAAAGGCAGAGAAAAGTAAGAGAGCAGGGAACAGGTAAGTATGCACAGAGCAGGAACTATAACCGGCAGTGAGGCACAGTCCTTAAATACTTTGATGGACAAATCAGAAAGGAGGAGGACAGGCCTGACAATCAGCCTCAGGAGGCTGCTGACTAATTACTAGCTTAGAACTAGCATAGGTCATATCACAAACCAGGAGCATGTATGAAAATATAAATGACAAATAGAATCATGCGAGAGCTCCCTCTGGAGTTGGAGGATGTCCCTACACCCTCCTACTCTATGCCACAAGATAACAGTTCATTGTCACTAATGCACGTGCTCGGCTGCTACCTCACGCCAGGATGCAATGTACCGCCGTGGCTCGTAACAGTAGTATAGAAAAAGGGTGCTTGGAATGAAGCATTTTGAGCAACATGTAATTGTAGGGAATTCAGGGCAAAAGAGTTCATATTCATTCAATGACACAATTCCGCATGGTGTATATAATTACACACTGGTTGAAAGTCATCCCAAAGTGTCGATTGTTGGTTCTTTTGGTTGGTCGTACTATTTAAAATTCATTCCAATCACCTTCCAATCATGCAGTGTGTATGGTTTCACGACAGATTTCACGACCAACTGCCGATAATTCCTCAAACTGCGACTCCTTTCGGAGCGTGTGTCTGTACATTTCTGATGTCTCTAGCTTTCCCACATGGTACGGTGTTCGCACATCAGTCAATTGTCAATTAGGTGCTTCCAATGGTAAAGCAATAGAAGCTGTCTATTGCATTTATGTGTATAACATATGTCTGCTTATCTAATTTTTCATACTTTGTCTGCAGTCTACAAGAAAAGCATGTAGCGAGGTATTGTATAGATGTGTGTTGGATATGTCTGCTTGCATAATTATACACCTGTGTACATCTAGTGATTAAGAAAATCACATGGGAATGTACTTTGTAGATGTGTTTTGGAACACCATACATGTCTGTTGGACATATTTTATACTTGTGCCTTTGTTTTAAATAAATATAAATTTATCGATAGTAGACAAAATACACATTGTTAATCCAATACATTTATTGTTGAACAATATCCAAAAATTATCTGATGAAAAATATAGAGAAAAGCAAAAATATAATGATAGAATGAATGAAGTTTTTTGGAAGTTCTTACCGGAGATGTTCTGCCCAGTATTTAAATTTCTTGTCAATATTGCTGCAGGGACATCATATGTCATTTCAGTGTGTAGGAAATCAAAATATTTTAACATGACAATATGGCTGTGAAAAGTCGATGCACGGACATATGGTCTATCGTTAATCGTTTAAAATATGTGGAGCGTGGTTACAATAATTGTAGATAACACGTTGGTCAGAAAATTCTCCAGTGTGTACCAAGCCTAAGAATAATCCATCAAGATGGTAACTGACTGTGGCAGAGTAAGACCGGTCCTGTCACACTACTGTATCACAGAAGTGTGAAAATGATAAAAACTAGTGCTGTCCTCTGGCAACAAAGGTTTAATACCATTTGATAGGCCATTAAAAGATTTAAATTTACTCACAAATAATGCCTTGCAGATTGCAAACAGTTAAAATGGAGGTGGTAGACAAGTGTTACTGGAGCAAAGCAGTTTGGATTTCTACAGGAATCTGTTGTGAAATGATATATTAATGTTTATTTTATACCAGCTATGAACAGTGGTGAAAGTGGGCTTGTATACAGTGGAATGCCATACAGCCAATTCGCCTACTTGTTTGATTGTAAAATGATCAAATTTCAGCCACTTACATTTTTCCATTCACCACTTCTAAATTTCATACCACCACTTTTAAATTTCCACTTCAACCACTGGCTATTACTATGTGCGAAATCAGAAATCACGAAGGGAGTGCCATGTATTTTTGGTTATATAACACAATTTTACACCATTATCAGAAATAAAGACGTGCAAATTCAATGTGTTGACAATTATTCCATTACATGGTAAATGTACACTCTATGGACCTGAGACATTAAGGAGAGCAAAGCGTAAAAAAGAAGTAACTTTGCACTTTGGCAAAACCATGCTGCTTTGGAGGGGGAGGTCAATTTAAAATGTGGGGACAGAGTTATAGTTGGGGTAGGGCATGTCCTAGATCAACTTTAAATTTCAGGATGAAAATAAAGCTATCAAGTACTTGTGTGCTAGATGAAACACAGCCAGTATTTAACTTATGTGCAAAATAATAAACTAATTTGCACCCCTTGCATTGTAACATGGTTTGTCCCGGAGAACATTTACTCCTTTTTTTTGCCTTACTTTCCTTAATGACTCAGGCCCTATCAGTTTATATGGATTAGTCATATAATATGATCCATACTATAAACTATATGGATATTAGAAATCACAGAGGAGTTTAGAGACTGTATAAAAGCACAAAGCTGGATGTCAAGTGCTTTTATATAGGTCACAGAAATCCAAGGTGACTGTTATCCACAATAATTTACAGGTAGGGCGGGGTGTTCATTATTCCTTATAATCTAGTTCTCCCAATAAACACTGAAGTGATGACAGCAGAACTCACTGATTATAAATTAAAATATCAGAACCCATTGTCTACACAAGTATTAATTACAGGAGATTATATGTATCCTCACATAATTTGTGTACTATATAGTATTTACGTTTTTATAAATATGTTATGATTTCTGCTGCTACATAATAATAGTCAGTGTGCCCTGAGAGCCAGGTAATGTTAGGATATATTTCTTCTTTATAGTTTCTTGCCCACCAGGTACCCTTTTCTCATGAATGCTGTTGTTGAAGTCTAGATTTATATTGCAGGTGTCTGTCCACCTGTTACTTTTAAAATACAGAAGAATTAGAGTTGGTCCCTATTAATTTATATTGGACATTACAAATGTTACCATACCCATTCTAATAGGTGTGCAGGTGCTCAATTGTCCCCAGGTCTTAAGCACATCAACTCAGAAGTTGATAGTGATTACAGGGTACCAGATAATCAAATGGAAGCAGATAACATATGGAGGAACAGCCCAGGATCATAATTAGTCAGCCAGCAAAGTCTACCTTTTGCAAAAATTATAGTCTATAAGTTGTGCTGGGAGGAATGAAGTCCAATTACGCTGGACAAATATGCAAAAATTCTGTGCCCAAATATCGAATTAGGCAAATATTGCGAGTAACAGTTTGAAAGATTTCACTCATCTCTAACAATGAGAAAATGCAAATTGTGATCATCCACACAGGTGCAGAATGGGCTGATGTCAAAACTGATAACAAAGTAGATGCAGAGAAATTCAATGTCACAGGTTTTTATTACCATATGAACTATAGTAGAATTCTAAAAATTTTTAAAAGAAAATAAATATTTTGGCTTAAATATCCACAAATGAAGAATAAAATGTTTGTGGATACTAGGGAGCCATAATTTAATCCAGTAATTACCCAGCAGTGGATCATTGACACATTTATGTAACAATACCAGGCTGGATGTTTCACAAGAATTTATGGATAACAGGGAAAAGCTTCAGAAATATGATAAATATATGCTGTGGGGTTATGTGTAAATTAATTTAATTAAATTGGATTTACTTTGGGTTTCAAATATACCCATATTTATTCATGGTCCAAGCTGTTTTCTGTTATTTAAATTGTGGCATGTCATAAAAAATAAATCGTGTAGGCAGGTGTCTGACAATTTAAAAAATGTTGGGATCCACTGAACTATGTCAAATAGGCGTAGTCATATTTATTAAAGCTTTGTAGGGATTTAACAAAAAAATTATAAAATGTTTTTTATTGCGTTGTCAGACAGAAAGTAATTATACATAGCCACTAGATAGCTTTATAAAACATTACACCCAATTTCTAGGAAAACATAGTCATATTCTATTGCACTCCCTGTCCTTCAGTACTGTTCTATGACCAAGCAACCACTGATATCAAGAAAAAAATGCAGTAATCCCAGCAAGTCATAATAAATACAATACTAAAATATTATACCTATCACTATCCTTTATTATTATTATGCTTTAGCCCAGTGGTTCCCAAACTTTTGCAGTTCGCGGCACCCTTAGAGTCTCCAAATTTTTTCAAGGCACCCCTCCAAAATAATTACTGAGCAGTCCTGTTTTAGAAGTAGTTGGGTCAAAAAATTGTAATAAGTATTTAGGTCACGACAAAAATACTTATTTAGTAGTATGCAAAAATGCCCCTCTGCATCCAGAGACACACTGCCCCCTCTGCATCCAGGGACACTGCCCCCTCTGCATCCAGACACTCTGCCCCCTCTGCATCCAGGCACTCTGCCCCCTCTGTCACGCTGTCCCCTCCTCTGCCCTCTGTCACGCTGTCCCCCCTCCTCAGCCCTCTCTCTTACGCTGCCCCCTCTGTCTTCTCTTTTTTTTATGTCTGCCTCGCGGCACCCCAGTGACAGCGCCGCGGCACCCTTGGCCGCGGCGCACACTTTGGGAACCGCTGCTTTAGCCCATTCATTTCACTATAGCATTGCAAAATAATCCTAAAACATCTGCAATATATGTTAAAAAACAGCAAGTTCACCTCCTTGTAAAATCCCAGTTATAAGATTATGAAACAATCCTAGCTCCTTGGAAATATTAACACCAAACAATAATACCTACCTGCCTAGGTCCTTGAGATATCTTCACTACCCAAACTCAACAACCTAAGAGTATACAGTAACCAAATTACAGTGCTTCAATAGCCTGCTGCCCATATGCACTGACCCCACCATCTTTTATTTTTCATTATATCCCTCAACTGATACAATAAAAGACACAAAACACCCAACCTCATCATCACATGCACCACATTTAAATTAATTATTAATTCCTTCTTGTGGATCTTAAGATTACATTTTCTAAGAGGCCAATTAAAAAATGTACAAATGTTTTGTGTGACACTCAAGCCTCTTGTGTATTTGATACTGAGCATGATGTATTTTTGTGCCGTAATGTTTATAACCAATTAAATATTACTTGTGGGCATGTGGGATGTTGCAAGTGAAACAGTGTGCTGCAAACTGAATACTCTGACTGTGCATGTAGTTCTTAACGTTCTCTGGTCAGTGTGGCTCCAGCCAAAATGTTGAAGAGGTGTGGTAGGCATTGTATTCTTTTCTTGTCCCTGCTCCTCATGGTAGGTGGACACTGCATTCCAATTGCCAAGAGCCCTTTATCTTCTAAAGTACAGATGTGTTCTTTTAGCTACCAACCAATTTCAGTGCTCCATATTTGCAAGACTCACTTCTACTTGCAGCAACAGTATTTTGTATGTTTGTCCCAAAAAATTAAAAGGAGAACTTGCCTGTACACTCAGTCTACCAGGATTCACTATTCCTCAAGTGTGGACCACTACTGTTTTACCCATTTCTGGGCTAGCTTTCTCCGCCATTGTGGTCGCACACTTGGAAAGTTGCATGAGTGTACGTTTTGGGATTTAGCTGTGCTTTAAAAGCTGAGGGCCTGTTTTTCGTTGATTGATACCTGTACCCTGGTGGACCGGTCTGACCTAATTCTGTAACACAATTACCACTGCAAATCTATTTTTAATGAACTATAGCAAATTAAATCTTTATACTATGCTTCATGTAATCACTTTTGGAATATAAAATGTGGGTCAAAGGACTTTAATACCCCAAGATGAATTGCAACATTTATTGTGATTGGTCAAGAGGGTCAGAAGCAGCAGGTGTACCAGGATGAAGAGGGCATGCTAATATAGGATATGACTGCCAAGTGGTCAACTTACCCTGGGATGCTCTATTTGACCAGGTAAGTCCTATCAGCCCATAGTGATAAATGTTGCAATTCGGCCAGAGTATTTACTCCCTTTATTGAATGCTCTTTTCAGCATGCCAGCCCTTGAAAAACACTGTAAATATAATTATAGCTATGCATTTGTTCTATCTTGCATGTGGATCTTTCTGAATGCAAATTTTATCACTGATTTATGACCTTTAGTGAATCTAAGCCCTGGAGTGAAAACAAGGAATTCTATAAATATTTACCTTTGTGCGAAAGCCTCCCATCTGTAAATCAAATGCTCTGTAGTCAGCAGCCTGTGAATTCTTAATAAAAATGGAAATCTTTGCAGACTGACTCTATAACAGCAGGGTGATAGCGACCTTTGTGGCTGACCTTGTGTCACAGCAGTAAGATGAATACTGAAACTAAAAGGAAAATGGATTTAAAAACATATGGTCTACGGCATTTTCTACTTCTCTGGCTATAGTACTGCATTTCTAATAGTTAATCCTATTATTTAGCCTTCTTCAGTTTTTTCACATTTTATTCCACAATGCCAGGCATATCTTTACATTGTAGTTATTAGTGTGTTTTTATTTGTAAGACTTTAACATGTACCATTTTACACCTGTATAAAATGTCTGCTAAGCATGTTGACCTTCCCATCCTGTAGTTAACAAGCCATGAAATACAAGATCTTCAAAGTGATATCTGTTTTCCTGCCATATACAATATCTTTAATATTTATGAGATGTGTTTAAACATTATAGCATGCTTGCCAACTCTCCCGGAATGTCTGGGAGACTCCCGCATTTTGCGATAGTCTCCCGGACTCCCGGGTGAGTGTGGCAATCTCCTGAATTGTGCCCACTTCCTAGTGAAGTGAATGGCGCGATTTTGGCCGCCACGCCCCCCTCACACCCACTTCCACTGGCAGGCTCCCGGAAGAGAGCTGAAGAAGGTTGGCAAGTATGCATTATAGATCTGGTGAAATACTAAACAGTTGGAGCACAATTCTTTAAGGTAAACAGTGTTATCAATCTAACTGCGACACACAGGATTTTTGCCTAGTGGATGCGGTTAGTGTAGCGTTATCTCTGGCAAGTTTTAAAACAATAGTGTGACTGGATCACTCATAAATAACTTATGGTATCAATTTATTGAAGGGAAATAGCGCAGGGCGCATATTTATAAAATTGCATAGGCACTTATTTGTTTGTATTGTATATATTCTGAGACCAGGGTAAAAACTGGTCTTTCCTGTTTTCACCTTACTAAAGGATATGCCTTATTTCTGATGCATATATCTGATACAATGAGCCTTTGTGGATAGAGGTCTTGTGTGTATTGGGATGTATTTAGTATGGAAGTGTCATTGTTTAGGATTTGTAAGGTTGCTAGTGGAAACCTCCAATTAGGCATATGTGCAAGGAAGTCTGATACCAGGAATGGCCAACGAAGTTTTGTGATGAAGTGTTATGCCTGCTCTGGCCAAAGGCCCAGCAGGGGGTCGTTACTGTGTGGCCTTTTGCCCAGAGTGAATTTCATAGATAAGTGTAAATTTTGTTAGCCTTGAAATGCATGTAAATCTATGTTTTGGGAAACAGGGTACATCCTGTTTCTAAAAACTGAACTGTATAAAAGATGAGCTGTGTGAGCATGTAAGTGTTCTTCTGACTTCCTCTGACCTGATCACCTTGGTACCTTCAACCAGGGTGAGAGAAAATAAACCATCTTGCTTCAAAGATCTGCTTGGAAACATCTATAATATAGCTGTATTCCTGTGATCTACAGATTAGACCCAAATCTAATCCGTTCTCCGACTGTGTCTGAGGTTTGGACCCAAGTGTTTCCAGTACCACCGGTCTGCCTGCTACCAAGCAGCCCTGGTCCATGTGATAGGCCAAGGGGGATCCATTCACAGCAACCTGGATCCATAGTAAGAGGTCTGGAGTAACCAGCCCAGGTACACCAGCAACGAGGTACACTAGCAGCATCAGTGACCAGGAAAGAACATGGTTCTGAGTGTCATAGAAGGAGCTCAATGGTGGCAGCATTATAAGCCCCTCCTACTGCGGCAAGAGGGTGCATTTGGGATAACGAAAGGGAACGTTGGCAAAGTAAGCCCAGCTGGTTCCCAGCAACAACAGACAGGGTGGCATTGGCGGTCCATCCTGTCACAAATAGCTCTCAAGGTTTAATATTCAGAATTTCTTAGTATGCCCAAAAGACAGGTAAAACATTCATGAAAAGTATAAGGCATTTACAAATCTGAAAACTAGGGCTCACAGCACATGTGAAGATTTGTGACATGCCTATTATTGTGAGGGCACACCTATTTATATAGGCAAGATGGTTTAGTGTGTCAAGCTGGAAGGTACTGAAGCGGTGATAACTTTTGCTCCTTCTGAATGACTTGAGTGAAACTAGTTCTGCCTTGCTAAATGTGACTTATGTTCCTTCTCTTGTGTTTTCCAGATGGCCATCTTGTCTAGGATGTCCCAGTGCTTTCTCAAGCTGAACATGTCTAAGATGGAAATAATTGTCTCCCCTCCCCTCCTGCCCTCTTCTATTGACAACACTACCCTCTCCTCTGTCTGCCATGTCTGCTGCTGCATGGATGTCATCTTCAACTCCTCCCTTTCTTTCACATCACACATTAAGTCCCTCTCCAATGTCTGACACTTCTACCTTTGTAATAGTTCCAGGATAAGGCCTTTTCTCACCAACCAATCAATTAAAACTCTCATCCACTCGTTATCTCTCACATTGCAGTAACTTCCTCCCCTTTGGCTTTCCTTAATCCCCTCTCTCCCACTTCAATCTGTCATAAAAACTGCTGCCAGATTATTTTTCCTCTCTTTTAACTCTACCTCTGCCATTCACTACCTGTCCCCTGCAAAATCCATTTCAAGCTCCTTACTCTCACTTTCAAAGCCCCCAACCATTCCTCTCCTTACATCTTCAACGTAATTTCCCCACTCCTCCCACCCACAATGCTCTGCTAATGACTGCCACCTTAACTCCCCTATGATTACCACACCCACCTTCTGGATTTCTCCTGCACTACCCCCAGGTACTGAAATGCACTCCCATGCTAAATTAGACTATCCACTAGTCTCCAAGCCTTCAAACATGCCCTTAAACCTCTTATTTCCATTCAAGCCTACCAGCTCTCCTCTTAACTGGTAAATATGCCATACAAATAAAGTGCTTATACTATAGTACTTATATGATATAAAATTCTAATTTGGTTTCAATAGAATTTAATCAATTAAGGATTTTTTCCTGGCAAACATTAAAGTATCTAGTGACTGAAAACTCATTTATTTTAACCTTAAGAATATTTAGCTTTTTAACATATTTATTGCTATGCAATAAAGGTTACATTTTAAATTTTGTCCAATGCAGTTGCATATACTTCTCTAAATTGAACATATAGTACTATAAATTAACTTGTAATGCTACTTACTTACCTGATAATGGTACCCCAGGAATGCCCCTCATAAACAGTAGTTATTCCTAAAATATTAGTGTCCTCCTATCTCTCTTAGAAGCAGTAGTCTATCATCTAGCATTTTTCTTATGTAATTATTAATATTTATTAATATTTATTTATAAGGCGCTACAAGGCATCCGCAGCGCCGTACAGAGACAAACAAAATCACAATACAATGGGAGACAGCACAGTACAGTAAACACAGCAACTCAGTACGCTCAATGCACAGCTAGAGAGGGCGGGGAAGGGGGAGGGAGGATCCGAAAATGATGGGGCCCAAGAAGGGGGGCGTGGAAGACAGGGAGACCCCCAGGGGGGAGGAGGGAGCGAAAGTGGATGTGGGGTGGAGGACCTTTGAGGAGGAGGGCTAAGTAGCTGGAGAGCAGAGTTAGAAGTGGTGGAAACAGGAGGAGAGATGGCCCTGCTCAGAGGAGCGTACAATCTAAGGGATTATGTGATTATGTAGGTTGAAATTAGGTAAATTTGTTGGTTGTATCTATTTTGGTTTGTCACTTTTCAACTTATGTATTTGTGCCATTTTTTTGTATGTTCTAACCCCATATCTACAGTGCCTTATAAATAAATGATATTAATAATAATAATAATAATAATAATAATAATAATAATAATTTTATATATATATATATATATATATATATATATGCACTCAAATGCTGTGTATTGTGCTTATATATAAAGATTTCTTTATACGGAACAAGATAATTAAATTAGTTTCAGGTAAGTTATATAGCACAATTGCAGAAGTGTTGCTGAGGGTGAAGAGTCTGTCCCCCTTGATTTTTAAAAATTCATGCAGATGGCTAAAATTGGACTTCAATATATAGTTTGAATGGGACACGATGTAATATGTAATACACAGTGTTAATTTCCTCTCATTCTCACCAAGGTGGTCCTAACTAGGAATGCTCAGACTCGGTTTTCCGAAAACCGAGCCATCCTTTAACATCCCAAATCCCAGTACCGAGCCGGTTTGATACTTTCCCTCTTCCTCGGAACTGAAAGCAAGGCAAAAAGTCATCACATCATCGGATCTTGCGGATTTCTGATTGCATAAGTACAACAACAATCCCAGGTAAATTTCATATCAGAATACATGCATTAACTATTCAATTGACTATAATATTGTGAGACTAAATAAATGTTCATTATATTGGACATCCACCTGTTGCCCCTCCTGCCCCTGTGCTACCTGTTGACCCTTCTGCCCCTGTGGCACCTGATGCAAAGGCAGATCCAGTCAAGCAGCACAGAGAAGAGAGTGCACAAATCAAAAGGATTTGTGTGTGCATCACTTGTGTTTGTGTTTGTCACTATTTTGCCTGCGTATAGTTTTGAAAAAAAACGGTCTCATTGGTTATTAGTCCATGGGCCATCGACCATCGCACCTTTAAATTTTAGCTGCAAAGTCGCCGATTTCCGGCGAGTTGAACAAATCGGACTTTCATACATTTACCCCCATATGTTATTAAATGTGGTTACAATTCACCAACATATTCATTCAATAGCTTAAATATGGGCAGCTTGAAAAGCCATAAGCAGCCTAATGCCTGCTAATCTCATCTTCCACCAAGCATATTATAACAATACATAATTATAACCTGAAACACAGATTTTAATTTTGGCAAACAAAGGTTACAGTTTTAATTGGATCAATGATGGTGGTTCGAAGAAAGCAATGAAAGTTCAACTACTGAGTTAATACTAGACTTCAAACAATAGGAATGGCCAACTGGCCTAGATTCCCGGGTGCTGACAACAGAGTCAGAAAGAATATGAGGAAGAGGGAAAGAGAGAGAACTTTCTGTTCTTAGCTGGTATATATGATTGTTTGGACCACTCCTAGTGGGAGGCTACTGGTCATAAATTCAAAAAAGAAGGGGATATTTAACACATGCAGGAAAGTGCAATGGGAGCCCACAAGCCTGGTGTTTAAGAGCATTTAGCCCTTTGCAGGACTTCATTTGTCATACTCGGTATTGCTATCTTATGCAGAAAACTTGTTTACTTTTCATCCTATTCTTATTGTCTTGCACCCGCTTCGTAAAGGAGGGATATGACAAGTGAGAATAGAGAACAATACAATAAAGTAATGTAGAAGTTATTTTATGTCACCACTTATCCAAGCTCTATTGCCCATAAGACTAATAATTGCTTTAATTCTCTTAAGTTTTTATAATGCCTATGGTTGTAAAAACTATATAAATTATTTGTTGAACATCCCCACAAGAACTGTAAGACCATCAAACTCTATTTTTTAAGTGTCCAAATACTAAAACTGATAGAGCTTCAACATACACCGTACACATTTGGGAGGGATCTTGTGTGGCAAAAGAGGGAGAACCATGTAACTGGAGATTCTAAAAGGTCTTTAACACTAGCTGACACATTTTAATGTGTTTACACCAATACAATAGCTGTCAAAGTGTAAATTGAAATGCCAGGTCAGACTTTCTGGTGGGTAGGTATATAATACACTAGAAAATTGTCTCCTGAAATGATGCAGAGAACAGCGCCATCATCATGACATGATCACATTGAATAATATTGCTCATACCTTTTAAATTTGATATAACAGTCCATTGCAAATGTTAATTAATACATTATACAATGTAAAGACAGATACTTTGAAATGAATCCAACATATAGACTAATAGAAAGGAGGCCGTGCAGCATTTGAAGAGGGACAAACCTTTCAAACCAGGAATGTCCTTTAAAGCAATTACAATAATCAAATAAATGAGAAAACTTCCAAGAATGAATAAATCAGAAGTCATTTGTCATTTGTTCTGCAAAATAGTGGTCCTCTCAAGTTATTACCACAGTTATTGATTCTGGCAAATAAGAGTTGTCAGATAGCAGAGATTGACAGATTTATTATGGCAAACCTTTGTATACAGAGCTCTCAGTCCAAGACAATATAATACAAGTTTGTTCATAAAAAAGAAGTTGCAAAATGTCCTGGTCTTTGATACTACAGCTCCTTGGTGACCACTGTATTACAGAATAGCAGCATGACCATCTACAAATACATTTGGCTATAAAATAGTTGGAAAGTACTACTTTTATTTTAATATAAAGTCTATAGCAGCGTGAACAGTTCTATGCAATGTAAAAGCAACGTTTGATCTATTATGCAGCATGTGTACTCAAACACGTTCTCCAAGGAAGCTAACAAAGAAGAGAAATTTATTTCTTCAGGCAGTGTGTGTATTAATTGAAAATCTTTGTCATCTTAGTCAAATGCATAATTTATTCACCTAGCAAGTGAGAGGCATTCTGAGCGCAGGAGCTGTATGGTTTGCTGCTGTAGCTCAGTAGGCATTGTGCCTGTCATCAGTTTTACACAATATTTATTATTCTACTTTTAAAAATGAACAAATAAGGTTTTATTACAGTTTGGGTCAAAATGTAGACCTTTATGCATGATTCAGTCCAGAACATGCAGTGACATTCTGTGATCTACAAACATGCCTTTTTTTATATCCAATTAAAAATGAGTTTTGTGCATGTTCCTTGTGCTTCTGTAGACCAGCCAGCTAACATATGTGAGAATCAACAGTGCATATAGTTGACTGATGTGAATAGACACTCCTAAGCACAATAAATAATATATGCAATGTGTTATGACAGTGTGTCTGATGCTGACTTGGACACATGTTGAGTGTAATTTACACTTAAAAAAGCAGTCCATAAAAACAGCCTATTCACACGCAGCCTATGGTGAGTTGCACACATCACAAGATGCGCCCAGCTTTGCAACTGCTAGCAAAAAACACATTTGGCTATTAAGCTTGATACATCAGATATAATTTTCCTTTTTTCATGTGAATAATATGAAATAATATGAAAACTACTACGATTTTTGGATATTGAGTCAATTAAATGATTTACACAGTAGAGTAGAGGAAGAGGAGCGATGTGAGAGAAAGATGAACCTAGCCGCAGCATTCTGGATGGATTAAAGGTCATAAAAGTAAGAAGCAGGAAGGGCAGTGAGAAGTAGGTTACAATCGACGAGACAAAAATGTTGAGTGAATGGACTAGGATTTTAGTTGCTTCCTGTCATTTTGTAACAAAATGTTTATGCCTATGCTCAGATCGCAAATGTATTCAACTGTAAATGTGTAGAAATAATGTTTTGTACAGGTAAGTTACATACTCTTGCATTTAAGTATGTACTGTGGTTCATAGTACATCCGACTAAGAAGAAAGAAGAAAATATTTTATTTACCATTTGGACTACAATGGTTCAGGTACAAATATTGTATATTATATTTAATAAAGTGGCTATCCAGAGTGTGGTGAGTGTTTAATGCATTTATAATTTATTTTCAAATTGTGTGTGTTTTTGTTTTTTCCCCACTTTCTTGATACAATAGGCATTGGTCTTAGGGCCCATGTCTATTATACTGAGACCACTGGGGGGAGGGCAAAGTTCCCACTCTAGGAGTCCCAATCTTGTTCATTACCCTGATCCCCATAGCCCACAAGAAGAAGCAAGTTGGTTTTCTCTGTGTATTCTCTCTGTCCACTCCATGCTGTCTTGTACTGGCACTTATTGAGGATTTGGGGGAAGGGTGCTGACTACTTATTTATTTATTTACTTCTTTAAACAGGGTTGAATATCTTTAAATGAATGGGCCCATTGCAATTGATGAGGAAACTACCATGTATTTCAAAGGGCCAACACTATGATTTTTCCCCCCAGCACACTCATCTCACTGGTTTTGAAGCAATCTCAAGTGTCTGAAACCAGTGAAATTATATTTTGTGAATCCCACAGTGATCTACTAAATCAATTTTTTATAGATTCTTCTTATTCTATAACACAGACACACTGGGGATTACAGTAATTTGGCAATGTATGGTAATTTTTGGTGAGAATTGGAATACTGATGATTTACAGGTTGTCAATTTGTATTTAATATATTTGGTGAGTAGAAAATTAACCTGTAAATCAATAAAAAAATAGCAACTGTTATCAAATTTTCTTTAGTAGACCAAACAACATTTTAAAATATTGTGTATTCGTTTAAAATGACCAAGGGCCCTTTACCTCTTACATACATTTATGTAAATGGCTACAACATTTATATATTTGCTTGTGCTTAGTCTACAGTTGGATTGTGTATTTGAACATGTGTAGATGCCATATATTAATTACACCAACTTATGAAATCACTGCTTACCAGTGTACCTGTGGTTACCCACAAATTGCTGTAGCCCTTGAATTTGTTAAAACAAATTTCCCATTAAACAACTCTCAGGAAATAAGTGAAGAAAGGTAAACTGTTTCATTCAAGATTCACATGAACTATACTTGTAATTAGAGATGCTCGGGCTCAGTTCACCGAGAACCGAGCCCTCCCTAACTTTGCGAGTCCTCGGAAGTGAAAACGAGGCAAAACGTCATCGCTGCATCATCGGATCTTGTGAGTTTTGGATTCTATAAGTACCGCACTCCACAGATATCTGCTGCCATTTCACAGAGAGACACAGAAGGGGTAGTACGGTTCTTGGCAGTCTCTAGTGCAGTTGGGCAGCGTCATATTTGAAACAGAAAGAGGAGGTGTTCCAGTTTTCTTAAAAGTTTCCAGTGACATTCTACTGAGCTATAGCTCACACAGAAACAGGAGAGGTCCCAGTGTTGTTGCCGGTCTACAGTCCACGTGCCATTGCTCCATTGCTAATTGTCATTTCTGAAATAGAAATAATAGGGCTGTCTGTGTTCTTCAAAATCTGCAGTCACATTGTACTGTGTTATTATAGCTCACACAGAAACAGGAGAGATGCCAGTGTTCTTGCCAGTCTACGCACCATTGCTCCATTGCTGAAATAGAAATAATAGGGCTGGCAGTGTTTTCAGAAGTCTCCAGTCACCTTCTACTGTGCCATAGCTCACCCAGAAATAGGAGAGGTGGCAGTGTCCTTGTCACTCTCCAGTGACATTGTTCTTGTCACTTTCCAGTCTCAGTGCCATTGGTCACACAAAAACAGAGGTAGCATTGTTCTTGTCACTCTCCAGTCGTGACAGGTGTGTTGTAAAATGAACTACAAATTCCATGAGGAAGGCCTTTGCTGAAATGCTTATTAATATTTGGGTAAAATGACATATTGGCAATTTTATGTTTTTCTACAGTAAAGTTTCATCTTTATTAAAGATGTGTTTTTTTTCTTTAAAAAGGTAAAAGCTTTTTTTTTACATTTTTGTTTTTGACATTTATGTTACAGAGTCTTCTGTAATGGTGGTTTCCTGCAGGGTTGAATTCATATTGTGTTAGGATGATGTACACACTGATGAGGGTGAGCATGAAGCTGAAGATAATGACAACAACATCTTGCCACTGTAGAGTTCATTGACAGCACTGTTACCTTAGCTGCCTTAAGCCCATTGTTATCTTGTTTTGTGGGGTGACCAAACAAACCAAGCACTTCGTAAAATAAATATCCGTGTTGCACTTGTTTAAAACTCTCTAACCCTTCAAAAATTACTTAGATATCCAGCAGGTTATTCTCCATTACTTTGAAATTAAATGCATTTGTGATGATTAGCAGATGCCTGCAATATAAAATGACTCATTAAATGATATTGAATAAACAAAAGGACTCATTCTCCTGTGTTGTGTCACTGTGTGTACTGCAATGAACATGGAGAAATTAAAAAAGAAAAATCATTGTTTGAGGAGGCCAAAAGATTATAGCCAAGCATGGGCATTCTCAGGGCTGCAAAAAAAAATCTTCAGAGACCATAATGTTCCAATTTCCACCCTAAACAATGTTATTAGGAAGTTTAAGGCCTATGGCCCTATAGCCAACCTCCCTTTACACATGTGCAAGAGAAAACTTGATCTAAAATTGCAGATGTAAGCGCCTGCGGGGAACAGGACAGACGCAACACAGATGAACTTACTTTGTAAACAATGGTCACCTCCAGTGCGCTTCCGATGTCCCAGCTGCGATTCGATCCCAGCAGATCAGCAGCCGCAACCCCTGTCACCTCCAACCACGTCCCTCTAAGAAAGAGACAGATTACGGCCGTGCCTACCAGGAAAGGGCTGTCCAAGAACAGGGCAATGAACAAGGACACTCTCAGTCCAAGCCCACTTGCCGCCTCCTCACTGTCACGGCTAAGGATATTTTATGGATCCCTTTTGCCACTACTTGGATGTTATTAGCAGTGGATGGTGGAGGTTGACCAAAACACAGAAGATGATAGTAGCTTGCAATATAGTATATTGGTAGATGGTATAACAGCAACAGTGAAAGATATGTACAACTCAGCAAGCTGAGTACACGACAGTTCACAAAATACAATGAAATCACGAAAGAAGTTCAGTTGGTAACCAATAGCAACGGCATGAAGAATGAATGCACACAACTTGAATAACGGAACTGGCAACTAGCTTGGCAATATATTCTTAATAACAGTCCAGCAACTAATAATCAGCAGAGTAATAATAATAGCTGTGCCAAACATAGAACCACAGATGACAAGGTAACTTGATTGTAGTTCAGTAAAAAATACAGGCAGCCGAGCAGAGAGGCAGTTGAGCCAATCAATATGAGTGCAGGTGTAATAGGCAACTCACGAGACAGTTCAGTGTGCAGATGTAGAAGTACAGTACACAGGTAACAGCCGTAGGGGGTTCAGTAAGCAGTGTGGAACTACAAGTACCAGGTATGGAGGTTGTAGATGTAGAAGTCCAGCACACAGGCAACAGCAGTAGGAGATTCAGTAAGCAGTGTGGAACTACAAGTACCAGGTATGGTGGTTTGTAGATGTAGAAGTCCAGCACACAGGTAACAGCAGCAGCAGATACAACCCAGACCAAGGTAGACTGAGTAACACCAAGATCAAGCAATGAGTCCATAACCTTGGGAGGTTCATATAGTGCTCCAGGACCAATGAGGTTTAGGGAGTGGTCCAGGTCACAGTAGCTAGGAACACCTGTGAAAGTAATGTCTCAAAGAGAAGCAAGCAGAATCATGGTTCTTAAAGGGAAAGTCACAGAGCCGGGACCTGACTATAGGACAGGCGTGTGACACTCACTTTGCTCTCGCCAAGGCATGGGGGACTACAGGCACTTGAGACCAGAAACAGTCCCGCCTCAAGTACCTCGCACACCACTCGGTGAGGGCCCAACCGAAAGGGGGAATCAAGCGTGATACTCACCGGGAAACTCCCGCTTCCAGTCCTGCTCTCCTGAACCTCCCCGACACCTGCGGATGACAAGGAACACACAGCCTCCCTCTGCACTCTCAGTGAGACTAAGATGTGCACCCACAACGCTAAACTAACTACAAAAGCGAACCGACCCTATTAACGCTCTAATGGTCAGCAACGCAACTAGGTTAAACGACTAAACACTAACTAGGTGTGGTGCACTAACGGAACTACTCACTAAGCACTACGGGGAACACAGCCGTTGTTCACAGACTATACCGAAGGGCGGGTCCTATCCCCCTCACCCAGGTCTAACCAAGGAGACTGTCTCCTTGCTATGGGGTCACCCACGGACCCTAAGGACCGGCTGCACAAGGCCCGGCTAAGGCTCACTGGAACAGCGCACTAACCCGGGAGCCAACTGCCGCACGGAACAGCCGATCGAAACTGAACCGCCCGGCTGTCTGCACCCGGATATCGAACACGCGTCCTTACACCTGGAACCGCCAGAGAACCTGCACGGAATTCAGGCTTGGGGACCTTCGACCAGAACAACGGGCTGCCCCTGGAACTGCCTCAAGTTGTGCTGTACTGCCACTGACTCACTCAGCCCCCCCCTCTGGAAACCAGTGTGACCCCAGGGACCTAAGGGATGGGAAAACTACTAGTGTTCTCCCACTGACTATGTGTAAACTGTGAACTACACTTGTCCCCACAGTACGGGTTAGTACAGGAAAACACAGGGAACAAGAGCCTTTAATGGGGGCCTGACATCTTGCAACTGGAAACAATTATGTAGCACACCCCAAAATACAGTAATACAGTACTTTGCACGCTACTCACCAGAGTACTTAGCTGCTAGCCAAGCAGACGGTTGCTACAGCACCAACAGGAGCCTCCGCTCTACTGTACCTTTTACTCTGTGTACTCACCTCACGGGACCGCGCCCTACACTCACAAGGCTCTCACGCCTCTAACACCACCAGGGCCTTATGCCCTACACACCATGGGCCTCTGCCCAGCTACATACAGAGCCTTGTGCTCTGTCTATGGGCCTTAGCCCCCTCTCTAACTCAGGGCTCTGAGCCCACTAACTAGGGCCTTGTGCCTTGCTACCTAGGGGCACTAGCCCCTGCCTACTTAGGCCTTGTGGCCTCCCTAACTCTGCCTAGCTACTAGGGCTTTGTGCCCTTTATAGTCTATGGGCTATCAGCCCCCTACCCAGGCCCTGTGGCCTCTCCTATGGCCTCTAGGCCACTACCTAACTAAGGGCCTTGTGCCCTTATACACCTGGGGCCTCTAGCCCCCTACCTAACTAACTAACATTTATCACAATTGGGCTACTTGCCCGCTACCTAATAGGAGCCTAGTGCCCAACTCCTGGGCCTTGGGCCCCTAATACATGTCCCACGGGCCTTATGCCCGACCGTGGCCACGGGCCTAGTGCCCGACCTTACCTGCTCTTCGCAGGAAACTCATCTTGCCACGCCGTCTTCTCCCTTCTTTTCCGGGTCTTCCAGACCCTCCATCCAGAGGCGCCTCTTCTCCCGTTCGGCGTGGGCTCTGCTGCTGCTCCGGAGGAGGGGACGCTCTCAGCCCTTGCAAGGGCTCCCCGGCGGCGATTCCGCGGTGAGTGATTACAAGTGGCAGGGTCGTTCCTAGCCCTTACAAGGGCTCCCTGCCACTTCCGGCGTTCTGTTGCTTGAAGTCTTCTTCTGGTCTTGGTCCGCCGCTCCTGACGTCCCACGACGTCCTTCTCTCTGCTCCGCCGGACTTCTTCTGCCAAGATGGCGCCAGTCGGCGACTTATATAGTCGCCGGCGTGGCGACATCACCAGATGTCTCCGCGAGTGCTGATTGGCTCGCCCGCGGCGCCAATCTTTCAAACGGCCAGGCGCGAGCCGCGATTTGTCTCGCGTATCCGGCCGCTGATTGGCCAGCGGAGAAAGGTGAGCCCTGATTGGCTCAATCTTCCTCCGCTGACAGGACCTGAAAGGAAGAAGCGATACTCACCGCTGGAATGCTGGATCGGTGAGTAGGCTCCCCTCTTCTCCTTCTTCACCCGCTTGAAGGGCACAGCCCTCAGGAACATCTTCAGCCCCTCCAGGGGCACAGCAACGCCGGGCATCTTCGCTCTCTTCTCGGGCACCGAATCCGGGGACATCTCCACACAGAGCAGGATTGTTTGGAGGATGGAAAAAGCACCTACATCAACTGCCAAACAGATTCCCGCTGTCCTTCATACCCATGGTGCGACAGTTATATCTAGAAACATACGTCGCAACTCAATTTAAAGGGATTATATGCTAATAGGCCCAGGAGGGACGTAAGACGAGTCATAATAAAGCGTAACTGTAGTTTACCAAAACACACCTGCCAAGCCAAATTCCTTCTGAGAGAATTTCCTTTGGACAGATGAGACCAAATTAGAGCCTTTGGGTTGAATCACACCATCCCATGCTTACAGAAAGCAAAATGAAGCTTTCAAATAAACAACTATTTCCTTACAGTTAAACATGTAAGAGGTGCCTTGTGTTCATGCATCATGAAATCTGGAGATTATCAGGCCATTTTGAAGTGCAGTCATGGACCTTCCAGCCGGACAATGACCCCAAACACACTTCAAAAAGCGTCCAGGAATGGTAATTTGGTAATTTCAACTTTTGTGTAATTATTATTTAAAAAGAGTGTAAGGGTGCCAATATTTTTGGCCACGACTGTATATGCACCGTTCATTTGTTTATTACAAATCAGGAATATTGAAAATACGAATTCGATCACAAAATTTTACACATTTACAAATCTGTTACCCATCTTAGAGTGCTTCTATATGCAGGGTGTTTCAAAAAGGTGAAACCAATTTGAAATTGCTATGTCTATGCAACCACAAACTGCCCATGAATAATACTCTTACCACTTGAAAGGGCAGGGCATAAAATTTCAAATGACTAGCGTACCAACAGCCACTAGCTTCAATCATTCGCAAGATGACAACCCCACAACAAAAGGTGGTTTGCGTTCTGCAGTTCAGCAAGACTGAATCCGTAATTGCGGTGCATCATGCGTTTCAACGCATTTTGGTATTGATCCGCCAATGCCAAAAAGCATTAGTCATTAGTTCCGACACTTTGAGGAAACAGGCTATTTATATAAGGAGAACAGCACATGGCGACCACGAACTTCAGAGGAAAATGTGAGAAGAATTCAAGAGAGTTTTCTGCGTTGCTGGCCCCTAAGATCCTCAGACATTACATCCTGCAACTTTTTCTTGTGGGGATATCTAAAAAAATTTGTTTTTGTGCCACCATTATCAAAATGAATGACCTCAAAAACAAAATCACGGCAGCAGTGATTTCAGTGGTAGAAGACACTCTGAGAGCCGCTTAGGACCTCGATGTTGTCCATACAACAATTGAAGGACATATAGAGCATTTATAAAATGGTTAGTAAAATTTAATAACTCTTTAAACTGTTTGTAACTTTATAAATAAATGGTGATGATGATGATGATGATGATGATGATGAACTTTTTGTGTAATTGTAACATGTTGTCATCGTGAAATATATTGCTTTGAAATTGGGTCCATCTTTTTGAAACACCCTGTATTTTAAGGCAGATCTGTAGTCTACATGCTTTACTCAATTTCCAGTCCCTTGCAATGCCCCCTTCATTGAAACATTGCCAGAATATGCATTTTCTCAAACCTTTCTCACTCTGCATATTACCAAAACACTAACTACTGCGACCTCCTGCTATCTGACCTTCCCCTCACCCGTCTATATCCCCTGTGAGAATACCGGGTTTAACGCAACCTTCTGCGCCACACAGCTGCCTACCAGGTACCTACCCAAGGTTCAAAATCACCAAGGCAAATATCCGAAATAAAACAAACAAGTTTATTTAACAAAATGGTAGCACCAAACAGCAGTAAACATATTTCAATAATAACTTGAAAAACTACAGTCTGGCACAGACAACATACAGGGTATAATGAAAACAACTTACCAGTATCCTTGTCACTTTCAGGGACTGCTGTCTATCAATCCAAGCTTCCTTCCCTCTCTCCTTTAAGGCTACCCAGCAAAGGTAGCGGCCCTGAGTCACTGTCACTCAGCTTTCAGCGGACACATAGCTTCCCAAGACCTGGAGAGGTAGATAAGGGCAATGGCAGTAATCCAGGGTCCAATTGTCCCTTTCCTGTCAGTGGCAGAGATCTATTTCTCAACACTATACTGACTTCAGCTATCACTTGGTAGTGAACGCCAATTTGCTGTCCTCTGGAGCTTTCTTTTAAGCCTAAAAATGACCTCATCAGCAATTTCAGGACCTGCCTGATTGGTCCTTTTCTGTGCTTACTTTTTCACAGGTAAACATACAGACAAATGGATAGCAGATGAGTCACTTCTGATTTAATTAGGGACAGGTATTGTTCTATGGCTATACAATAGAGTTTGTTTAAACAGGAGAGATCACAATCCATACACATTTACATTTAAATACACAATGCAGTCCTCTGTAATTTAACATAGAGTCTGTTTGTGGGCCTTTTCCCTATGCTAGCACACACAAACTCACAGCTAAACAAAGACAAGAGACCCCCTGGTGGGATGTACATTCATACAGGACTGGTGGACAATAATCCTTTTTGCCTCGGCTGAAACAATGGACTGCAAGATAACAATACATGCTGGCAGACATTTTAACTACTTTCAAAATAGAATATATACAAGCTTAAATATGACTGAGAAATATGGGAACCAGAGGGCTAGAAAATTATATGTTTTTATAGTCCGCAGTTTGTGAAAAACAAGGTGCAGACAGGTTGAGGTGATATTAACACCTTGGTTCCCCACATCCGCTATAATCCATCCTTAATGCTACAGCAAGACTGACCTTTCTTCATAACCACTGCACCACAAGCACCTGATCCTTCATACGTGGTGAAGTGATATCCTGCCTCTCGCCCTCTTAGGCCTGCCTGTGACCTGTGCCTCGCCTCTCCTCTGTTGTTATAGATAGATTTCTCTCATATTGCTCCCCACTTATGGGAAACCCTATCCCACCTGACCAAACTCTCCATCAACCTTCAATCTTACAAGTTTTGCCATTCCACAAAATGTCATTCTGCACTGTATTTTTAAATTTCCATTTCATTGAATGAATAGAGGTGGGCCGAGTATGGTCAATCTTTTCTTCTGTGTGGTGTGGTTGGGGAAGGAGTGGAAACACTTAAGACCAAATTCTGCTGGCAAAACAAGTTCAATTTTGTAACTATGAGTCACTCATCTTATAACCCGGCGGTTCCCAAACTGTGCGCCGCGGCTCCCAGGGGTGCCGCGGCGCTCACTGGGGTGCCGCGGGCCAAGCATTGAAAAAAAGAAAAAGCACAGAAATTTACCAATCCGCCGGGCGCCGGGACCCAGAAGACTCCTCTCTCCCGCAGCTGTCACTGAATATCGACGTCAGTAACAAGAGAGGAGGCTGCTGGGTCCCGGCGCCCGGAGGATTGGTAAGTTTCTGTGCTTTTTCTTTTTTTTCTATGGCTGGTGCGCGGCAGAGGAGAGAGGGAGCGTGACAGTGGGGAAGAGAGGGTGACAGCTGGGGCAGAGAGGGTGACAGCGGGGAAGAGAGGGTGACAGCTGGGGCAGAGAGGGCGACAGCGGGGAAGAGAGGGTGACAGCTGGGTCAGAGAGCGTGACAGCGGGGAAGAGAGGGTGACAGCTGGGGCAGAGAGCATGACAGCGGGGAAGAGAGGATACAGCTGGGGCAGAGAGGGTGACAGCGGGGAAGAGAGGGTGACAGCTGGGGCAGAGAGCGTGACAGCGGGGAAGAGAGGGTGACAGCTGGGGCAGAGAGCGTGACAGCGGGGAAGAGAGGATACAGCTGGGGCAGAGAGCGTGACAGCGGGGAAGAGAGGGTGACAGCTGGGGCAGAGAGAGTGACAGCGGGGAAGAGAGGGTGACAGCTGGGGCAGAGAGCGGGACAGCGGGGTAGAGAGGGTGACAGCTGGGGCAGAGAGGGTGACAGCTGGGGCAGAGAGGGTGACAGCGGGGCAGAGAGGGTGACAGCTGGGGCACAACGGGGCAGAGGAGTGTAACGGGGCAGAGAGGGTGACAGCTGGGGCACAACGGGGCAGAGGAGTGTAACAGGGGCAGAGAGGGTGACAGCTGGGGCAGAGGAGAGTAACAGGGGGCAGAGGAGGGTGACAGCTGGGGCACTACGGGGCAGAGGAGTGTGACAGAGGGCAGAGGAGGTTGACAGCTGGGGCACAACAGGGCAGAGGAGTGTAACAGGAGCAGAGAGGGTGACAGCTGGGGCACAACAGGGGCTGGGGCACAACGGGGCAGAGGAGTGTAACAGGGGCAGAGAGGGTGACAGCTGGGGCACAACGGGGCAGAGGAGTGTCACAGGGGCAGAGGAGAGTAACAGGGGGCAGAGGAGAGTAACAGGGGGCAGAGGAGTGTGACAGCTGGGGCACAACGGGGCACAGGGAGTGTAACAGAGGGCAGAGGAGTGTAACAAGGGCAGAGGAGTGTGACAGAGGGCAGAGGAGGGGGACAGCGTGAGAGAGGGCAGAGGAGGGGGGACATCGTGAGAGAGGGCAGAGGAGGGGGGACATCGTGAGAGAGGGCAGAGGAGGGGGGACATCGTGAGAGAGGCCAGAGGAGGGGGACAGCGTGACAGAGGGCAGAGGGGGCAGTGTGAGAGAGGGCAGTGTGTCTGGATGCAGAGGGGGCAGTGTGTCTGTATGCAGAGGAGGCAGTGTGTCTGGATGCAGAGGGGACAGAGTGCCTGAGGGCAGAGTGTCTGGATGCAGAGGGGGCATTTTTGCATACAACTAAATAAGTATTTCTGTCCTGACCTAAATACTACTTCTAAAACAGGACTGCTCAATAATTATTTTGGAGGGGTGCCTTGAAAAAATTTGGAGACTCTAAGGGAGCCGCGAACTGCAAAAGTTTGGGAACCACTGTTATAACCATTAATATACCATGTAAGTGAGCCTCAAATGTGATCCAATCTGCTAATTGTACAGAGAGCTTCTGGAAAAAGAAAGGGAAAAAACAATCAAACATGAAAACACCCTTTAACATAACAATGTGCCCTAAATGTACAAGATATAGAAAACCAAAATACTGATAGTTTTTAATTAGTGAAGTGCACACATTTCCCGAATTCTACTGTAGCTATTCATCCAATCAGAGATGAACAGTGCAAACTTCCTTTCTGGTGTCAATTTCTACAACAATTCTACAGCTGAAACACATTTCCCTAGTCTTTATATAGTTTTAGGAACAGGCTGTTTAAAGCAAAATGTGGGCAAATGCTCCTTTAAATGTTGTTTTACAATGTCATAAAATAATAGATTTCTAGTACATATAAACTGAGTTGCATATAAAATATAAATAAAACAATTTTTTTTTTAAATCAATTTACCACTGACAGGTTCAATAACCCAAAATTATTGGCCAACTATGCAGAACAATAATCCACTTGCTGATTTTAGATTGTCATTAATCAAAAGCTGCAGCAAATACCTAATTACATACTGCTAAAAGCAAAGGCTGATATGAACTGATGTGTGAATATCAGTTTCCTCCACTCCTCTGAAGCGTTCTCTAACTCATCCTTTCACTTGCTTCTCTGTGATAACTGTTGCTGATAGTAACTCATCCTTGCATAAGTGTTTCATACCTTTCATGCAGGAAAATCGAGGATCACGTCATGACACCTCCCATGCCCCCGACTTTCACACCCTCAAAAATGAGTCCCTTCAGACAGATTTATAGATTGTAACCTGAGGCAAAATATCTAGAAACTTTTGATTTTGTTCATTTCTGTGCACAAACTACGGTTTCCACAAGTTTTTTTCTACTGCAGACATTTCATGTTATGTGTATTTGTTGTTTTACTCCATTATTCTATCTTTTGTTTTTCAATCTGGTCACTTTCAATTTACAAGTAGGTGTCCGCTTTGCAATTTGACAAGTGTCCACTGACAGGGCCAGTGTCACCATTATTCAAACCTAGACCATAGTTGCCAACATTGGCAGGTTAAGTTCCGGGAGGTCCGGGGGTCAGGTGGGCGTGTGGGGGCGGGGCTCGAAGAATCGCGCAGTTAGCCCTGCCCCCAAAGCTGTCACCACTTTTTCCGTCCAATAAAACAAGGGGGCGGGGCCACAATGATGCGCCCGTGACGTCGATAAGCCCCGCCTCCCCATTCAATTTCCACCGTCGCCCGGGAATCGGGAGAATTGCCCTTTCTCCCGGGAGCCCGGGAGCCTGATCCAGATTTCGGGAGTCTCCCGGATATTCCGGGAGAGTTGGCAAGTATGACCTAGACTGATCTAGTGTTTTGAATGTCTTTGCTGTGTCCCAACACAGTGCTGACTGCTGACATGAAGGAAAAGGCGCGGCAGCTTCTTACATGTGAAGCTGATGACTTTTGCTCCTCAATGCCAGTGTTACGATGGGAGTGTGGCGCTTGGCTATGATGCCACAGCCAATCATCACAATCACAGTCTTAGAAGGAAGGGATGCCAATACCACTCCCTGCTTTCCTAAGAAAGAATCAGCGAGAGTGGCGGTACTGCTTCAGAAATGGGTGAGGGTGACACCACCAGTTTATGCACCAGCCCTGCACATTGTACTCAACTGCAGTTTGGCCTTTGTACAGTTTGTACTCGCAGTTTGGCCTTTGTACAGTTTGTACTCGCAGTTTGGCCTTTGTACAGTTTGTACTCGCAGTTTGGCCTTTGTACAGTTTGTACTCGCAGTTTGGCCTTTGTACAGTTTGTACTCGCAGTTTGGCCTTTAATAAAACTAAAGTTTTCCAAACCACACATAAAATTCTTGACAAAACCTGCAGTTATTATACTTGAGTTGGACAATGTCTGTCACGCTTCAGCTACCAGCCAGATGCAGTTTTTGATCACTAAATAAGTAAAGAAACAAACAGCCAAACAAGAAAACAAACAGTAACAGTAATTAGAGGAGTAGTTTATCTAAATCATATGCAGTGCATATCTTCGAATTAAGAATCCTTGCGCATGGAGAGGCAGTACAGGGGAGGGACGGTAAGTAAGGGATTTTACAATAAGGGTATGTTCATGTAATTTTAGCTCAATTAGATGTAGACACAGATATATGACTATCAGAAGGCATATCTCTTGCGGGTGCTGGAGGGCTGGTGCAAACATTCAAATTGATGATGACTATTAACAATACTATCTAGCATCTTCTGATTGGTTGCGGATTGACCTACAGCTGATGGTACTTTATTCATTAGCCTTGTGGTTATACTAGATCAGTTAATTCAACTAATTGGTGGATATTTTTTTTCCATTATTTGTCATTTCCATACCAACTGCTGCAGGAACGACAATTTCCAGTTATTTTTTAAAATGATAAATAACAAGACTGTGTGCTGTATTTAACTGTTGTTATATATTTTAAAAGAGTCTCGCTTCTATTAATAAGACATTATTTGCTCTTGTTTATCTGATCATATTACCCTATTTGTACAAAACATAGTAATGTATTAAAATATATCTTTACTTTATTGGGTTATGTACAAATAGGGTAATGCCTCTTCTGCATTGAGCACACATATCAGTGTAATGTTAGCGTATTGTGTGCTCCCGTCAGACACATTTACACACACCTAGTGTAAGTACTACATTGTTGTAGTTTACTATATAGTTGTTTGCATGGCAAACGACATAAGGATGCAGCATTACTGTGCCTGAATGTTCCATTATTTTTTTAAATTTGTTTGGTGCATGTGAAGTTTTAATGTTATATATTAGTTTGAGAAGGATGTTAGATGTGTATAAAATAGTTAATTTGCCCAGTACTGCTTCTGGAACGGCTATAATTCTCAGCAGGTATTCCTATGCTGTATGTCTGAACAATAGCACAGAACCACTATTATTGTTCAGTACGCAATTCAGTCTAAAACAGTCCCTGAAGTAGACTTGGCATATGGAACAGCTGTTAACAGACCAAAAGGCTTCAATAAGAGATCAGATGGTATCCATCATATTTTAACAACCACTGTCCCTTCCAGTATAAAACTGAAATAAAAACAGAAACTACTTCCTAAACCTGACAAGAACTATAGTCAGCGATGGTCAAATGGCTCCCAGAGCTCCTGTCAGCTTGCATTAGCAAACATAAGTATGTGAGGGCCAAAAGAAATTTGGCCAGCAATACACTATGCAGATATTTGTACTGAAGGCTGCATGCACACAGTTAACAGTTCTGTATTAACTTATGCTTGACACCACACAGTCTTCCATGGTTATATACTGTCTATACACAGTCAGGTTAAATAGACACCTACATGTCACGTTGGTGGTTGAAAAGGACATAGTTAATTTACAAAAGTTTAGTCATGCTATACTTTTATGTAACGTCTTGTGCTTAGGTTTCCACAAATACACCTGGTTTTATGGCTAAGTACATTAATTTGCTGGATAAGATGATGACTCATCGTTGGTGCAAAATGACCTGGTGGATTAAGAGTATGAAAATACTCTCCAGTCACATGCTAAAATAAGATTTTATTTTTCAGGATGAGATTATTTCAAATGAGGTAGAGGGGTGAAAGGGAATCATTAAGGGGGACTAAACCGCTTAGTAAGAGGGCAAACAGCCTTTTTTTGATTGCAAAATTACATTTTAATACTACATTCAGGGTGGCAGAAAGTGTGGCTGGTATTTTAAAAGGGATTGAATTTGTGTTTTCCACACTTCTGTGGAAAAGTGACCCGTAATTCAGGGCCCCGGTACAACAAATTCATGGGGCCCCCCCTTATAGTCGAGTATGGTAAAGAAAAATTAACAGCGCAAACTTTTTCGGGTACGTGGTCATGCATTTGGGGGTGTGGCAAATGCACCATTGGGGTGTGGCTAACACATCAAAATCACTAGGCTCTCAATTCACCGGAGCGTCACATATGTCCAAACACTCCTGACTTTTAGGACATCTAGCACCACAGTGTAGTATAGAAACAATGCAGTGTGTACACACAGAGTTCAGTCTTGGCCTGCACCTTACATTGGGCACAAAACTCACCAAAAATTGCCATTGTCCCTACTAGAATCACAACATTTCACATACTGTCCTGCTCTCTCCTACCTGTTCTTCTCAATTTCACCACCTGTGGCTGCATGTTTCTTTAGTTTCTGGCTTGTCTGGATCCTGGAATGCTGGGGGCCCTATTTGGAAAAAAATGGCTACATTTAGATAATTCCAAACAACCCTGGCGTTAAATCACTACCACCCACGATTAATAATTAGGCTTTCCTCCAGCTCCAACATTACAATAATGTGCCCCTTCATCATCGCCATGCCTTATGATCACACTGCGCCCTCCATGCTGCTTTTGCCCCCTTCACCTGGCTCCCCTTCATCACACTATACTATGCTGCTCCCCACCTTTTCAATCCCACTGTGCCATGCCTCCCCCCTTTTTAATCCCACTGTGCCATGCTGCCACCCGGTTTTTAACCCCACCGTGCCATGCTGCCCCCGTTTTTTAACCCCACTGTGCCATGCTGACCCCTCTTTTTTAACCCCAGTGTGCTATGCTGCCCCAATGTTTTTTAACCCCTCTGTGCCATGCTGCCCCCTCTTTTTTAACCCCAGTGTGCCATGCTGCCACCCGGTTTTTAACCCCACTGTGCCATGCTGCCCCCGTTTTTTAACCCCACTGTGCCATGCTGACCCCTCTTTTTTAACCCCAGTGTGCTATGCTGCCCCCCTGTTTTTTAACCCCTCTGTGCCATGCCCCCCCATTTATTAACCCCTCTGTGCCATGCTGCCCCCCTCCCCGTTTTTTTAGCCCCTCTGTGTCATGCTGCCCCCCCATTTTTTAACCCCTCTGTGTCATGCTGCCGCCCCTGTTTTTTAACCCCTCTGTGCCATGCTGCCCCCCTCATTTTTTAACCCCTTTGTGTCATGCTGCCCCCCTGTTTTTTAACCCCTCTGTGTCATGCTGCCCCCCCTGTTTTTTAACCCCTCTGTGTCATGCTGCCCCCCCTTGTTTTTTAACCCCTCTATGCCCCCCTCTTTTTTTAACCCCTCTGTGCCCCCCCTCATTTTTTAACCCCTCTGTGCCCCCCAGTTTTCCTCTATTCACTTACCTTTTCTTCTCTCTTCTTTCTTGGTCTTCTCTGCTGCTCTGTGCTCCATTGCTCCAGACTGACTGAATGTTGGGCATGACATGATGACGTCACACCCGGCATTCAGACAGTCTGAATGGAGCACAGAGCAGCAAAGAGGAGGGACGCCGGCGCCACGATCACGCATGTTTTTTTTTTTTAACTACCCTGCTCCCCCCACCAATGACTGAGCCCCCCCAAACCCCCCCCGCCGCAAAAAAATAAATAAAAAATGTAGTTTGAAAAAAAAAAATGACGCAAGGGCCCGGGCCGGGCCTCCAGACATGCCTGGATCCGGGTAATTAGTACCCACCCCCCCTCTCAGCGGCCCTGCCCGTAATAAAGACAATCCAATAGCCCCTCACTGCCCTGATTAATTTAACACATAAATGAAGATAAACAGTATTTAGGGAGAAATATAGTACAGTTTAAATAAATCAAGGTACTAAAATATAGAAGTAACAAAGTAGGTTTGGCTTTTCATTTCATTTTTTCTACCACGTACAGTTTAAATCTACAGACCCACAAAATAAGGTGAAGATTGCTTTTTCGGGGCCAATTCCATGTTCTGGGAAGTATTTACCTTGTAATGAACAAGGCTTCTGTATACTGTATTCTGCACTTCTAAAGTAGGCACATTTTCTCAAAGAAATAGTACGTGTCCATATTTTTTGTGGTTCATAAGTTAGCCTCTCTGTTTCAGCTTACCACACCTGACTGCTGCCTATAGGTTGGACAGGGTAGGCTTGAAGAAGGACCTGGATAGCTCATAGGAGTTAGCAGGAACATTTCAACTCAACATGAATATCTTCATTCACCGTTAGCTTCCTCTGCCTGGTAGGAAGAAAAAGCACAATTCCTCCTAACAGGCACATGCATGGGTCTGATGAAGATATAGGGGTAGAGCGCTCTCAATGGGTTTATAATGCTGCTCTTTATAAATTATCAATATCATACAGAGAAAAGAGCACAAATATGATACTATACTGATCAATATATAGCACCAAGTAATTTAAATAAAAATAAAATGGAGACTATTTAAAGGAAAAATAAAATAAAAACAAAAATAAATATAAAGGGTAAAAATAAAAATAAAAATAAATATGGCAATAAAATAAAACAAAAATAAATAAAATAGAATGGATGTTCTTTTCATGCCTGCATTGACTTTCTCCAAGCACTTCAGTCTCCTCCCATAGTTCAAAAAGTTTGGTTAACTGGATGCTGAAAAAATGTATATTTAGACGGTAAGCACCAAAAGGGCAGGAATAGATGTGAATGATTAACTGTTCTCTGTAAAACACTGCATACTATGGTGTTACTATATAAGTAAAGAATAATTATAGTGATATTAGAGCTGACATTATATAGGAAGACTGTGAAAGAGCAAAGCAAAGATTTATGTCTGTGACCAATTTCTATGAGTTGGTGAAGTAATGGTTCAAAGCTCTACAGCTCAAGAATCCCTGGAGTCAAGGATGGGATTTAAGGGCATTTGAAGGTCAAGTTTTTATATTTAGCAATAATTTTTCACCGAAAGGTTCTACTGCTTTCTGTGAACAGGATTTGACAACTTTTCTTTCTTTTCTCTCTTGATCAAAGCAGGTAGTCCATATGCATTTTCCAACGGCCACTCAAGTGTTTTCCCACAATAGATACTTGTGAATTAAATGTGAAATTGAAATGAATGGAATACGCTTAGAGATTTTAAAGCATTGATGATGAAATTACTTTTTTTAAAATTATATGGAAATCTCTACGAATTGCATGAATTTGAAAGAAAATCTGTTTATTATATTGGTGAGTTTGGGCAGTGAATTCCCTTTTTCATGACTTCTATCAATTTAAAATGCTGGCACAAACTATTGTATTTTCCCACTTGGTGTTATCTTATCCATGAGCCCTATTCAGCCCTTAAGTGTCCACTAGATATGTGTCTTCACTTTGTGAGTCATTTTACTGTAATAGAGCTCTGCAGGAGTCTTTGTCTCGACTCCTGCAAGTGCCTTGTTTTTATTCCACACATGTCTATGAAGATGTGACAATCCTCTCTAAATGATTCTCCTATGGCTGTCTTGGCACAAAATGTTCTGGGAATTTCTACAGTCTTAAAATCATTTCAGTTTTATTAATTGAGTGCTGGGAGTTAAGATTTGAATCATTCAAATTTCAGGTCTCATGATTATTAGAATATATGGATTTGCCGTTTTGAGGTTTCTGTCTTCTAAGCTCAGAGCAGCAACGCTGTCCTAGATTTCCCTGTTGTGACTCTTTAGCTGAAGGCTATAAATGAAGCTGAAGCCTGCAGGCAGTTATCTCTTCACAAGAGCTTATTTGGGACATTTATGCTACATTTGGTCAACTCAATCTTCATGTGCTGTGCTGTTTTCAATGCTAAAGAGAGTTCATGAATTTTAATACCCAGTTACTTCAAGTGGGTTCTTTTTATTCAGATTAATTAACTAAAACTCCCAGATGATTTATCACATGGAAGCTGAGAACAAATACATTTGGTGTGAGGTTGCTGATGGTGAAATGTACTTACATTGTGTGGACAATGAGTTATAGCACCATTCCTTCTAGGTTCTCCACCAGGAGCGGCACTCACAAAAACAGTGTGGTTAGTATGGTATAGTTTTTAAAATTAAAAAAATCCATATTTTAAAAAAAGCAATGCAATGTAGAAATTATACTCAAACAGAAAAAAAGACGGAATAATAATTATTTCCTTAAATGTGGTAGATTTCCTATAAGTAATAACTAAATATTTTAATCCTTATTGGGACAATGATAAATGTGGAAAGCTTCATAGTTTCTAAAATTACAATTTAAATGTTAGGAAAAACCAAATGTGACTTTCTGTAAGTATATAACTCAGCAGATAAATAGCATATTTTTAGTAGAAATGGAGCTTCCAAAATAATTTGACCTTTATTACAATAGTAATAAAGAGTAAAATTAATCAGCTTCAGTTAGCTTTTTAGAAGTACTAGAAAAATATAATATCTTGTAGCCTATTTTTCCCCGCGGATCCATTAGGTTAGACTAGGCGTTGCCAGTGGTTAGTGGGTGGCTAAAACACTGGATGAGTGACATAATGTCACTTATCCAGTGTTTTAATACTCTTGTCACATCCCTGTCTTTTAACATATCTTCATACTCTCCTAGAGCTGTATATGCTGTAAAACAAATAATAGCATATATTATTGCAGCCATGGGCACAAAATGGCATTGTGGGTCCCCTAGCAAATTTTGGTGATGTCAGTCCACCCTCCTGAAGCCCCCAAATGTGGCTTAACTGCACATGCCTTGGCCCCATGCATGCTCAGAAGAGTAGGATGGGGACCTTATTTCATGAGCACATAGCAGCCCACCCCTAAATGCTGTAGTTCCACCATTGCTCATAGCATAACATGTGGTGGTACTGCGATAAAAAAAAATAATTGATTATTTCATTGTAGGCAGAACATGTTCTGGAGTAGACTGACACCACAGCGATAGCATGGTTTAGGGAGAATTTCAACTATAGCTGTTTTTAATACAATGTAATGTAAGCAGCATAACAGATACTTCCAATCCACAATTTAAATGAATAGTGTTTCTAGACAGTTGTTTCTCAGCTTGTCTCTGGAAATGTAAGGCTTCAGTGCAATTCCTGTTCAATTGAATGTATGGCCTCTAAGGCATATATTAATCAAATGAGTAATTGACAAGATGTTGCAGGACAGGGGAGTTTTTTCTCTCTAGATGTCAATGTGTATTACTTTGTATCTTAGATCAGAATCTCTTCTCATTGTTAGGTTCCAATAATTGATAGACGTGGCTCAAAGGTAAAAGTGGGATTGCATTTATTCTTATTCAATAGATGGCAGAATTCAATGACAGAAGTATTAAATTGCTTGGGGCTGCTGGAATCAAACATTTTACTTATAATATATACTGAATGAACAGATAATTTTGACACATAAAATTAGTAAAAGATAAATGAAAGTGACATTGACTTTTGGCAAACATTTGTTAATATTATATACCTACAGTGGAGGCAGACATTTTGTGCAATAAACCATAGTTAATAAGAATACAGCCTATGAATTCAAATATAATTAAAGGCATCCCAGTAACTACAAGCACCAGCATACCCATGGAAGCCAGGGCATGCTGTCAGTTGGAGAACCACAAGTGCCACCTAGGGCCTGCTGAGACATGTAGTACCCCAAATATAAAATGTTAAATAAACCACAACACCCTCATTATTACCAGATTACTTTAATAAAAATAATTAAACCCCTAAAATAAAACACAACTCCCTCTTTATAACCACATCATTTTAATAAAAATTAAAACACTCCAAATATTTACCATCAGATGTCTTCATCTGTTCTTCTAAGCTTGCAATCCAATTATGCTTGTAACCATGTCCAAATAAAACCATAGTATTCCAATGGTCCTGTAGCTGTCCAAATAACATTGTATTCCAAAAGTCCATGGAAACCATCTACTTGTCTTCAGTCCAAACACCCCTTTTTAAATGATATAGCCGCCAGACCAGCTCGCATTGCCCCCTTAATGCAGGCAGTGTGACTGTCCCCATTTTCAATGTAATCACACTGTCAGCATTTTCTTACATATAGGCATTTTGGGTTTTGGAATTAATTGCAGGTCACGGTTTATAACATGGTATTTGTTTATTGTCACTATTTTATGTGTCGCCATTTTACTGTCACTCTTATTGGCGTCAGCACCTTCATAGTACGAATTTCGAGCCCATCCCTTCTCAACATCACAAATAATATCCATAATATCTTTCTTTTTTTAATTCTTTCTCCCATAGCCTGACTCACTATCAACACACATATAATTCATATTTGCCTGCTCTGGCAGAATATCCAGGAGACTCTTGAATTTCGGGTAGTTACCCAGGATCCACATGAGAGCAGGCCATTCTACAGGATCCCGCGCACTTCCTAGAGAAGTAGGAGGTACAGGGGCTACAATGGCGCTATTTTTTGGTGCCAGCATTTTGTCATGGGCGACAAGGACAAATTAATGCCACGCCCCAATGCACTTGCTACTTGACTCCCGAAAGGAAGGTTTTTAAAGTGGGCAAGTATGATCTTATTTCTCTCAGATCACAAGAGTCTCTGTTGTTATGAGCTGAGAGAAAATAAGCCAAATACACAATTTCTTTTTCTTTTCCTTTCATAAATGTAACTAGGGGTAGGGGATCTGTCAGTTATTAATATTCAGTTTCTAACCTTCCGGCTGTCCTCAGTCTTAGAGATCCTTGGAATATCCACATGAGCAAAGTGCATGTTGGGAAGGAGTGTGTTGATCTTTTGGAGGGCAGCAATCTGTCCACTTGCCTATATTGCCCTGGTATACGTTCACTGACTTAATATTGATCAGTAGACAATCATGATATTTTTAGCAGACACTGGCTGGCTCATGAACACAACGCTTTGTATTTTTAGTTTGGCATTTGCAAAAATCTTAAATATTAAAGCAGTGTTTCTGACCGTGATCCTCCTCCTCGTCACTTATGTAAAAGTTTCCACAAATCTTTGCAACTCCGGACACTTGTTACAATAAATCATACAAAAACAAATCATACATAGAAACAGAACAAGGACATACGAGGTTGACAGAGAGGGTGCAGACATAAGACAGAGGGTAGAGAGGGCTCTGCTTATAAGAGCTTACAATGAAGGCCTGATTCATTGAGACACTTAAATGGCGTATTTGTTTCTGGACTCTGCGCATGTCCAGAAACAAACTATATGCCAGAGAATATAGCAGCATCCAATTCGTCTTCAAGCACAAAGGACCCTTACTACAGCTTACGGTTCCAGGGGAGGAATGGGGAGGGGACCAGTTGTACACATGTAGTTAATGTTCAGGTAGGGACGTGCCAAGCTGGAGCACACACAGCAGCATCCGATTTACACTTTGGGCATCTCAAATGTACACTTTTTTAGCCGTATCAGTTACATCAGCTGCAGGTCTGGTGGAAGTACCGATTTCTAATCATGACGGTCACATATGCATGCAAGAAAATGTGTTTGTAATCAGGAGCAATTGTAAAAATGCATTTTATGTTCAGTAGACATTAATCACATCCTAATTAATGTATTTTATGGAAATAAATTTAAGCAAAGAAAACTTATATTTTTTAATGCTTTGTCATTGATGACTATATTATTACCAGGTGACGTTGATTGTATAGTTTTTCATTTTCTGTGCATTCTTTTGTGACTTTATATTCCACATGTGTATTGAAAGTATCCTGCAGTGTATTGTCTGATAGAAGAGATCGGACCTAGACCTGCATTCATCATTAAAAGTATCTTTACATCATCTCCTTATTGAATATGAATGTGTGTGAGGCCAATTTATGTGTGTTTTTTTTTTTAAAAAAACCCTCACAATACGTTCGTTTAGCGTGCCTTAATAAACAGAGGGTAGAGAGGGCCCAGGACCTGACAGATTACTAGTTTTAAGAATGACATGCTGAAAAATCTGATCAGCTGATGACTATGTGTGTGTGTTTCCAAACTGGACAGAGATTTAGACTGGCTGGATATGCACGTATACTTTTAAACATGACAATTTTACTGTTTAACCACGTTAGACCCTGCATAATGTTTTCATTTGTGTCAAAATAAACTGATTAGTCATTTACTATGAAATGGGCCACACGAAAAGTGATATTTCAGAATTTTAGACGGTGGCAGACAGTTTATTATGGTGGGAATCATAGATTACACACTGCTTTAATGTCATTTACTGATACATTATAACTCTTTCCATCTGTTATTTTACACAACATTCTGTAGTCTCTGCTTCCATATGAAACAATAAAAATAAACAGAGATTTCTAAACAACTTAGTTAACATCTGTGCATGACTCCCCAGGCCTTTCAAAGTTATGATACATGTAATAGCAAAAAACAATTCTATCAATTTCCAAGGGAATTTGCCTAATGATGGTGACCACACGAAATCCAGTCTCAAAAGAAAGCTTTTAAATGTTTGATCACATAAAAAATTCACAATCTATGCAATCTTACATTCTACACAGCGACACAGCTGCCACTTTCCTAGCACACTCCCTGTTGTCATCTTTTGAATCTTCACCATCAGTTGCAGGGCTCACATAATGCTTCTTCTCAAGTGACAGCTGGTAATGAAGTTGTCCCACATGAGAGAACAGCTTATATTGGGAAGCTTTAAAATGGGGAAAACAAAAATTAGTATAGCACTTTCTAACAAGGAAAATATACATAATTTTGTGCCAAAGTATACATAAGTAGTTGATTTTGTGCACAATATAGCTATATTGCCAACATCAAGGTATCTCCTATAGGTGAGACCGTAACCTGTGTAACAAGTGTACTCAGGGTGTCACAGTTAAAGCCTTCCTAAGTTTCCATTTATAAATTATGCAGCACCTATGAAGGGAGGACTCTGACTCCCAAAAACAAGGATATTTAACTTATTTCTAATGGCGGACCCTTTTATGAATGCATTTTTTCCTCAAGTAAATAAGCTGGTAATTCATATGTTTTTCATATGTTCGGATACTTTCCATGTTCCACTTTCTCTTATAATTGTATGGACTCCTTAGAGTCTAGTAATACTGCTTTGTCCAAATCATTTATGCATTTGTTTTCACGCATGGAATATGAGAGGCTCATATGAAGCAAGTAGTATAGGGTAAAAATAGGATTGCAATATTGGGTCTGGGGTGGATTTTCACAATTGTAACAGATTGGCGGTTGCTTACTCTGGATCAATTTCAAATATAAGTGCAGGATCACAGGAGAATAGGTTGAACTTGATGGACTGGTGTCTTTTTTCAACCTCATCAACTATGTTATTATGTTACTAGTACACATAGGGTGCTGGACTGTTACTCTATATAATAATTGTGACAGTATCCCCTTGCTGGGCACCAGGGCTACTACCTTCAGATTAGGGTTGCTGTGGATCGTTCTCCCTGGCCTATCACACTGGCCAGAACTGCAGGGTAGCGGGCAGAACGTTGTTATTAGACACTGGATCCCAACCTCAGAACAGCCGGATAATGGATTAGAGTGGTCTAATCCGTAGGTCACAAGAATTACAGCAGGTAAGTAGGCATTAAATAGGATCTTGATGCAGTGATGTTTATTAGCTCAAAAAGTCCTTATAAAGGACAGTTATGCACTAGTTAATGGGACTAGTGATCTTCAGAAGCTCAGATACTATAATACATAACATTGTCAAACAAGGCTTTTTTATATAGTTTCTGACACACATGACAGGTGGTAACCCAGCCCCCTGATCCTAGCTGGCACCACAATTTCTGAGATATTACATTACATCAGATGTTTACCCTACAAATGTAATATTCTCTAGATTTGGAGATAACAATTTACATTTAACAACATTTACATCAATCTGTGATTTCCCAAATCACTTGCTGTTCTATTATTCAGGCAGGTTCTAAGACAAAGTATGAAAAACTACACAGGATAAAAAGTTAATGACGCCCCCGCTGTGCATTCAGACTAGAGATGCTCACTGACCCCTGTGTTTTAGTTTTGGTTTTGGATCTGGATTACTGTCGTGTTTTGGTTTTGGTTTTGCCAAACTGTGACTGCATGTTTTGGTTTTGGTTTTGTTTGGTTTTGTTTTGCTATTTTGTGGAAAAATCAATGTTTTTGGGCCCAAAATTGCCAAATTTAGTGCTCCACCTGTTTCTTGGATTAGTAATGTAATTGTAAAGCTAATAAATTATCCAAAAAACAGTTTAATTCCTGGTAGGCCTTCATTAATTCTACGCACAGACCAGATTGTCTTCCTCTCCATCTGTGAATATTGGCAATGCAGCCATCATCTTTGGATGTATATTACACCCTACACTTATACTTAAATATGTAAAGAAATGGACAAAGGCAGTTTAGATTCTGTCTCTCTAGGCCCCCCTCCAGTTGTAGAAAATGCAAAAAAATGCAGCCGTTATAGACTGTACAATATTAATTGAAATGGAGAAAGCCAGTTTGGTTTCTGTCTCTCTAGACTCCCCTCCAGTTGTATAAAATACCCAAAAATTCAGTCGTTATAGACTGTACAATATTAATTGAAATGGAGAAAGCCAGTTTGGTTTCTGTCTCTCTAGGCCCCCCTCCACTTGTCTAAAATACCAAAAAATTCAGCCATTATAGACTGTACAATATTAAGAGAAATGGACAAAGACAATTTGGGGTCACTCTGTGTATGACACCCTACCCTTAAGGAGAAATTGGCCAAACAGCAGCCTTTCAAGACGGTACGTGATAAGTCCCTTTCCTCTTTGGGGGTAGATTGCACCCTACACCTACATAGAAAGTTTTAAAAAGATGTTATCATCATGATCTTCAGCTTCATCCTCACCCTCATCAGTGTGTAAGTCATCATCACAGACTATCAATTCATCGCTGCTTGAATCCGCCATGATAGAACAGTCAGTGCTTGGATATCTAGGATGGTGAAGGCCTTCCTCGTGGAAAATGTAGTTAACTTTTATAAACATCATTTTCTCCACATTTTTGGGAAGTAACCTTCTACGGAGATCACTGACTAAGTTCCCTGCTGTGCTGAACACTCGTTCAGAGTACACACTGTAGGGTGGGCAGCTTAAGTATTGCAAAGCAAGTTTGTACATGGGTTTCCAAATGGCCTGCTTTTCTTCCCAGTAAGGAAAGGGACTGTCTGACATTTCCATATTAATTACCTCTTGAAAGTAATCCTCCACCATCCTTTGCATGTTAATACTCATATTGGATGGAGTTATGGGCAAGGTCACACATTTTTTTGAAAAATCCTTCAAACCAGCCCAGATGTTAAACTGTTCTGGTCTGCCCTCTGCGTCCTCCCTGCTTTTTTTTTTGGAAAATTCAATTTTTTACGAGCAGCAGCTGCTTGAGAAACTGAAGGAGGACACGTCATCAAGCCAAGGCCCAGTTCAGCGGACAACCTGCTGAGCAATAGCACCTTGCAAAAGTTCTCATCTCGTTCATTTTGAAGCAAAGACTCGATGTAGGTCTTAAGCCTTCGATCAAGCACAGTGGCCAAAACGTACTGATCCGAGCTCAAGATCTTAATAACTCAAGGATCATTGTGAAGCGAATTAAGTACTTGATCGACAAGGCCAACATACTTTGCGGAATTGCTTGCTTTCATCTCCTCCCTCAGTTTCTCAAGCTGCTTTTCCAATAGTCTAATTAAAGGAATGACTTGGCTCAAACTAGCAGAATCTGCACTCACTTCACACATCAAAACTTCAAATGGTTTCAGCACCTTGCACAGCACTGAAAGGATTCCCCACTGTGCAAGAGTGAAATACATGCCCCCTCCTTTCTCAATGTCATGGCTTGTGCAATACGCTTGGATGGCTTTGCGCTGTTCCTCCATCCTCTGCAGCATGTACAGGGGGGAATTCCACCTAGTTACCACCTCCTGCTTAAGTTGGTGGCAGGGCAAGTTAAACTGCTCTTGGAGCTGCTGCAATCTCCTACATGCTGTGGCCGAATGCCTGAAATGGCCTGAAATCTTACGGGCCACTGAAAGCATCTCATGCACCTCACGGTTATTTCATAGGAAGCTATGCAACACCAAGTTGATGGTGTGAGCAAAACAGGGAATGTGCTGGAAATCACCCAGCTGTAATGCTCGCACTATATTGTTGGCGTTATCAGAAATGACATACCCTGGGGAGAGTCCAAGTGGTATAAGCCATGTATTAATCACATCTCTTAGTTTGCGTAACAAATTATCAGCTGTGTGCCTGTTAGTGAAGCCGGTGATACAAAGAGTGGCCTGCCTGTGACAAATGTTACGTAGTGGTGTAAATGCTGCTGCTGTTCCTGCTGGTGAAGGTGAATGACCAACCCAGTGGGCTGTCACAGTCATATAGTCTTTGGTTTGACCACTTCCACTTGTCCACATATCTGTGGTTGAGTGGACAGTGGACAGAATGGCATTTTTCAGCGCAATCTCTACATTTGTACACACTTTTTGGTATAGTTGTGGAATAGCTTTACAGGAAAAATGGTGTCGCAATGTAATTCTGTAACACAGACACAAAACCTCAATTAACTGTGAAAAACCAGCTGCGTTTATTGTGGATATTGGACGCAGATCTAACACTAACATGGCAGCCATGGCGTCTGTGATCCGCTTTGGGACTGGGTTACTGCTCTCATATTTGCTCCCCCTAGCAAATGATTGTTTCACAGTTAATTGTTGAAATGTCGGACTGCTCTTTTTCTTAGCCTTCCTCTGGGCTGATGATTCACCCCCAGCAACAGCAACAGCAGTGGGACTAACGCTTTCTTCAGAGGAATCAATAATGGTGCAGGAGTCATCCAGCCTTAATAATTGGGATGCAGGGCTAACTCCGAGCGCTACTGAGGATATTGATGAGGATGGTGTGGTGCGTGTATTTCGTAGCCGTCGGGATGTCGGTGAGCGGAGGGTCCTAGCTGATGATGGAGTGCTTGTAATTTTTTTGGAAGAACTTTCAGCTTTTCCCAACACTTTGCCATGAACTCTCGTCAAATGGCGTAACATAGACGAGGTTCCAAGATGGTTAAGGTCCCTCCCTCGACTGACTGTGGCTTGACATACACTACAAAAGGCTTTACTGTTGTTGTCTGGATTGGGGTAGAAATAATTCCACACATAAGAAGTAGATTTTTTGGGTTTTATGGCCTGGCATGACAATGGCCTTTTTCTTGTCACGTGCCAGAACTGCTGCCACTGGTGCTAGACTAGACAAACAACCTCATCCTCATCAACATCCTCATTAGTGCCCTCGTCACCTCCACAAATCTCCCCCTCATCCTCTTTTATTTCCAAAGTGGCATCCTAAATTTGTGTATCACCAGCTACACTCGGGCTGTTCAGGCACACATCAGCAGAACTGCTGAAAGGGTCCCTCTTTATGGGTACACTAACAGAATGCTCACGATTAGACATCCCACTGTTGGATGGACTCTTCACAGGGATTGTGTCATTTGTGATTCAGAGCAAACATTATTCTCTAATGCCTTACTGTTATCTTGCAGCTCGGCTTTGACGCGTAACAGTAGTTGTGCACCACTTGTAGGCTCGGTAACATTTTTTGATCTGCCACTAATAGACAAAGATGAAGGCCTCATTTTCTCTTTGCCACTGCGTATATAGAATGGCATGTTGGCAATTTTTTTTTTATCGGCACTTAACCTTTCCTCAGTTACACTTCTTTTGCGCTTCAACATGGTAAAAAAATTTTTGGTGTGTGTTTTTTTTACTGATTTCAAAAGGCTGTGTAGTTTGACATCGCCTTTCCCAGATGACGTACTGGGAACACTAGCATCAGGACTGGTGACAGAACCTGGTTGCTGATTCTGATCATATGTGGACTGCTTAGAATCCATTATGAGCCCAACGCTCTTGTAGTGCTACAAATTGTTTTAGATACTGCTGACAAATATGACTTTTGACAGCCACAAAAATTAATGTAAAAGAATGGGGGACACCCCAAAAGCACTTGGGAGTGCTAAAAACTATTTTTCAGACTGCTGACAAACAGGACTTTTGACAGCCAGAAATATTAATGCAAAAGAGTGGGGGACACCCCAAAAGCACTTGGGAGTGCTAAAAATTATTTTTCATATTGCTGACAAACAGGACTTTTGACAGCCACAAAAATTAATGTAAAAGAATGGGGGACACCCCAAAAGCACTTGGGAGTGCTAAATATTATATTTTTAGTCTGCTGACAAATAGGACTTTTGACAGCCAGAAATATTAATGCAAAAGAATGGGGGACACCCCAAAGTACTTGTAGTGCCAAATATTGAAAAAAAAGACTCCTCTATCCTCCTCTCTTCTCTATCAATTGTTATCAGAATTGTAATCAGAATTGTAATCAGAATTGTAATCAGAATAGTTATCAGAATTGTATTCTCTGTCCCTGCTCTAATCAACCTTTGACCTACAACCTGCTCTCTCCCTCTGTCAAATGGCGATGGATTGCTGTGGAGACAGGTATTTATAATTTTCAAATATCGCGAGAATCGAGCCCCGAGATCCGACGACGTCACAATGACGTTCGGCCTCGATTTGGAATCCGAGCGGGCGGGAGAGTACCGAGCCTGCTCGGCTCGGTACTCAGATAGGCAAAGTTCGGGTGGGTCCGGTTCTCGGGGAACCGAGCCCGCCCATCTCTAATTCAGACTATAATATATGTTGGTCACTCACATATGAAAATACTTAATTTGCATGGGAGTTCCTTTCTTAAAAAAACAAGCTTCCTCCAACATAGCATATTACCTCATAAATCAATACATGAACGCTATGAAAATAAATACATTTACACTCTCAACGCAAGGGCTTAGCCCTTTGTAGTGTTGCGTTGCGGTTACATTAAATATATATGCTACTCCTAAATCTTAGGGGTCTGTTTCTTACTTTATTCTAATTGTACACAGGAAGCAGACTTGCAACCATAGAGAATCATACTACTATCCTCTATCCAAAATATATACGACCCCCATTCTTTCTCCTTAATTGTTTGGAACCTTCTAATATTTTTACAAAATATAAAACTTTCCCAGCTGGTTCTCATTTCTTCTTCTAGTTTTTCATAGTGATACATGAAATAAAGTGTTTAATCTTTGTCACCAGGTCTCCTGTTAGCAGGTGAAATGAAAGACACTAACAAGAGAAATTTGGTATGTGAACTTTGTGTAAACAGGAAACAAAGACTTGCACTGTGTAGCAGACATCTCCATGTCAATCTCCAGTTGCATTGTGCTATGCAGGTGCGGGCTGGGAGAGGGAAGCCCGGGGGGCACGCAGGCGGCTGCATCACATGACAGGGGATGCGGCCGCTTCCCCTGTCATGTGATGCGGCCGTCTGTGCGCTGACGCGGCCGCATCCCATGTCATCAGATGCGGCCACCGGGGAAAGTGTTGGATATTGCATCCGGGGGTGGCAGGCCGGCCTACCCCCGACCCCAATAGCGGTCTGACTGAGCGGCCCGGGGGGCCGCTGCCCCCTTGCCCCCCGGGCCAGCCCGCCCCTGGTGCTATGGTACCTGGCTTACATTTTACCTTAATCCTAACCATAGCTGTGCAGTAGTCTAAGTTTTCCATAACTGCTTTGGTACACATAATTTAATTAACCCTTGAAATCATGAACAGCACTTAAAAACAAACCTTAGTGTATAAGTAAAAGGGGTTATAAAAGTTCACAGTTTTTTGTTATTTCGGTACCTTGCTTTGAATAAAAATATGTTGGTGTGATATGTAACAAAACGATCCACCGCCAAGCAACGTACACAGCTTTTTTGTGGCCAAATATTTCCTACACAAAAACACCACTAACTACTGTATAGCATTAATAAAAGGTGATTACGACATGGATGCAAGGATTTTCATAAACTGCTAAATGGTAGTCAAAATAAGCTACAGCATTTTGTTACAGCTTAAACTTTATTTGTACCTTGAAAGAAAATAAACTTTTATTCAGTGCATGGACTTGACATAACTTGTGAGTTCTATATAGTGGTCCATCAGCTTCTTTGCCTGCTTGATGTAAAGTGAAGGGATATCTCCGGGCCTTTCCTCTCAGTGCCCTCCGACTCTAGTTCCATAGACCCTGTGATGGATGGGTTATTTCTCACAGTCTGATAGGTATCGCTCTTGTTTTTTCCATATCTCCTGCTGTCAGTATGGTAATGTTTCTTTTTCTTGCTTCAGGTTTTCCCTTTCTCAGCAGAAGGGTGAATATGTTGGGAGGTGAAGCAGAAGATGGAGGTCACTGAGTGCAGAAGTTAGGGAGGGTAGAGGAAGAAACAAGTGCTATTTCTTTTATGGGTCTTCCTTAGTAATATTTTCCCAATGTAGTATTATTTTGTTCAATGTTCTAAAGACATAAATTAATTTACACTACTAATACATTAAAAAGTCAGTATTTGACCTGTATTTAAAATGTTGAATACTATGGGTCTGATTAAAGTACAGAAAATTACGGAAGGTTAGAGATCAGCAAAGTTACATATTGAATTTTGCGCAAACAATCTTTGTAGCAGAACAGGCTGTTGCAGAGATGCAAAGTTCTGATGACGCAATCTTAAAGTTCCACTTTTGCTTTGCTGTTCTGCACTATATTTGTGAATTCGCATTTTGCAGAATTTACAGGGCCTATTTATCAACCTGAAGTTCATCAAAACTGCAATTTTCAGGGTATCACTGCATTGAAATAGTAACAATGCTGTTCAATAAAGGACTGCAGCAGATATCAACGATATCTGCTGCGGTCACAGTCTCTTCAATCGCAAATCCAGTCCACATAGGTGTTTATGGGGACTTTGATTTTGCCCTATTGATCAAGATACGAAATTCAGAGATTGATCGCTGGAAGCCAATGCCATCTGAAGATGCCATTAGCTGTTTTATCCTATGGGGAGAGCAGGGCCTGATTAAGGGTTCAGGCTGCCCTAGGCTAATATACTCACAGCGCCCCCTCGCCTTTCATAACAGGTAAAAGCAAACATGTTTATGTTCCTGTGTTTTCAAAACGCAGCTCCAATTGGCTTTTTTTAAGGGTCACGACAATCTTTGTCAATCATCTTGTTTTCATTAAAATCAGAACTGTATAGAAAAAAGTAAGTGACCTACTTTCTGAGGGTGACGATATGAAGGGGTCTCTCATGTCTGCACCTGTCGCGCACTTGTGTTTTCTATTCATTTATCCACAAGCACTTCCCAAGGATGACTCATTGTCTTCAGCCTTTATAATAGGAATACGCTAAAATTAAAATCTTTCTACATTTTTCTTTCATGCTTTTTACTTTTTATACATATAGGCATTGGTAGAAGTGGAAATTTAGAAGTGATGGTATTAAAAATGTAATGGGAATGTAAGTGAATGGAATTTGATTGTTTTACCATTAAAGCGTAGGAGAAGTGGGGGTAGGGTATACCACCATATACCAGCCCACTTTGACCGCTGCATATAGGGCTTCATGTAGAGCTGGATGCAAGTCCATTTCTGTACTGTGCATGATCACAAAGAAAACTAGCGTACCCCCTGGAAATTGAAATCAGGGCCGCAAAAAAATTGCAGGCCCACCTTCTAGAATAAAACATCCATGCTGGAGACAATAGGGCTCTTTCCCTGGGGCAGTGGGTGTGGAATAATAAGCACAAAATTAAAAGAGGGGGTGAATAATAGGAACAAATACATGATTCAAATATCAAAGAAACAAAGCACGACTGTCTATGCACATGTAGTAATCAACAAAGTCCAAAAGAGTCTCTAGAAAGAAATATCAAATGATCTTCCCACTCCTTTCTGTCCACATGTATATTTACTCACAGGATCAAGGCGGGATAAGAGTTGATCATACAATTGGATCTGAAAGGCATGGCTGGAAACTTCTTATGACCCCAATCCTCCTCTCCACTATCCTCCAATGGACTCTAAGTCGAGATGATGAATGTGGCTGAAGCGGACGTCTGATATAATCACAGTAGCACTACCATTGAGCAACTTTGTGGTTACCTCTAGGGATGGAAAATATCTCTCCCAGATGTTTAACCAGACAAATAGTGATATAATTCCAGGCACATACGATAAAAGTAAACGAAATATAGTGTAATCCTGGTAAAATTTAATAAAATCTCCATTTAATATTTATTATACAAAATCAAATATATTCATAAAACCACAATCTCTGTGAAATATAGGCTCGTACTAGATGATATAAGACATGAAGCTTGCACAATCCAAAACGACACACACCAGGAATGCAGCCTCTATTGCAGGCTTCTCACGAGCCCAAATTGACAGTTCACTTAATACTCCCCTGCTACACACTGACGCGTTTCAAACCATAGAGTCTTTCTCATCACCTTGAGAAAGACTCTTTGGGGTACATTTACTAACCTGCGGGTTTGAAAAAATGGAGTTGTTGCCTATATCAACCAATCAGATTCTAGCTATCATTTATTTAGTACATTCTACAAAATGACAGCTAGAATCTGATTGGTTGCTATAGGCAACATCTCCACTTTATCAAATCCGCAGTTTAGTAAATACACCCATATGAGTGGAAGCTTCATATCAGTTACACCCAAACTGTTTTAGCATTTTGGGTTGAGAAATGTGATTCTGATAATCTGATGCTATCTTGTTGCCTTTCAATCATTTTGTTCTTTTATAGTTTAAAGACAGCTTAAATGCAGCTAGTTTGTAGAAGTTATTCCTTATTATCTTGTAGGTTTGCAAGAAGCTGTGCCCATGACCTTGGATATGTCAGACAGGAGATAAATCACCAACCCCCCCTTGGGAGGATTCCTGTGAGAATGTTGCAAGGCTTCTGTAAGGAAAACATGCACAATGAGTGGTTACAACCTTTTGGGGTGTAGTTTGCTGAAATACGTAATTTTGTATAATCAGAGTGCTATAAAAAATATGAACTTGTAAACAATAAAGCAGAGTATATTGAAAACTCAGAAATTGTAGTGTCTCTTATTCTCTCCAGCTGATGAGCTCATAAACTGGTAAACTGACACTTACAGGTGAACTGACTGATTAGATCCAAGAGCGTTGGAGGTTCTCCCTGAGACTGCTGACCTAAGCCAAAACAGACGATTGGAGGTCGCACTGGACACAGGACTCTGGCTTTCATCCACAGTGAGTTGCTTTCTACTCATTAGACTCCTCTGTTTAGAGCTGCCTCATGTCCATCAAAGGTGTCAGGCACGCAGATGTGTAAGTCTCCAATTTATGCAGTAATTACTAACTCTGTTTTGTCCAAGATGAGCAAATAGAAAAAAATCAGGCGCTAGTATAAACACTTCACAGTAGTTTAATTAAAATGCAAATATAAATAAAATGATCAGATATATGGCCATATATACCAGGGGAGAACAGCAATCTTTGCACATTGAACTATCTCTAACAAAGAGAGATTGTCTGAACAGATACAACTACATCGGAAAAAATGATTCAGTAACCATTGCTATATATGGATGAGGATATGCACATCAGTGTACACATTAAAAATCCGGTGGAGTGGAACCCATAAAGGAACAGGTAAAAGACAATGAATTGCAAAGGTATAAACAGCCTAAGGGAGGCTTAATGCAGAAAAACTGTAATTAATTTCTTTGGCATAAACGGGACTTCAAAGATATATCACAGTCATTCACTTATCTCCAGCCTGTGGAATAATGGGAAAATAAAACAAGTATCCCTCTTTGTGATGTATTGAAATGTCCCACTGTTGTTGCCAGTATAGCGATAGAATTGTTTCAAGTAAACCATTTTCTTTTATAATACAGTTTCAATCTGCATAGAGATGTATGCGGCAATGGAATGTGCTTCAAATCTGCATTATCTAGCGAGACTATATAGATGTATAGCGGTCACGCTGACAGGATATCACATATATAATGTCCAACTAAGCCAGTAGAAAAAGGTGTATGTCACCTGTTCACTTGTGCGGCTATACGATCCAGCCTGAATAGGGTAATCACCTGTATTGCACCATGCGAGGTGCGGTACGTAGCAAATCGAATACGCACTGTAAAAAATCCCCGCGGTCTTTTGGCCAATACGGACTTGAAAGCCTGGGTAAAAACTTCCTAGGTAAGAGCTTGACGCATTTCTCGGCAATAGCCGTTTCATCCGAAGCGGATTGAATCTGCAGAGATGCCGGAGGTGTTTAAATACTCCCACGAATATCCAATTACTCGTTTAATTGCATTCAGTCCCCAATAATCACCTGACTTATCCAGCTTGTATCTCCAGAATCCAAAAGATGGTACAAAATCTTCTATATTGTGCGTACTGTTATGTAATTGATCAATGGTCTCTGTCTATATGATATCTTAATAAAGTAACATTCATCATAATCAGTTGTTATACAGAAGCAGATGTATTTCTACAGCACCTTAGCTAAAAGATATACAGTGTATGCATTATACAATATATACTAGTGAAAATGGCCAATGTCCAATATGAAGTATGCTTGATGTATGAACGTTTCTGTATCTGTTATATGATGTATAAAGGGAAAATGATTGTATAAGGTACCCAATCAAAGACTGCACTTCTCACTTTCAATTAGAGTCTTGTCTGGTGAGAACTGTGACCACTGGGTCGGGTAATCTTAGAGTCTCCTAGCTCATATGAGGATTGAGAAAAGGGACGGCTAATAAACACGGTAAAAGTGTGATAAAGTCATTGATTTTGGCCAGGGTCCTCTGTGTTTTTAGTACCCATATGAAGCACCAGAAACCAGGGGATCTCTGTGTTTTTCTTGTACATTTTGCTGCTTTCCAACACTACTACCTCATGGACATGGAAATAGAGATTTGCCTGATAGTATTAGTTGCAGTTCTAGTTATAATTGGGGTTTTGTACATATTGTGGAAAACTCGCAGCGGTATTGAAGGCATAAGGGACTTTTAGGTAACCTATATGTTCCTTTTTTTCATGCAAATGGTGTAAATGTCTGCTGATTTTACAGAAAGAAAGGGTCTTCTTAAGTCCAGAATTGATAGCAGTCACAGATAGTAGCCTGCAAGGGGGTATATATTATAGATTTTACTCCGAACACAACTACAGAGATTTTACTGCTCTAATAGGTTGTCAAATTGAAAGGAAATACATTGATACACGGGTAGGAGAACATTGCGTGAACATTTTGGAAACCATCCCCAGAAATATATCTAGGAAGGGAGATTTTGTAATCTCCCTTCTCTCGCCCAAAGATTAAAAGACTTTTGCAGACCTTCGTCCCAGATACTGTCAAAGAAGCTGTTTTGCACGGACATCCACTACAAGGAGTCCACAGAACCGGACATCCACAATAAGGAGTCCACAGAACCGGACATCCGCTACAAGGAGTTCAAAGAAACTATATCAGAGTCCCTGCTTCGACTCAATAGAATACTGTCAATATGTGAAATATAAATAGTAAACAGATAAATGACAGCAACTCCCCCATAGACATGATATGGAAAATTTTAGGTAATAGGGGAGTAGAAGGTCTGCCGTAATTATTCAAAGGAGCGGGGATAGGTAAAAAAGGGACATGAGATCCCATAAGGATACAATAGATACACAAGTCATATCACTCTTTTTTATACAGAAACACAGACTCGAAGGTAAACTCCTAAATTGGTTGAAGGTCTCTGAACAAATCCTACTGGAACAAGAGACACAAGAAATAGAGGAAAGTTTCAATGCATTTGCCCTAAGTCAGCACTGTGACACTGAGGCACATCCCAGCACATCTGGTTCTAAAAATCAGACGAGGGAGAGGAGATGGAGATGCCCCAATTATGATTGTCAGTACTGTAATTCAGCAGAGGATCAGTTGTGTGTAATATGTGGCTCCCTATGGACAGTAACCTGTATACCCTGTTACACCACACAGCCACCCACAGGACCAAAGACAGACTTAAGGGGATATAAAGACAATGCAGGGAAAATAATACACATGACCAAGAAAAGTACCTGGAGGTGTAATTGTCCACAAATACATTTGTGGAGATATTCTGCCTGCACCATGTGTAAGGCAACAAAATTTGATATGGTACTAGCCCCGACAGCATCTCCGCCTTCATATGAAGGCACAGCTGTACAAAAGCTGCAAACACCCCCGGTTATGGGACTGTACCCTGTATACAGTCAGACCACACCAGGTAGACCTGCGGAAGGTGGTAACCAAGCGATCCCTGACCGGATGGTCAATTTGGTCACCCACTGATCAAATGCAATTAGCAAGAGATGTCCCTAACGTTGACAAAAACTCTATGGGATTTGCCAGATATATGGAACATTTACAGACATTTTATAATGCCACCTGGTTAGATCTAGACCAAATGACAAAGGTTACTGTGGGGAATTATACAGCAGCACAAATAGCTGAAACCCTAGCCCAGCATAATGCTGCAAATATACCTGTACCCACAGAAGCACAGAAAAAGGAAGATATTAGTGGTGAGTGGCGGATGGCAATATGCATGGTATTCTGTGAAGGGAAATTTAGGGATATGCCCTCACAAGATGTGCCACAGGGGAAAAATCAACCAGTGACAGAATATTTCACACAATGCCGAGAGAGACTTGAGGATTATGAGTTTGGACATGCCACTGCTAGGGATATACGCATAATCAAAAATGCATTTTTGGGAGGCTTAAATCCTGACCTTCTTAAGACTCTTAAAGTCAGTTGACCTGAATATGCAACTTTAACCCCTTATGTCTTACTGACAGTATTGAGATCCAGTGAGGAAGATAGGAAGGAGAAACAGGACAGAAAGAAGATGACACAGCCCATATATGTGGTAAAGCCTGTTGTTACACACACCCTAGGCATCCACAATTCAAGCCAAGACAGAGCAAAGAGACACCTGAGACCGCTAAGGTAAAATTAAGCCTCAGGTCCCAGGAATGTGTGAAAAAGGGACTGTGTTTTCATTGCCTTCATAAACAACACTTAAAAAGAGATTGTCCAAGTGCAGCTGAAATCAGAGCTGAACTCAAAGGGAAGGCAGCATAGGAACACGGCCACCAGAGTCACATACTCCCCAGTTAATCAGTCACTTCTGGTCCACAATGTACAGTACTGTTAAAAATAAGGGGACTATTGGAAACCACAGCACTATAAGATTCTGGGGCTGCCACTTCAGTTTTGCAATCTAAACAGGTACCACACAATTTAATCTCCTCCCCAGTGGTGCCAGCCACAGGGTTAGATGGAAAGATACAATTGCTACATAAGACAACACCCTTGCATGTACAAGTAAATGACGCTCTAGTAATAGACAAGCAGTTTTTGGTGTCTGACAGTTGCCCCATGAACCTACTAGGAGCTGATTTACTGTCAGCCCTTAATGCCACCATACAATATAAAAATGGGGAGGTAACTCTTATGCCTACACCAGGCAGCTTAGACCTCCTTGCCTTTGACATTTTTGATGTAAAACAAGAGGTAGATTTAAAGTTTATTTGTCAGCAGGTCCATCCTGGATGTAGGCCTTATGTCAGTACAAGCCATACAAATTAAACTGAAACCAGGGGCACAGCCAGTAAAAGTTAAACAAAACTGCCTAAGGCCTGATCCAACAGAAGCCATAAGTAAGCATATAGGGGACTACTTAAAAGCTGAGGTACTTAAAAAGAGTCTATCCAATTGCATTTCACTCTTTTTCCCAATCTAGAAGAAGTCTCTCAATACAGATGGGATGCCATATTTTAGGATGATACACGATCTAAGGGAGATCAACAAATGTATCATCATAAATTCGCCCATTGTGACAAACCACACACAATGTTGAACCAAATTTCCCCTACATCACAATGAGTCATGGTGATAGACCTTTCAAATGTTTTTTTCTCTGTCCCCATCACAGAAGACAATCAGCAGTATTTTGCATTTGCACATCAGGACAAACAATACATTTGGACAAGATTACCACAAGGTTGCGCTAGCAGTCCAAGTGAATACTCAGAAGCCATAGCACTTGTATTAAAAGACTGATTGCCATGCCACACCTCCACCGTAGTCATACAGTATGTGGATGATCTTTTACTTTGTGCAGATACTCACAATAACTCATAATTGCCTAATTGCCTACTCTCCCGAATTTCTGGGAGACCTCCCGGACTCCTGGGAGAGCAGGGCAACCTCCCGCATTCTACCCACTTCATAAGTGAAATGGATTGGATTGAGGCTTACAGTAGTGATTCACAGGGTCCTGGGGGCGTGGTCACATGGAATGCATCATTATGGCCCCGCCCCCTGCTAAAATAGGCTGAAAATGGTGATGGACAGCAGACGGTCGAGGCCTGATGATGCGGGCCACATGGCCACGCCCCCAGGAATCGTCAGCGAGATCTCCCCTCTCCCGGAGGGGAGATGTCAAAAGTTGGCAACTATGCACTAACTGTGTGCAAGACACAATCTCACTTTTGCAGTTTCTATATGGCAAAAACTGTAACGTTTCAAAAGACAAATTGCAGCCAGTTATACAGTAGGTAGAATTTTTAGGACACTGCATTTCACACCAGGCAAAGCATCTGACAGAACAGAGAAAAGAAGTTATACTAAAAGTCAATATACCACGAACATATAAAGAGTTAAGAGCATTTTTGGGCCTACTGACATATTGTAGAGAATGGATTCCAGCAGCATCCAGCAAACTGCAAACGTTATATGAGGTTTTGAAAGGACCAACACAGCAGGGTCCCATTACGCTCACAGAAACACAAAAACAGGTGTTTCAATAGTTAAAGCATGACATACTTAATGCCCCAGCACTGGCCTTGTTGGACTATGATAAGCCTTTCACATTAGTTTGTAATGAAGTCAGTGCACATACACAAGTGGTACTGACACAGATACATGGCCACAAACAGAGGCCACTTGAATACTACTCTGCACAATTAGACCAGATCATACAACCAGCACCTACTTGTGTTAAAGCAGTAGCTGCAGCTGCCGTAGTGCTAAGAAAAGTACAGATATTCTGCTAGGACACCCAGTAACCATAATGGTGCCACATGCAGTAACAGAAATTTTAAATCAAGCACAAACAAAACACCTTTCAGCAGCCAGACTTACCAAATATGAAGTAGCACTGCTAACTCATTTTAATGTTACACTTAAGCGGTACACAATGTTGAATCTTGCTACCTTATTGCCGCATGATTCAATAGATGGGAGGACCTGGACACATCAGGAAGGAACCCCTGGGGATCTGGAGGAATCCCAGTTTGAACATGAAGAAAAATTGCAAGCACAAAATTTTTCTGAACATGATTGTGTAGAGCTAATGAGACAAGAATGTTTGGTTGTATCTGACATTAAAGATACACAGCTACCAGATGCAGACATCACTCTTTTTGTAGATGGTTCACGCTACTATATATATGGAGTAGTGTTGCTCAGGCTCAGTTCCCCGAGAACCAAACACACCCAAACTTAGCAGATCCAAGTACCAAGCTGAGCCGACTCGGTGCTTTCGTGCACCCTCGGAATTGAAAACGAGGCAAAACATCATTGTTACGTTTTCAGATCTCGGATCTTGCGAGTTTTGGATTGAATAAGTACTGCCCTCCACGGCGATCCAGTGCCATTTCACAGAGGGACACAGAAGGGGTAGCACAGTTCTTGGTAGTCTCTCGTGCAGTTGGGCAGTGTCATAGGTAGAAAAGAAAGACGAGGGGTAGCAGTGTTCTCTAAAGTCTCCAGTGACATTCAGGAGAGCTTCATTGCTCCATTGCTAATTGTCATTGCTGAAATACAACTAATGGGCAATTTTTTTAGACCAGACCAAATGTCAAAATGTTGTGCAGGCTCATCTGCATCACCATGTGGTGCCCTGGGAAAGTTAAGTTTTTTTCCTAGCAGCAATTTCCAGAGAAACTGAAGGAGGAGACGTCATTGTGTCATGTACCACTTGAACTGTCACCTTGCTGACCAGAAGCTCATTGCATCTTTTGAGATCTGGGTCAGTTGGAAAGAAAGAAAAGACATAGCTCTTAAACCTATGATCAAGCACAGTTGCCAAAAATTAATGATCCGATTTCAAGATGTTGATAACTCTTGGATCCTGACGAAGCAAATAAATTACTTAATCTATAAGTCCAACATAATTACCAGAATTGCTTTGTTTCATTTCCTCCTTCAATTTCTCTGGCTACTTTTCAAAAAGTCTAATTAACTTGACTCAAGCTAACAGTGTCTGCACTTTCTTCACAGGTGACTACTTTGAGAGGTTTCAGTACCGTGCACAAAACGGAAAGTATTCTCCACTGCGCTGGACTAAAGTACATTGCCCCTAATCTTCTTACAGCTGCTGCATTCTCCTACATGCTGTTGCAGAATCCTGAAAATTACCCTAAATATCTCTGGACACAGACATCATCTCCTGCATGTCATTGTCATGTTTTAAAAAGTTCTGTACTACCAAGTTGATTGTGTATGCAAAATAAGGAATGTGATGGAATTCCCCCCACTGTAATGCTCTAACAATATTGGTAACGTTATCAGAAATCACATATCCTCAGGAGAGTCCAAGCAGGATAAGCCATGTTGCAATGACATCCCTTGGTTTTTCAAACAGGCTGTCACCTGTTTTACCTCTGACCTGCACCTTGTCTCGTCTCTGATAACTATCTCCCAATCTCCACTCTGAGCCATGCTTGCTCCTCTTGTTACAACTGTGCCCTCTTCCCTTTAGAATGCAAGCTCTCTAATGAGCAGGGTCCTCCATACCCTTTGTTTTCATGTCTCCATTCATTTTGTCTGCCTTCTCTGTTCTTGTTTTATGTATGTTCTTCTCTTCCCTACTGTACAGCACTGTGGTGCCTTGCAAAGATATGATAATAATGATGATAATAATAATAATAATATTAATAATAATAATAATAATATGCCTCTTAGTGATGCAGATGATATACAGAGTATCCTGCCTCTGAAAAATGTGACGTTCTTGGGTACATGCTGCTGCTGTCCCTGCTGGTGAGGGAAAATCACCAACCCAGTGAGATGTCACAATCATATAATCTTTAGTTTGACCAGTTCCACTTGTCCACATATCTGTGGTTAAGTGTACAGTGGGTAGAATGGCATTTTGTAGCCCAATAATTACATTTTTACGAACCTTCTGGTAGAGGTGAGGAATAGCTTTTCTAGTAAAATGGTGTTGTGATGGAATTTGGTAAATGGGACAGAAGACCTCAAATAACTGTCTAAAATCAGCTGCATTAATAGTGGATATTGGACGCAGATCTAATACTAGCATATTCACCATGGTGTCTGGTGCCGGTTTGCGACTGGTTGACAGCTTTCATACTTGCTTCCTCTTGCAAAGGATTGTTTAACAGTCAACTGTTGTAAACTACTAGTAGTCTTCTTCTTGGTCTGCTTCTGGGATGCAGATTCACCCCCAGCAGCAGCAGCAGCAGTGGGACTAACGCTCAAGAATTCTTCTGAGGAATCCAGGATAGTGGAGGAGTCATCTAGCCTTAGCAACTTGGATGCAGGACTAACTCCATTAGAGAAGGGAGGTAGCTGATGCTGGACTGCTTGTTGTTATTTTTTAGCATAAGTTTTTGATTTTCACAAAAGCTTTCCATGAACTCGCTTCAAATCGCGTAACATAGATGAGGATCCTAGATGGTTAAGGTCCCTACCTCTACTGACTGTGGCTTTACAATGCTACAAATGGCTAGACAACTGTTGTCAGGATTTGGATAAAAATAATTCCACACATAAGAGATGGATTTTTTGGTCTTATGCCCAGGCATGACAATGGCCTTCTTCTTATCACTGGCAAGAACTGCTGCAGTCTTTGTTTGAAAGAGTATGAAAATAATATTGTCAAAATTGACTGTGAATTACTTGTGCAGGATCGCAGGAGATCCAAAATAGGTTGAACTTGATGGACTGGTGTCTTTTTTCAACCTCATCAACTATGTTACTATATTACTATGTAAATTAGTGTTATTGAGGTTAATAATAGTGTAAGAGAAAAAAAAAGGCAAAATTATGTGATTTTAGCAAAAAAATAAGGATTTTTGAAAAAAAAAAAAAAAAATAGGGATCCAAAACCAAAACCAAAACACAAAGTTAATACAGATCCAAAACCAAAACCAGAACATGAGGGTCAGTGAACATCTCTTATATGGAGTCCCTTATACAGGGTGTGCTGTAACCACACACATAGAAATAGTGATTCAACAGACTCTACCGAGTCACATGTCAGCACAAGAAGCTGAACTAAAGGCCCTGACACTTGCATGCATATATGCAGAAGGGCAAAGAGTAAACATTTACACTGATTCAAGGTATTTGGAATTGCACATGACTATGGCCCTATATGGAAGAGCAGGGGCTTTATGGGTTCAGGAGCCAAACCAGTCAAGCATGCAGAACACATTAGGGCACTGTTCACTGCATTTCAGCTGCCCTCCAAACTGTCAGTGATGAAAGTGAAGGCACACACAGAGACACTACCCCCGAGGCTGAGGGAAATAGACTTGTAGATCAGGCTGCACGAGATGCCGCCATAGCCGCATTACCCCAAGGGTAATGGGGCTATGGCGCGCTAAAGCATGGAGCAATAGAAGTGCAAGGAGAATGGTGTAAAGGACGGCGCTTGTGTCTGCCAAAAGCACTTTATTCCATTATGGCCGATATAACACACGGAAAAGTGCATCTGGGGAAAGATGCAATGGTTGCACTCACTAGCAGGTTATGGATAGCACCAGGGTTTGTCCAAGCAGCACAGGCGTTAGTGGCAGAATGCTTAATCTGTGCATAGAATAACCCAGTTAAGTCTGTCCCAAATCCACAGAAAAGCACGTCCCAGACACTGTATCCCTTATACAGATAGACTTTATACAACTTCCTAAATGCTCAGGCTATGAGTATGTGCTTGTCTGTGTCAACCTCTTCGTTGGACAGAGCCGTGGGCATGCAGGAAGGCAAATGCTAAGACAGTAGCCAAGAAAATTATGAGTGAGATAATCTGCAGCTATGGGGTACCAGAGGTCATTGAAAGTGACAGAGGGACACACTTTACAGGGCAAGGATTCCAGGAACTGTTAAAAGACATGGGAATCATACCTGCCCTCCACAACCCCTACAGGCCCCAAAGTTTGGGATGTGTAGAGCGCCTTAATGGTACTCTGCATTTGAAAATACAGAAAATAATTGCTGAAACAGGGTTACCGTGGATTTCATGCCTACCCATTGCCCTGAACTCAGTAAGAAATATACCCAGGAAGGATACAGGGCTCACACCATATGAGACTCTGTTAGCACACAAGACAGGCTGCTATTTTCCACAGCAACTAGAGCATCACATGGTGAATTGCTGAATTATGTAACTCAACTAAATAAAATACATGGTCAAGTGTTTTCTTCCATTCCAGACCCTATCTTTGATACAGGAACCAGTAACCTGCAGCCTGGAGACTGGGTGGTTGTGAGAAAGCATGTCAGGAGAAATCTCAAACCCAGATACGAGGGTCCTTATCAAGTTCTATTAACAACTCCCACTTCAGCAAAACTCGAGGGGAAAGACACCTGAATTCACGCATCCCACTGCAAAATTGTTGCACAAGGGAAGTCAAGGGAATATCTTGCTTAGGGCCCCATGAGGTCTAAATCCGGCTCTGGGAAGAAGGCTTATAAGTGATTGCCTTTCGAGTACACAGGAATACATTTGTTAGGCTTACTGCACAGACAACGGTATTGATACCACATTAGGAGTTGAACATTTTAGTTTCTAAAGAATCAAGTCTTATGCATCACTACCGAGGTAGAAGGGAAATTAAGGGTGCCTCAAAGACAGAGGGAAAGTACCAGGACCTTTTCCACCCAAGGATTTGGAGGAAGGTAGGGCTATCTCTAGGAAACATTGTGGCATGTGTTACAGCAGGAACAGCCTATTCCCTTAAATAAATTAAAGATCTAGCACGACTGTTAGATAATGTTACAGAGATTTATGAAGAGAAATTCAGATGTGTGGGTAAAGAGTTGAAAATAATACATAAGCAGCTTGCACAGCTTCAAATGATTTTAGATTATCTCATAGCACAAAAAGGTGGATATTTCTTGACCCTTTTCACACACACAGGATCTGTCTGTGCACCTATTTTACTGATAATAGCACTGCAGATCCGGAAGATGTTATTATACAACATATGGATGAGATTAGTGAGTTTAAGAAGAAGTTTTCTGAGGAGCATGCAAAGCCATGGTGGGAATTATATATTAATGGCCTATCCTGGCTCAATCCCACCAATTGGTTTGAAAGGTTAGGTGAATGGATATCTGGTATATTATCACTAAATGCAAAAGAATTATCTTATTATTATTATTATTTTATATCATAGTGAAACTTGTAATATGGTTGATAAGGAAGTTACTAAGACTTAAATGTTGTTCTTTTAAGAAACAAATGACAACGTTGAAATCTGCAGAGACTCTCATGATCGCAGATATATGTGAAGATCTGTCATCTGAGCAAACTAGCAAATTCTGGATGCTGCAGCTAGCAGAAGGATCATCTAGATGTACCATCTGTTAGAAACTACTGAAACCAACTGAGAAAAGAACATGCAGTGGATGCAAGACGTTTGTCGACTCATTGACCATCTATTAATATCAGCTAGGCAAGGGATCATGGACTTGCTATTTGGTGGAAGATGGGTTGTTCTATGTATCCAGTTTTAGGCATCCCTATTCTATTAGAAGGGTGTATGTGTATAAGTACTCATTGAAAGCGACAGCAAGAATGTGATCTCTGATAGGTAGTATTAGGGCAAATAATGAATAAAAAGATGGGGAAGGAGAAATGTGATTCTGCTAAGCTGATGCCATCTTGTTGCCTTTCAGTCATTTTGTTCTTTTATAGTTTAAAGACAGTTTAAATGCAGCTAGTTTGTCGAAGTTATTCATTAGTATCTTGTTGTTTGCAAGAAGCTGTGCCCATGATCTTGGATACAGCAGACAGGAGATAAATCACCAACCCCCCCTTGGGAGAATTCCTGTGAGAATGAAGCAAGGTTTGTGTGAAGAAAACATGCACAATGAGTGGTTAAAACATTTTGAGGCGTAGTTTGCTGAAATACGTAAATTTGTATAATCAGAGTGCTAAAAAATATGAACTTGTAAACAATAAAGCAGAGAATATTGAAAACTCAGAACTTGTAGTGTTTCTTATTCTCTCCAGCTGATGAGCTCATAAACAGGTAACCTGACACTTACAGGTGAAATGACTGATTGTATCCAACAGTGTGTAACTGCATTGGGGGAGAAACAGGCAGGATCTTTTTGGCACGCTGTTATGATTCTTTTCAAAAAATAATTCCTTATAATTATAGCCACGGAGCCAGAAATGTGATAAAAACATTAAACTGTTTATTGCAGCAAAAACACAGTTCAGGTAGAAAATAAAGAGAGGCCAGTTCAGGCTTGATGAATCAACAGACATCCAGGTATAGCAAAAATAGCAGATAAATGATAATGAGAATACAGCAGGTAACTTAGCTGAAGCCAGATGACAGCAAAAGCCAGGAGTTCTCAGGAAATATAAGTTAGTGGTGTGTGACAGACATCAGGTAGGTTTTCAGGAGATAAGGTACAGGTGAGTAGCAGGAGCTGTCTTAAACAAGGCTATCCAAAGAAAAAACAAATAACAAAGCAGGTAGTTCAGGGACATCAATTACCAGCAAAGGATACTGGAACTGTCAGGCATATATAAGACACAGTCAGGTGTGGATGACTAATTAGCTGTGATAGTTAACCACTGGTAGTGGGAAAGGCAGAACAGCAGCACCTCTTGAGGATCATAGGTACTGCAGGGTAATATAAACACAGAGACACAAGGCAGATCAAAATATTATCCCCCACCCCAATTACAGGAGCGGATTCCAGATGCTCCAAAAAAAGGTTTTTTTAGGCATTTCTCTTCTTCTGCTTTCTCTTCTTCTGGGATTTTCTAGGAGACATAATTGAGCCCTTCTCCAATGGAGTGCAGACAAAGCCCAATTCTTTGAAAACACAAGGAAAATTGTCAAGTTCATCCACTAAGTCTCTAGAAGTATCAAGTTCAGTCTCAGAGTATGAGTCCCAACCTAAAGTCGGAACAGGACGATTTATTTTATGACAAGATGGTGATACACCAATGAAGCCGGCAACTAAGGTTTGTATCTGTTTTTAATGATGCTGACGGGGAACAGGTTTTTCCTTATTGTTCTCTTCATTTTTAGAAGATATAGATTGAGCAATGGAAGCAACATGCATAGAAGATTTGTGAATAAACTCAGGAACAGATACAGTGTTTGGAATGAAAACAGGATAGCTCTGACCAGGAGATTTGACTGTAGATGGAGTGTATTTCTGATAATTTCTGATGGCATTAATAAAGTCCATGGTATTTTGAGTAATGGGGTAATTGGAATTAAGTAATGAGAAGGCCCATGTGTCAGGCGCCGTCTCCGCACTGACACTTGGTGCAGGAGACGGACGCCTGCACCTTCTCAGCAACCACGTCCTGTTGCCTAGCACCAGGACGCTATCTCTGCTCACCTGTCTGCAGCCAGCATGTCTTACCGCCAAAATCTCCCTAACCCAATCAGGAGGCACCTTAGGGTATATAAAGCAGCCTCTGACACTTGTCTAGTGCCAGAGAATTTGGTCTTCAGCCTTGCTCCAGCGTTTGTTCCTGTGTTGCTGTTATTTGGATTCTGACCCGGCTTGTTCCTGACTTCTCCTTTGGTTCCTGATTCTTAGAGTGATATTTGGTATTTACCCGGCTTCCTGACCATTCGTCTGCTTCTGATTTGGCTATATCTGTTTCTCTGGTTTTACCCGGCTTGCTGACTACTCTTCCATCCTGCTTCCTGGTGGGCAGTCACCGCTGCCACAATTGTTACCTCGCCAGCTGACTGACACTGAGGGCCGCGACCTGCACGTCCCTTGCAGCAAAGTTCATACCTCCTTGCGGGGGTTCCTGGTGAAAACCAGGGGCGTGTTAGACTCCGCACCTCAGTACTCCGTAGCGCCAACTGCTAGCAGGTATCATCAATTCCACCTAGTGATTCTGACACCATGTTTGTGGCTACCCTTTGGAACTCATGATTATTAATCCCACTTGATTAACTTGGTCAGCAAAGTAATCTGGAGATTCTTGGAACAGTTTGATACAAAGTTCAAGTACTGTAGTCAATTGTTTGAGGTCACCGTCAAAGAAGACTGAAGAAGTGTCTGATGATTCAGAATAGGTTTCTGGGCGCTCTGGCTCAATAGCAGACTCTGGAGAGTCCCTGACTGGGATGACAGAGCAGGAGTCCCCCAGCTGGGACGGCAAGCTGGGCACACCACTCAGACTGCACAGCAGAAGCCTGTGAGAAGCCTCAGAGGAGACAGCACTTTGAGAAGCCTCAGAGCAGACAGCACTGTGAGAAGCCTCAGAGCAGACAGCACTGTGAGAAGCCTCAGAGCAGACAGTACCAAGTGGCAACTCGGGTTGAACCACATGGAGTGGCAACTTGGGCTCAACTGCATGGAGTGGCAACTCGGACTAAACCACATGAAGTGGCAATGTATCTGGAGCAGACTGAATGGATAGGGCCCCCTCTGGAACAGGCTGTAAGAGCAGCGCCCCCTCTGGAACAGGCTGTAAGGGCATCACCCCCTCTGGAACAGGATGTAAGGGCATCACCCCCTCTGGAACAGGCTGTAAGGGCAGCGCCCTCTCTGGAATGGACTCTAAGGGCAGCGCCCTCTCTGGAACAGACTCTAAGGGCAGTGTCCCCTCTGGAATAGACTCTAAGGGCAGCGCCCTCTCGGGAACAGACTCTAAGGGCAGCGCCCCCTCGGAAGCAGGCTGTAAGGGTAGCGCCTTCTCGGAAGCAGGCTATATCTCTAAAATGGAGACAGAAATTTGCTACTCGAACTGGAGACAAAAGCTGAAGACTTGGGACCGTAAACAGAGGCTGGAGGCTCAAGATCGGAGACAGTGGCTAGAGACTCAGCACTGGAGACAATGGCAGGAGAATCCGCACTGGACACAATGGCAGGAGACTCTGCACTGGAGACCGAGGCTGGCACCTTGGAACTGGATGGCAACTTGAAACTGGATAGCAAACAGGAACTGGAAGCAGAGGATGGCACCTTGTCACGGGCACTAGGAGTTCTTCCCAGGATTCACCAGTTGATAATGCTTACCAGAGGGGCGGGGTTTACACTGCGGTCCTCTGGCAGTAGGGTGAACAGTAGGAACGTATATAACAGCAGATGGAGAGAGAATGCCAATGGAATAGATGAGAGTCAGTGACTTGCAGCTATACTGGTAGGAGAGTCAGCGACTTGAAGCTGTACTGGTAGGAGAGTAGAGTGGACGTGAACAGGTGAAGGAGGGTAATGGGAGAGTCAGTGGTCTTCGGATAGCAAGTTGTACCACTGCTGTGAAGGAAGACTTGTCCAGGTGCAGGTAGGTAGCGGGAGAGTCAGTGGTCTGCGTATAGCAAGTTGTACCACTGTTGTGAAGGGAAGACTTGTCCAGGTGCAGGTAGGTAGCGGGAGAGTCAAAGGTCTGCGTATAGCAAGTTGTACCACTGCTGTGAAGGGAAGACTTGTCCAGGTGCAGGTAGGTAGCGGGAGAGTCAGTGGTCTGCGTATAGCAAGTTGTACCACTGCTGTGAAGGGAAGACTTGTCCGGGTGTAGGTAGGTAGCGGGAGAGTCAGTGGTCTGCGTATAGCAAGTTGTACCACTGCTGTGATGAGGTGAGGACTTGTCCAGGTGCGGATAAGTGGAGGAGTGATAAGAGTCTATTACTGTATAACTACAATTGGAGAGCAGAGGAGCTAGTCCCAAACAGATATGCAGCGTTACAGCTAATAGTCTATAGCGGGTATGTATACCGCTGCTGAGTAGAGAGGCTTGTCCAAAGCGGATATGTAGGATAACAACTGATAGTCAATAACAAGTATGCATATCGCTGCTGAGTAGGAAAGTTTGTTCAAACAGATATGCAGCTCAACGGCTAATAGTCTATAGCGGGTATGGATACCGCTGCTGAGTAGAGAAGCTTGTCCAAAGCGGATATGCAGGATAACAGCTGATAGTCAATAACAAGTATGCATACCGCTGCTGAGTAGAGAAGCTTGTCCAACGAGGATATGCAGGCACAGCAGGAGAGCTGAGAGACTGTAGCAGGTATGGGAACCGCAGGTGAGCAGAGCAGGTAATCCAGCAGACAGCTGAAGACACGAGCAGGACACAGGAGTCAGTAGCGGGTATGGGAACAGCCGATGAGCAGAGCAGGTAATCCAGCAGGAAACTGAAGATACGAGCAGGACACAGGAGACACCTTTAGAGACTCACAGGGAATGAGACTCAAGATCAGGCAACGATACCATGGCCACAGGTGCCTTAAATTGGGAGAGGTGATTGATCCACCAATTAGGTTAAAAGCAAGGTCATAAGAGTTCATGGATGCTGCGCATGCGCAGTCCATCCAGATGGCGGACGGCCGCGGCTCAGGACAGGCGCCGGCAGGGAGGTTAGAGAACCACGCACCAGCGCAGAGGCACTCACGGTCCGGTGAGTGACACACCTCAGAGCTGGAGGCAGAGGATGGCACCTCAGAGCTGGATGCAGAGGATGGCACCTCAGGACATGCAATAGAGACTGGCGCCTTGAGACAGACAGCTGAAACTGGCACCTCTGGACTGGTGGCCGAAACTGGCACCTCGAGACAAGTGGTTAGATCTAGCGCCACAGGACAGGCGGCTAGAACTGTGCCTCAGGACAGACAGCCGGAACTGATGGGCTAGGCCTCATCCCAGGGAGCAGAACAGGTTGATATGTAGAAACAGGATGTGAAGCGCAAACAAATCCAGAATTAGAAGGAGAATGAACAGGAGATTGTTCTTACACTGTCGCGGTCTGCGGAGTCGACAGTCTTGTAAAAAGTGTACATTACTGGCACCTTAAAGACATAATTTGTTAGTCCTCCTGCGTTGCCGCTCCTCTTTGGTCAGATGGAGGCATGGACCACCTGCTACCCTGGAGTTTGTTACACAGTAGATCTTACTTAAATGCAAATTTGTAATAGCATTATAAGAGGTGCTCTTTGCACGGATTCTTCAGCAGACAAAGTTGGTTGAGGCAAATCAACAGTATTTGAATTGTGAGAAACAAAGTCTGACATATTCCTGAGTGGGTCTGAAAGTAAACCAAAACACTGAGCCAGCTGTGAACGTAACAAAATTATATCTGTTTGTAGAATCTGTAGAACAGGCAATTCAGTCATTTGTAAGGCAGACATGTTGCAGGAGAAAACAAATGGAAACAATTGTAGTAAGAGTCCCAGAAATAAAAATCTGAAGCATAATCTTTCACACGGCTCCAAAGCTGTTTTTTAGGCAGGTCATTCTGTTATGACTCTTTTCAAAATTCCTTATAATTATAGCCATGAAGCCAGAAATGTGATATAAACATTAAACTGTTTATTGCAGCAAAAACACAGTCCAGGTGCAAAATAAAGAAAGACTATTTCAGGCTTGAAATATCAACAGACTTCCAGGTATAGCAAAAATAACAGATAAATGATAATGAGAATACAGCAGGTAATTTAGCTGAAGCCGGATGACAGCAATAGCCAGGAGTTCTCAGGTATTATAAGTTAGTGGTGTGTCCAGGCATGGGACAGACATCAGGTAACTTTCCAGGAGATAAGGTACAGGTGAGCATCAGGAGCTGGCTAAAACAAGGATATCCACAGAAACAACAAATAATAAAGCAGGTGGTCCAGGGACAAACAAACATAGCAGGCTCAGGAACATCAATGACCAACAAAGGATACTGGAATAGGTGGACATATATAAGACACAGTCAGGTGTGGATGATTAGCTAGCTTTACCAGTTAACCCCTGGTAGTGGAAAAGGCAGAACTGCAGCACCTCTGGAGGATCACAGGTACTGCAGGGTAATATAAGCACAGAGACACAAGGCAGATCATAACACATGCCGGTTGATTCTGTTCATTTATTTTTTATTTGTGGGATAATAAGGTTTAATTGGTTAAATCAGTAAAACATCCTTTATTAAAGATAAAAACACCCCCCACACTCTCGTATTTCTCACCTAATCCCTAGGGGGGAATTATCTTCTTTCTTGCAGTTTGTAAATCCCTTTGGAAAAAGAAAAATATAATATGTATCAGTGTACTGTAGCTCATTTTTTCTGGGCCCAGTTCCTTTAAGGAATTCAGTTCTGTGCTGAGCAGGCTAGGGATGGTTGGCATTATGTCAGGAGGACCCTATACTGTGGGTTTCCCAGTTATAGTGTCACCAGCTCAGCCTGCCATAGCCTTGTGTTGGTAGCAACCTTTTTAAGGGAACCCCAAGCTGTTCATCCTGAAATTGCTGCTTCTAGCCAATACTGTGAGGTATGGTAGCACTTTTAGGGAAACTTGCTGTCTTGTTACATATGTATTTTCTTCCTTTATTTTTCAACATTAAGGGGCCAGTCATCATCATCAACTTGATGACGATGACTGGCATCTCTACCTCTTGATGATATGCTCAAAACTTATCATATGCTTCAGACGTAATTTCATGCAGCAGATACATTTTACTTATCACACATATCTTATGTACATGCAGCTCTGTGTACACACATAAATGCTTATTAATGCTTTTAATGCCTGCTTCTTTTTAGTTAAATAGTCAATAGTAAGATGCAATTGTACAGTTAACATTGCATAATAAATTACTGTTACGTGACCAAGGGATATGAGTTACGGGATTAAACAAAGAGCCTTGATATCCACATTTTACCATACGCATGTTTCATTGAGATAATATATAATTTGTTTTCCATAGAGGTATGTGCCATACATGACTTTTAATGACTGGTGTTGAAGGATTTTGAGGGTTTTTCCAATTTTTGACTATGAGGCTTTTGGCAGACACTAGAAAATGGGACATCAGATTTTTGAGTGCTAGTTTTATAACATCTGCGTTTTTTACAGAAGAGGCATTCAACTCTATATGAGGCCTACATTGTTGAATATACTTATCAGTCATACCAACCAGTTGGAGTGAAAGTTTTAACATGTTAATCTTTTCAAAAAAATTTATTTGTCACAAACTTGATTGGTTCAACAAAAGGGAACGGCAGTTTACAAATGCCCTCCATCATTTGCCATTGACAGTCAGTGCTGGTTTTTCTTTACTCATTCAGTCTGTCAAATATAGCCAAACTAGAATTGCATTTAGTTGGATGATCACATATGAGGCAATGTTGTGGCAAATTGTTTTGTCTTTGTAATGTGGAATTTCTTGCATAATATGTTTTTTTTTTTTAAATCTTTTAATTTGATTTTTTGAGACACATACAAAACAGAAAATACAACAGATCAAACAATATACAGATAAGACATCTTAGAAATGTAATGCTTCCCAGTTTACAATTGCAAATCACAGAGGAAATAAAACTGTTATAGTGCTTTTCACAGTAATCCGATTAGTCCAATTTCCAAGATATACATGAAAGTATTTTGGTAGAATAAGAAAAATGGTTCACCACAAAAAAGAATGATATAGTACAATTCCAGACCATTACACGGACTGGGTCATCCAGCCTAAACTCCTCTCCCCAACCTCCCCAACCTCCATAACACATCTTAATCAGAGTATACCAAATCATCAGAGCAAGCTCGATATCTAGATGAATAGCACCTGGACCAAATTTTTGGAAATTTTGATTTAGCATTTCTACTTGTTTCTGCTTGTGTACATCTATCTTTCATGCTGCACCAACTGGCATTAACCAGCGACCTCCACTTATGAAAGTCCGGAGGGTCAGGTGCTAACCAAACCCTGGAAATCACCACCTTAGCGACTGTCATTAGATTGAAAATATATATAGCAGCATATTTATTCAATAAATCTTCTAGAGAAATGCCAAATAAGCAACACTTAGGATTCATGAATGGAGCAAGTGAAACAGTATTAAGAACACAATCCGAAACCATTCACCAAAATGCATTTACAATAGGACACTCCCATAACGTGCCAAAAATCAGCAGACCGTGCATAACATTTTGGACAGGATGAGTCAGCTCTCCGTTCCATTTTACTAAGGTATACTCTATGCAGCACATATAGATGTATCTGTTGATAGCGAAGACACTATGTGGCCCTGCAGAGACTTTTAAGCATATGAGACCACTCTTCATCTAATAATAAACCTAAGTCCACTTTCCACTTGGCTTTCAATGAATCCAAGTCATTCGGAGCAAGTGAACTGTTAAGGTTTGAATAGAGTTGGGATATTGTGTTCCTCGTACCTACATTTTGCAGGAGAATTTTGAGGGGCGAAGCCTGAATTTGTGGGGGGAGGCAGAAAACTGCGTGGTAAGAGAGTGCCTTAGTTGAAGATAGTAAAATGCTGAGTTAGGTATTTCCCTTTCCTGCGTTAGTTGTGCAAAGAATTTCAAGGAGCCCGATTGATACAACTGACCAATATTCATTATACCATATTTCCGCCATATGTTATAATCTCTTAGTTTATTAAGTCCAGGGAAGGCGGGATTATGCCACAGAGGAGTACAAGGGTCATAACCTTGGCCTGCCATTATATTATGCGAGATACGCCAAATCTCCACAGCCTGCTTAACTATTGGGGCCACCAGAGTCTGTCATTTTCCCATCAGCAATATCCCTAGGTAATAGAAGTGTATTTCCAGAAGCATATGACTCCGCCTGCTCTCCCAGAAAACCCAACAAATCTAAAGGGATTTGATTTCCCACCCAACCAATTAGGTGTGTAAGTTTAGCTGCGTAATATAAGCTCAGGTTTGAAAGGGCTAACCCTCCATCAGCCTTAGATCTACGTAATGCAGCTAAACAAATACAGGCCCTACCCTCTCCCCATATAAACGAAAAGATGAGTTTATCTATCTTATGAAATATCGCCCTTGGAAGGTATAGTAGAGAGTGCTGGAGAATATATATAGGAATTTTGGTTGCACAATCATTTTAAAAAAATTGATCTTTCCTGTGACCGTAAGGGGGAGTTTCTTCCACGTATGAGATTTTGCTTTAAAATATTCAACAACCAGGTTAATGTTAAGGGACAAAAACTCACATTAAAGCTTAGATATCCAAATCCTGAGGTATTTAAAACATTTGCTCCATTTAAGAGAATATCTATTTTCGCTGTCAGAGGGGATTACACCATGAAGTGGAAAAATATAAGATTTACCCCAGTTAATCAATAGGCCCAAAAAATATCCAAGGTAATTAACTACCTCTAATAGGTTATCAAGGGAGGCGTTAGAATCAGAAAGAAACAGCAACATGTCATCAGCATAAAGAGCTATAGTATCTTGTGTTTTCCCAACTGGAAGCCCAACTATTTGTGGATGGTCTCTAATTAAACAGGCTAAGGGCTCTATGGCCAACGCAAATAGTGTCGGAGACAAGGGAGAATCCTGCCTTTTCCCCATCTCTAATTTAAAAGATGGGGATGTATGTCCATTTACCATAACCCTTGCCGCTCAGAATAGAACAGCCTAATTAATTTAATAAACACTTCTCCCAGCCCAAATCTACATAGCACTTATCATAGATACTCCCACTCAACCGAGTCGAAGGCCCTGGCAGCATCCAAAGACACCACCACCGCTCCCTCCTCAGTCGAGTGAGGCAATTGAATATGAGTATAAAGTCGTCTAAAATATGAAATGGTGGATTTCCCTGGCATGAATTCTGCCTATTTGGGATGTACAATCTCCGAAATAACCAAATTTAATCTGGAGGCAAGAATTTTAGCCAACATTTTAACATATGTACAGAGGAGCGAAATGGGTCTATAGGACTCAGTATAAAGAGGATCCTTCCCAGGCTTCGGCAAGACCATTATCAGCGCCTCCGACATCGAAGAAGGTAGAGAACCCAAATCCAATAAACTGTTAAACACATATAATAAATGTGGGACAAAAAAATCTCTTCCAAACTGGTCATTAGGTCCACCCCAATACCCATTGCATCCAACCAATATGGGTTTAACTTCCAGAATCTCACCCCTCTATCCCCTGTCAGTTCTATACACATGAGGATTGGGGAGTGATCTGAAATACCCCTAGAAAGGTATTCAATAACAGTAACATATGGCAAAAAAGATAGGGAGGTCAAATCTCCAATGGTTCGGTTGTCTGTGGGAGCCCTCCATACGGAGGAACTCTCCTTTTACCTAATTACCTGTCCCTCTGCTCCGTTGATTCTGGGGTATCCTTGGCTTCGCAGTCATAATCCCCTTATTGACTGGAAAAGAGGGGAAATTATCCGTTGGAGTCCCAGGTGCTCTACATCTTGCTTGACCCTGCCTCTCAGAATCCTACAGCCTAGTCCAGAATTGTTGCCAGCACCCTACCAGGACCTCAGTGATGTATTCTGCAAAAAGAAAGCTGATTCACTTCCACCACAACGAGAATATGACTGCGCAATTGATCTAGTACCAGGTTCCAAGTTGCCCAAAGGGTGTTTATATTCCTTATCCATCCCTGAGACTCAGGCCATGGAACAATACGTAGAGGAAAACCTGAAGAAAGGATTCATTCGCCCTTCTAAATCTCCCGTAGGTGCAGGTTGCTTTTTCGTTTCTAAAAAAGATGGCAGCCTTAGGCCTTGCATCGATTTCCGTGGACTGAATAACATCACTATTAAGAACATATATCCCTTACCATTGATTTCTGTTCTATTCGATCAACTGAAAACAGACACTATATTTTCGAAGATTGACCTCCGAGGGGCCTACAATCTTATCTGAATCAAGAAGGGGGATGAGTGGAAGACTGCCTTCAATACTCAGTCGGGACATTACGAGTATCTCGTAATGCCATTTGGTTTTTGCCATGTTCCGGCAGTCTTTCAGGAGCCGATCAATGATGTATTGCGAGAGTTCCTGGGGAAAACAGTCGTTGTTTATTTGGATGACATATTAATCTATTCCGAATCCTTATCTCAGCATCGTCAGCATGTCCGCCAGGTTTTATTGAAATTGCGGGAACATCACCTGTACGCAATACGGGAGAAATGCGAATTCAAGGTGTCCACAGTGGCATTCCTGGAGTACATCATCTCCTCATCAGGATTTGCAATGGATCCCGCCAAAGTTCAGGCAATTCAAGATTAGGTCCTCCCTACTAACTTGAAGGCGATCCAAAGATTCCTTAGGTTCGCCAATTATTACCAAAGGTTTATTGGCTCATTTTCCTCATTAGTGGCTCCTATCACTGCCCTCACCCGAAAAGGAGCTAACCCAACGGAGTGGTCCTCAGAAGCATTGGCAAGTTTCTCAGCTCTCAAAGTTGCCTTTATTTCCGCTCCAGTCCTTAGACACCCTGACCCAGGACTTCCATTCATTGTGGAGGTGGACGCTTCGGATGTCGGTGCTGGTGCCATTCTCTCACAGAAGGACCCACAGAGTGAAAAGTTACATCCTTGTGCTTTTTTCTCTAGAAATTTTATGCCTGCTGAATGTAATTACGATGTCGGAAACCGTGAATTATTGGCCATTAAGTTAGCATTGGAGGAATGGCGACATTGGTTGGAGGGAGCTGTACATACCATTGCCATCTTCACGGACCATAAAAACCTCCAATATATCCAGACCGCAAAAACTCTGAATCCCAGGCAGGCCCGCTGGGCCCTATTCTTCACCAGATTTAGGTTCATCATTACATTCCGTCCAGGTTCAAATAATATTAAGGCTGATTCTTTGTCCCGAAGTTTTTCGGCCCATCATCCTCAGTCTCCTGACTCGCTGCCTATTGTTCCTTCAACCTCCATTCATCTCGGACTCACCCAGGATCTGGGAGCCACTATCCGACACTTCCAGAAAATTGCTCCAGTTCAGACACCGGCCAACAAATTATTTGTCCCGGTTCACCTAAGGAAACCTGTCCTCATAGAGGGTCACAACAACCACTCTGCTGGTCATCCAGGAATTCATAGGACTATCGAAATTCTTTCTTGCTGGCTTTTGTGGCCCACCTTATCGGATGATGTGGAGACTTACGTCCGTGCCTGTCCTGAATGTGCCAGAAATAAATCTGCTAGAAACCGTCCTTCTGGTCTACTGTTACCCTTGCCTGCTCCAAGCAGGCCGTGGACCCATCTTTTGATGGATTTTATTGTTGACCTTCCAGTATCCGCGGGTCATAACACCATTTGGGTAGTCGTGGACCGATTCAGTAAGATGGCACATTTTATATCCTTACCCAAACTACCTGATGCCAGGACCTTGGCTACCTTGTTTCTGACACATATCTTTCGTCTCCACGGTCTTCCTGAAGACATCGTCTCGGACCGAGGATCTCAGTTTATTGCACGATTTTGGAGATCTTTTTGTAAGTCCATTGGGATCAGTATCAGTTTGTCCTCGGCGTATCACCCTCAGTTGAATGGACAGACAGAAAGAACCAACCAGTCCTTGGAACAGTTCCTACGCATCTATGTTTCTAAATTCCACGATAACTGGTCCTCTCTCTTGCCTTGGGCGGAATTCGCTTACAACAATTCCTGCCATTCCACAATACACACACATCCCCGTTCTTCTGCAACCTCAGGTTCCACCCGAAATCCAATTCTTTCTCTACTGCTGTTCCCAGTGGGGATTCCGGAACACCTGCTTTTACTGCCAGGTTGAGATCTGTCTAGAAAAAGGTGCACTCTGCACTAGGTCAAGCCTCCCAAAAATCCAAGGTCTTCGCTGACCGCCATCGTGCGCCATGTTCTTTGAAAGTGGGGGATCGGGTTTGGTTGTCCACACGGAACATCAAGTTATGGCAACCTTGCAGAAAGCTGGGGCCCCGATACATTGGACCATTTTTAATCAAGTAAAAGATAAATCCAGTGGCATTCAGGCTGAGACTACCACCTTCTTTAAAAATACCTTCAACATTCCATTGTTCTCTTCTAAAGAAAGCCACTGCCCCCAGCAAATTCAGTCAGCCTTCCTCTAACAGGCCTAGGCCTTTGATTGTGAATGGAGACCAGGAATATGTCATCGAAAAAATCCTTGACTCAAGGAAGGTTCAATGCCAAGTTCAATTCCTTGTACATTGGAAGGGTTATGGCCCTGAGGAGCGATGTTGGATACCGCAGAGGCGTCTCCACGCTGGAAGACTCGTTAAAATTTTTTTCAAGAAGTTCCCCACGAAGCCTGGATGTCAGGGTTCCTTGACCCCTCCTCAAGGGGGGGTACTGTTAGTGGTCGCAGCGGCTCCGGGCACCGCCGCGACTCTCCTGCTGCTCCTAGTGATGTCCCGGCCTTTGCTACGGCAACCAGGGCGTCACTTCCGGTTTCTGTGTCCCGGTTGCCTGGGCAACAACCGGGACGCCTTGGTCTCACTGACTTCGCGCCCGGCCAGCTGTCAAACAGCCAGGCGCGTGCGCATAAGTGTAGGTAGGGCCAGCCCTGCATGTCTTTCAAGTTCAGCCAATCAAGGCTGATTTTGGCTTCATTACTGCTGGCACTCTCTAGACATGATTGGCTGCAGGCTCTGCATATCCATTATACTGCAGCTGAGGACACATTCTGAACTGGGTTCTGATTGTCCATCTGTACTATTTAAGGCAGTGAGGTCTGCAGCCTCACTGCCGGTTATAGCGTCCTGTTCTCAGTTCTGCTGCCTGCTTGTTCACTCTCTGCTTGGTGTTTATACCTTTGACTGACTTCCCGTGTATGACCTTTGCTTGTTCCTGGACCTTTGAACCTACGCTTCTGACCCTGACCATTTGCCTGAAATCCGGTTTCTGCTCCTCCGCTAGTGCTCTTGACCTTTCGCTTGTCCCTGAATTCCGAACCTGTGCTTGTGTCCTCTGACCTTGGTTTTCTCTGACTGAACCCCACGCTGCTGTCCACCAATCACTCTACTCCTGGGTTCTCCTTAAGCCAGTATACGATTCTCGACCCTCTGTCAGCCTGCGGCCAAGTCTGTCACCACCACTAGGGGCTCCAGCGAACACCAGGCTTTCAGAGTAGACTCTGAGTTTCATTGTGCTGGCTTGGGAGTTCCTAGCACATCTACATTGTATTTTTTGAGCTGGGATAGCACTAGAGAACGTTTATTCTTTTCATTTAAACCCCTAATATTCCATGCTAACAGGCGGAGAACCCCAAGCATTGGTTTCTTACAGGCATGAAGAATCATGCAAAGTTGGAGTGCTACAAACATAAGATAGAAGGAAAGAGCAAACTGCTGGAGAGGAGAGTCTGGAGACCAGTCACATGCACACAAATAACGGTCAAATAACTGAGTCGCAAGTAAATATAAATGCTTTGTGGGTAAGACATAAAAGACAACAAAAAAACTAATTTCTAACAACCCCGTATACCCCCAACAAATTAACTAAGGTATACGTCATCCCTAAACAAATCTTTGAACACTATAACTGTAGAACAGAAAATTATGAGGAGGAACTATATAATCCTAGCTGTACCTAGCTTGAACCCTCCTATGGAAAAGATTGCAGCCAAATCTCCGCCGACAGACCTGTACAAATAAAACAGCAGGACCAACAACATAGGAGCATTTAGTGGATCATAATAACATGAACTCTCACTGAGTCGTCATCACAATTGCAGTTTTTAAGGCACATTTCTTGCTCTCTCACGTGCAGGTCTTTCCAACCACACCATGGCCTCCTGTGGTGTGAAGAAGAAGTGGTGTTGTGCTTGTGCTTTCACGCGAAGTTTGGTCGGGAATACATAAATTATGGCATGTTAAACTTAGGGATGTGCACCGGCGACTTTTGGTGTCTCGTGTTTTGTGTTTTGGATTCGGATTTTCGTGATGTTTTGGGTTTGGATTTGTTTCGCAAAACACCTGCCGAAAGGTTTTGGTTCGGATTTAAGGTTTTGGATTCGGATTTTTTTTGAAAAAAGCATAAAAAGTTCAAAAATCAAGTTTTTGGGCTTATTTTCACTCCTACGCTATTATTAACCTAAATAACATTCAATAACAAGCATTTCCACTAGTTTACAGTGTATTCTGAACACCTCACAATATAGTTATTAGTCCAAAACGTTGCAACGAGGTATCTTTCTGGACTGCGTAGTGGAGTGGTCCCCACAATATAATAAGAAAACCATCAACTGGTCTTAATCGCACCAAAAAATGTACCTGGACTGCGTAGAGGAGTGGTCACCACAATATAATTTAAAAACCCTGAACTTGTATGATTCGCACCAATAAATGTATCTGGATTGCGTAGAGGAGTGGCCACCACAATATAATTTAAAAACCCTGAACTTGTATGATTCGCACCAATAAATGTATCTGGACTGCGTACAGGAGTGGTCACCACAATATAAATTAAAAACCTTGAACTTGTATGAATCGCACCAATAAATGTATCTGGACTGCGTAGAGGAGTGGTCACCACAATATATATAATAAGAAAACCATCAACTGGTCTGAATCGCTCCAAAAAATGTACCTGGACTGCGTAGAATAGTGGGTCACCACAATATAAATTGAAAACCCTGAACTTGTATGATTCGCACCAATAAATGTATCTGGACTGCATAGAGGAGTGGTCACCACAATATATATAATAAGAAAACCATCAACTGGTCTGAATTGCACCAAAAAATGTACCTGGACTGCGTAGAATAGTGGGTCACCACAATATAAATTAAAAACCCTGAACTTGTATGAATCGCACCAATAAATGTATCTGGACTGAGTAGAGGAGTGGTCACCACAATATATATAATTAGAAAACCATCAACTGGTCTGAATCGCACCAAAAAATGTACCTGGACTGCGTAGAATACTGGGTCACCACAATATAAATTAAAAACCCTGAACTTGTATGAATCGCACCAATAAATGTATCTGGACTGCGTAGAGGAGTGGTCACCACAATATATATAATAAGAAAACCATCAACTGGTCTGAATCGCACCAAAAAATGTTTTTAATTTTTTTTTTAATTATTTTTTTTGTATTTTTTTTTATAACTTTTTTTAAATTTTTTAAACACTTGGGAATAATGGGGAAATAACTATGCCCTTAGAAGCACAGAGCACAGGACACAGCACCACTGGACTGAACAGGACACAGCACAGGACCCAGCAGCACCACTGAACTTAAAATTGACAGAGCACAGCACACAGCACCACTGGACTGATACTGCAGAACACAGCACAGCACAGCACAGCACAGCACAGCACTGCACAGCACAGAACTAAACAGCACAGCACAGAACTAGACAGCACAGCACGAGATCTACCAGGACAGAGGACCACCTAACACACCCTCCCTCTACCCTGATCAATGCCCGAGTGAAGATGGCGGCGACTAGCGGGGAATTTATAGGATCCGAGTATCGCGAGATCCGACAGCGGGATTATGACTCAGAGCCTCGGTTTCAAGTTTTCATTTGGCGCCAATACCCGGATCTGTCTCGGATCCGACTCGGATCGGAAAGGTTCGGGTGGGCTCGGATTCACAAAATCCGAGTGCGCTCATCTCTAGTTAAACTCTAAGTAATTTTTGTTTAACTGAAGAAAACTGAGCTCTGGATTTCTGGACATCTAATGCAAAGTCTGGAAATACAGAGACACTGGCGTTGTCAAATTTAAGAGGGCCTTTTTGACGAATTAGCCTGGATTTAGAGCTGCAACTCCTCAGCAGAGGAGGTATAGGATTGGCCAGCAAATTGCTCAAGCTTTGCCGCAGGTGTCTGACCATATTTCCCCATGTTTAGGCAAATTATGAAGCAAAGCCCAGAACAGTGTCACCTTCTTTGGCCAAACTGTTATGCGCTGTATTTTTTCCAGCTCCATAGTAGCCAAACAGAATGCCCAGATAAATAGATTTCAACTCCAGATGGGTGCAGATAGTATACAGAGTTGTTCATTATAGCAATCTTTTATTGCACTCTAAGAGCCTGGACTTATGTTAATTTGAATGCAGCAGTGATGCCAGGCTTAACAGACAGTCACACACCAGCACTTATCAAAAGATGGGAACTCCAACCAATGTGCCTTTACTCATTAATCGCCAACACACTGGAGGGTGGGTGTTTCTCCAAGTGTATTTCCAATTACTAGTGCAATTCAAATAGACACTTCACCTCGAGTGCTATATACAGAATCAGGAAGCTCAGAATAAAAAAATGGCGGTCGCTCCGCCGCCGGAGCACGCAAAACAAAATGACAGCAGAACACGTCTTTCAGGCTGCAGTCACCCCCCCAGACCAGCCTGAGGAGGTAAGTGAAGGTACCGTCTCAATTTACCTCTTTTCGAGGACTGACAAATGAATATTGCTGTTCACTCACTTATGGAGTCTGCTTCACCCAGCTCATGTCAGCATATGTAAGTAGAATGCTTGATATCATAGGGCATTTAACGTTGTTCCCTTTGTTGGTATTCTCTTCTGTATATAGAAGGGGTGATCTCGGGACCACCGCGCTGACAGGCCTCTATTTGCGGGCTAGTGTACAAAATTTAGCTCCTGGCATTTGGAGAAGTGTAGGTCCCGTTAAGCAGCCCGGCAAAAAGACCACACAGAGGCTATCCCCCTTCTATATTTTCCTCCGCAAATGGTCCAGAGTATACAGCCTGCCTTCCACACACAGTAGGGAGGGTCTGGGCAGCGAGAATCAGCCACAAACAGGATAAATAATCAGATCTCGGAGGAGAGGAGAAACAAGATGTCCTACTCCATGCTATTCCAAGCCAGGCCCCTTGCATAATATGTTTAGATAAAATGGGCATATGTCTTTCTCGACATTGCTAATATGTTTCTAATGTCTTGGCAAGTGCAGAACAAACTTTGTACAATAAGATTAAGAAAGCAAGTACCGTATTTCTCCATGTATAAGACGCACCAATGTATAAGACGCACCTTATATTTGGGTCCCAAAATTTGAAATAAAAATGTATTACATAAAGTTATTGAACTCAAGTTATTACCAGTGTCTGACACGAGATTGCAAATCTGGATGTGAAACTGTTAATTCCAACGTCTGACAGGAGATTACAAATGTGCATGTGAAACTGTTAATACCAGCGTCTGACAGGAAGGCAGCACTTCTGCACACCATTGTTGACAAGAGACAAGTCACGTGACTTGTCTCATCGGAACTCTCGGTCAGGTGATTTACAGCTCCGAGGGAGGAGAAGAGAAGTGCGGGAGGCTGAGTTTCTTTCAGCAATGTCATGCTGCATCCCAGGGTGATCATTCTGGACATTCTGGAATAAGGTAAATACTGCTGGCACTGTATAAGACGCACCCAGTTTTCAGACCCCAAATTTTTGGGAAAAAGGTGCGTCTTATACATGGGGAAATACTGTATGTGAGCAAAATATGGAATGTGTCGTATTTACCCTGACTGCAAGCAGCAATGCTTCTCAGGCTATTGTCAGATGTAATATTTCGAGCCTTTAGTTGTGTGGAGGACAACTTGTGTTCAATTGGATTTTTATGCAAGCCAGGATTTTGTTAGATGTAGGATATTTTGCATCAGTGCATTGCACGGAACACGCCAGTTGTGTTAGCAGGCAATCTATTGCCTGGTTATTTGAACACCTATATGTGTAATGACAAGTAGAGAAACAGCGTGTTTTTGATTTTTTAAAGCACTGAATGAAATAAAAGGGATGGGAGTGTGAGCTTATGGACAAATTGAACAAATTTACAATTGTACATTATCTGCTCTTGCTCCTCGCTCCACCACACACCTTTCCATCCATCCCGTACTTCTAATCCTGCCAATATTTTTCACATATCTCCGCTCTCTTCCCTTCTCCTGTGCACACTGGAACACCAAGGGGTAAATGTATCAAAGTGCGAGTTTGCAACTCCAGCGATTTTCTCAGGAGAGTTGAAACTCGCCGATGTATGAAGCTGAGTTTTCATACAAAATCGCCAAAGTTCTGCTTCTGTCAAAATCGCTACTTGCAAAATCGCCAGAGATCAAACTCACCACTGTTTGCCACTGCAGCTATACAAGTCTCCAATGTATGAAGCTGCGAGTTAGCAAACTCGGGAGAGTTTGCTTCTAAACACGCCAGATACAACACGCTGCTTGATAGCAGCGTGTTGTATCAACACATCACTGTTACACTGCCCTGGCAGTGTTAAAAAGTTAAAGAATAGATAAAAGTTTAAAAAAAAAAAGCGTGAGGTCCCCCCACTATTTATGCTTAACCCTAGTGCTGCCTGACTAGGTCCCGTGAAAATCGGGGAAAATTTTTGCATGGGGTCCCCCCGATTTTCACTTTACCAGCACTAGGCAAACCAGCCAGGGTTGGCGGCACTATAGCAGGGGGATGCACGGCAGGGGTCCCCCTGCCATAATGACTAACCAACCCTAGACTGTTCAGCGCTGGGCTGGAATCCCTAGGGAGCGGGGTCCGCTGAAACAAACGAGCGCCCCCCCACCCCTAGAAAGAACCAGCCCAGTGCTGATAGCACTAGGGCTCTTCCTACTACCCCGGGGCTGTGGGTAGTAGGGTAATACGGCGAGAAAGTGTTAAAAAATCAAACTGACACCAATTTTTTTTGTGGAACTACAAGTTCCAGCCAGCCAGGTTGCCCTAAAAACTGTGGCCATGCTGTTGCTTGTATAACTACAAGCACCAGCATACCCACGGCAGCCAGGGCATGTTGGCACTTGGAGAACCACAAGTGCCAACATGCCCTGACATCCCTGGCTTGCTGGGACCTGTAGTTCCACAAAGAAAAAAGGTAAATAAATAACAACACCCTCTTAAAAACCACATAAATTTATTAAAAATAAAAACTCCACAATAAATACACTAACCACCCTCTTTTTAACCACATCTATTTATTAAAAATAAAAACACCCCAAATACTCACCAAAGATGTCTTTTTTCTTCTTCCAAACGTCCAGGCTTGCCCCAGTCCCTTAATATTTATACCTCCAATCTTGCCAGCTTGCCCCAGTCCCAGCCATTTTGTACCTCCAAAGACGATTGAAGAAAAGCAGGAACACTTCGGCCAGAAGGGCCCCATATTTGTAAGACTCTGTGTACTTGCTTGAAGAAAAATAAAAACACTCCTTCCCCGCCGCAAACACCTCCTACCTAGTAGGAGGTCCGAATCGCAATGACCCTACCTTTAAGTTTAAAGTACAGTATAATGTGATCTTACCACGCTAGTGGGGAAATCACCTAATACTGTACCTAGAGCTTACGCAAGTAATGTAGCTCATTGCGCATGCGCTACTTGCGTAAGCTGTAATACAGTAAATACAGCTTTCTAGGGGGGAAGCCCGCTCGTTTTTTTCAGCAGACCAAACTCCCTAGGGAATCCAGCCCAGCGCTGAACAGTCTAAGGTTGGTTAGTCATTGTGGCAGGGGGACCCCTGCCGCGCACCCCCCTGCTATAGTGCTGCCAACCCTGGCTGGTTTGCCTAGTGCTGGTAAAGTGAAAATCGGGGGGACCCCACGAAAAATTTTCCCCGATTTTCACGGGACCAGCACTAGTCAGGCAGCACTAGGGTTAAGCATAAATGGCGGTGGGACCCCACGCTTTTTTTTTTTTTTAACTTTTATCTATTCTTTAACTACTTTTAACCAGGGCCAGTGTAACAGTGATGTGTTGACAACTCACTGTTACAACACAGGCAAGTTTGCCAAACACAGGAGAGTTTGCTAAACTCGAGAGTGTTTACATCGCTCAAAATCGCCAGAGATGACCAGCGATTTTGTCTCAAGATCGCAGCTTGATACATTTCCATTTTTTTTTTTTTAAAACTCGCGATTTGCCGCGATTTAAACACGCTGGCAAACTCGCACTTTGATACATTTACCCCCAGATCTGTTTGCAACAATCTTACATCCATCCATGATCTATTCATTTCTAAATCCCTCAACCTCATTGCTATTACAGAAACTTGGCTAACCTCCTCTTACACTACATCCCCTGCAGCTCTCTCCTATGGGGCACTCTCCCTCAGCCACTCTCCCAAACCAGGAAAGAGACAAGGTGGTGGAGTAGGCATTCTACTTTCTCCAAGCTGCACCACCCAAGTCATACCCACTGAACCCTCCTTTTCATTCTCTTAATTTGAAGTCCACACTATCTGTTTATTTTATCATCTCCACCTTTGTGTTTATTTTCATTTATTGTCCCCCAGGTCCAGTTCCCCAATTCTTTGACAACTTTGCAGCCTGGCTCACTTATTTCCTATTTGCCTATCTCATACTAGGCAATTTCAACATTCCCATTGATAATCCCACTGTTTCTTCTGCCACTAAACTTCTTTCACTTCTTTACTCTTTTGGTCTCTCCCAATGGACCTCATCTTCCACCCACTGTGATGGGTACTCCCTTGAACTTGTCTTTTCCCACTACTGCTCCATCTCTAGTTTCTCCAATTAGCCTTCCCACTATCCAACAACAACTGTCACGAATCAATGTAGGAATACAGCCAAGGAGCCATGGATAAGGTGAAAAAACATACAATGTTTATTGCTGGAGAGTATGAACAGATGATGTAATAATGAGCTTGCAGAAATTACCAGATATACAGCAGTTGCAGGTAAATAGGAGGTGAGGAAAGATTCCAGGCAGCAAATACAGGAAATGCACAGGTAAGTCCCAAGTTCACATATGAAACAGGTCAGCAGAATGTATGTTGAGATAGAGCTCAAGCAGCATAAATCCAGGAGCACAACAGGAGGAAGTGACCACAGAGTATAATATCAATAACCAGCCATGTGGGCTGGGAGTGACAGGTATATATAAGTGAAATGAGAACACACCCAGGTGCATGGGATAATTGGAGAACGGGTTAACCCCTAATGCAACATGAAAGGCATGATAGCAGCACCTCTGGTGATCAGAGGTACTGCTGCAAAAACACACTAATAAAGTCTAATAGGAGCTGCCAGGCAAAGCAGTATGCACTGCAAGGGGCTTGCAGGCAGATCCTGACAACAACCTCCTTTCCTTCAGCCTCACCTTACCTCTTACCCCCTCTGCTCTCAAATCCACATGTACACAACAAAAACGAAGTACTCTTAACACAATCCACTTCTCATTGTCACTAAAACAACTATTTTCTCCAATGGCTGCATTGTCCTGTCCTAATCAGGCTGCCTCTTTCTATAACAAAACACTCACTTCAGCCCTAGACAATGCAGCTCCAGCTACTACATATATTCTCTGATGATCGAAACCTCAACCATAACACATCAAACAGACCTGCTACCTGCAAAAGTGCTCCTTTTCCTCCAAACTACATGAGCAATTATTGTACAAATGTCTGTCTCACTTTCTCTCCTCTCATTCAATTCTCGACTCACTACAATCAGTCTTCTGAACCCAACATTTCACTTAAACTGCTCTCACAAAAGTGATCAATGATCTACTTACTGCAAAGTCTAAGGGTCATTTCTCCTTACTCATTTTCCTGGACCTCTCTGCTGCTTTTAACACCCTCTTCTCCTACACAACCATCACTTCATTGGCCTTCCTGACTCAGTTCTTTCCTGGTTGACTTCCTATCGAACCGCTCCTTTAGTGTTTTTACTTCTGGCACAAACTCCCGCCCACTCCAACTATCTGTTGGGGTTCCACAAGGCTCTGTTCTTGGCACTTTAATTTTCTCATTGTATGACAAAAAATTCACGAAACTCACTTGGCCGAATCCTAATAAATGCTGACTGACCTTAAGAATGACAAAACAAGTCCCCGACAGTGTGTTAAGAAACCACGATCATCAGTAATAACAGCAGTCTGTTTTCACGTCATTTTAAATTGCCACAACTATATCAGTATTTTAAAAGTGGCAATGGCAGGTTCCTAATACTAACCTTATTCCTAATCCTAACCCTAACCCTAAGTCTAATAGTTATCTCCGATGAGAACCGGCATTGTCGCTTTAAAAATAGTGATATAGAGGTCGCAATTTAAAATGACGTGAAAACAGGCTGCCGTTATCCCCTGATGTCTCTCCTTTTGTACTATATCGTGTAGCCAACTGTCTTTCTGCTATCTCCACATGAATATTCTACTGCTACCTAAAGCTCAATATGTCCTAAACAAAGCTTATTATCTTCCCTCCTGCCAGAGTCACTACCTGCTCTCAAATCTTTTTCAATGTCAATAACACCACAATTTCTTCTGTCTCCAAAGCCTGCTGCCTTGGTGTCACACTTGACTCCGCCCTCTGCTTTATTCCTCACATCCAGACTCTCTCCTAGTCCTGTTGACTCCACCTTAATAACATTGCCAGAATATGGCCTTTTCTTACTCAACAAAACTCTTATACATTCTCTCGTCATCTCCCGTCTTGACTATTACAACCTCCTGCCATCTAGTATTCCTGACACCCATATATCCACACTTCAATCCATCCTGAATGCTGCTGCAAAATTGATCTCCTCTCTCACCGCTCCACATCTGCTCCACCACTTTGCAAATCCCTACACTGGCTTCCTGTGTACTGCAGAATCAAATTCAATTTACTCACCCTTACCTACAAAGCTCTCAACTACACTACCCCTGCATACATCTCAAATCTCATATAAAAATACTCTCCCTCCCACCCTCTTCGATCTACGTCTGACCTGCGCCTTGTCTCATCTCTGTTAACCACCTCTTACTCCTGCCTACTAGACTGCTCCCATGCAGCTCCCCACTTATGGAATTCCCCACCCTGCTGCTGGTTTTTCAACTTTCTAATCTTCCTTTAAAATGTGCCCTGCTCGCAACGTTAATGGTATACATTAATTTAATTAATGGAATACCCACTGTAATTTGTCATATTATATAAAAAGTAGAACAGACAATATGTGAACATCAACAATTATGGGCAATAATAATGTATTCTGACAGTCAGAAAAATAGTAAAGTTAGGGGATTATATTGAAAAGAAAAGAATAAATACATTTCTATGTGCCAGATATGAGCATATGGGAATAGGAAATATAAGTGAGATTTTAAAAAAAGTTATATATATATATATATTGTATAATCAATGGTTTAAATGGAATATTACTGAGGGGATAGAGGGGGAAAAAATGAAATGTCACAGTAGAGAATGTATTTTGGGAGAGAATAAAAAGGATGATAAGTTCATATCTGACACGTGCTCTAATTATGGATTACAGGGCAGGAACAAGTAAAGCACAAACATCAATATTTTATTCGTTCCATTTCTCTATGCATAATTACAAGCTCATGTTTTATTTTATCATTTATTATGTGCAGAAATTCTCTGAATAGAAAAGTGAATTGGCCTAGCCAACACCATGCTTGTAATATGCTGACTGCATTTTGCAGGGTAAGATGAGTTTCTGTCTTGTGAACATAAAATGTTGAAGTCAAATTTAACAATTAGCAGGAGAAAGTGTCTGATGAGTTCAGTTTACAAAAGCCAATAGAACTGAGTAGAGGCATAACTTACAATCATTAGGTGCGATAGCAAACTTTCAGGGGAGGGATGGATTCCAACAATGCATAGCTACACCAAACTGGAAGCCTTTGCTCTGCTCCTCTGAGGATATGTAGGGTCGACGCATGCACAATGGAGCCCTACTTGGGCTTTTACTTCCATTGAGGCCATTACCACTTTCAGTTTACAAGAAAATTCCCTCAGCAAGTTTTCTACAACTGCATTGACTGTGATTGAATGGGGCACAATTATTATTATTATTATTATTATTATCTTTTATTTATAAGGTGCCAGAAAGGGTCCGCAGTGCCGTACATGACACATACAAAAAGCAGTGATCCATAACACACAACATGATACATGAAGCACAAAATATAAATACCAAACATACTGAATGAATAAAAATACAAGTAACATGGTAATGCAGACTGAATTATTTGCGGGACAGTGAGTGAGAGTGATGGCAGTAACCAGCGGGAACTAGGCCTAAGCTTAAAAATACAGTGCTAGGGAAGCAGGCCAAGAGGTACAAAGGGTGAAGGAATATTAGAAGAAGAACACAAGGAAAGAGGGCCCTACTTGTGAGAGCTTACATCCTAAAAGGAAAGGGGGAGACACAAATATGGTGGTACCGACTGGGGGAGTGGGGGTGAAAACCGGGACAAGGGAGTTAGGAGTTTGGCTGATAGGCTTCAATTAAGAAATGAGTCTTAAAGGCATGCTTGAAGTCTTTGAGGCTAACTTGGAACGTGGAAGATCATTCCACAGCTGGAGAGCAGCCCAGGAAAAGTCCTGGAGGCGGAAATGGGAAGAGGTGATCAGTGAAGTAGTGAGGCGACTGTCATTGGCAGAGCAGAGGGGACGGCAAGGAGAGTAGGTAGAGATGAGGTTGGAGATGTATGGGAGGAGGACGGTTGATTGAGCACTTTGAAGTGTGAAGAGTTTAAATTTTATTCTGTTGGCCATGGGGAGCCAATTAGGAACTGGAGGAGGGGGACTGCAGAGATAAAGTGGCGGAAGAGAAAAATAAGTCGGGCAGCAGCATTCAGGATAGACAAGAGGGGAAAGGTGAGAGTCAGGTAGGCCAGAAAGAAGGAGGTTCCAGTGGCCAAGGCAGCAGATTACAACAGAGTGAATAAGAGTTTTGGTGGCTTATGTGGTGAGAAAGGGACATATCTTGGATATATTCAGGAGGTAGAAAGAGCAGAGAGGGACAGAATGTGAGGTTTGAAGTAAAGGGAGGAGTCGAGGATGACCCCAAGTGATCGGACTTGAGGGACAGAAAGGAGGGTAGTATTATTAACAGAAATAAAAAGGAGGGGAGATGGGATAGCCCTGGATGTGGGGTAAGATGATTGGAACACTCTTAGAAATATTGAGTTTAAGAAAGCACTGGGACATCCAAGATGAGATGGCCGAGAGACAGTAGGAGGCATGAGACATAATAGAGGGGAAGTGTCACGGTCACAAACAGGAGTACAGCTAGGAGTCACGAATAAGGTGAAAACACTCTGTTTATTTGCAGAAAAGTATAAATAGCAGGTAATTGAGAGCAGTAGTAAATACCAGGTGCAAGCTGATGCAGGAAATGATACGAATGTTCAGAAACCAGCAGGTAAGCAGCTAATGCAGTGAAGCAGGAAGTATGAACAGGTTCCAAGCAGGCATGAACCAGAGGAGCAAGGCAGGAGGAAGAATCCACAGGTTGCAACAAGGATATGACATCACAGGATGGGACAACAATAACCAGCCATGTATGCTGGGAGTGACAGGTTTAAGAAGGGACACACCCAGGTGCAAGGAATAATTACAGGGCAGGTTAACCCCTGATACAAACAAGTAGGGCACAATAGCAGCACCTCTGGTGAATGAAGGTACTGCTGCAACACACAAAAAGAACAAATAATAAAGTCCAAAAGTCCAGGAGGCAGGAGCTGCCAGGCAAAGCAGTAAGCTGTAAGCAGATTGTTACAGGAAGAGGTCAGAGGATGAAAGATAGATTTGGGTATCATCAGTATACAGTTGGTACTGGCCAAAGAAGTGGATGAAGGCACAAAGGGAGGAGATGTAGAGGGAAAAGAGCAGGGGGCCAAGAATGAAGTCTTGGGGAACTCTGACAGGCAAGGAAAGAGGGGGAAATGTGAAGTCATATGTATAGAATGAAAAGGAGCTATTGGTGAGGTAAAAGGAAAACCAGGACCAGATAGTGTAACAGAGGCCTACAGATTTGAGAGTTTGTAATAGGAGGGAGGGGACAATGGAATCAAAGGCAGCAAAGTGGTCGAGAAAATACGTAGGGAGAAATGTCCTTTAGATATAAGAGACGGTCATTAGTGACCTTAGTGATGGCAGTTTTGGTGGAGTGGAGGGGGCGAAAACTGTACTGGAGTGGGTCAAGGAGTGAGTGGGAAGAGAGAAAAAGGTGAGACAGATGTAGACAACCCATTTGAGAAGTTTGGAGGCAAAAGCGAGGAGCGAAATAAGGTGGCAATTAGAGAGAGAGGCAGGGTTAAGGGATGATATCTTGATTATGGGTGAAACAAGAGCATGTTTAAAGGAGTAGGGGAAGATTTCAGAGCAGAGGGATAGGTTGAGGAGGTGAGCAAGGTAGGAGCATGCCTCGAGAGAAAGGGAGAGGAGCCGGTGGGAGGGGAGGGGGTCCTTTGGACAGGTGGAGAGGGGTGAGAAGGAGAGTGTGCAGACTTCATTTGTAGAAAAGCAATATTATAGAAATGTTGTGTCCTGATGGTAAACATTCAGTAGAAAACCTCATATAGTGGCACCGCTGGTAACAATGCAAAAAGGTGTAAAACCTCTCCAGGCTGAGTTATGCAGAGGCTGCATGAAGCACCTGGATTGGTTAGAGTGGCTGGAGTCTGGATTACCTTCTGCCAGGGTGTCTGTGTAAATCTGTATAAAAAGTGGACTGCTTGACCATGTAATGTATTATTCCATCTGTAACTCTTGGAAGATCACTAGTACCACAAACTGGTGTTTAACTGTCCTCATTAAGACACTTTAGCTAATAAAACATCACTGCTTCAAGAACCTGCTTTGACGACTACCTACTCTGCTGTAATTCCTGTGACCTGCAGATTAGACCAAATCTAATCTGTTAACCGGCTGTTCTGAGGTTGGGACCAAGCACTCCAGTACCAAGGCTTTGCTTGCTACCCACAGCTCTGTCCAGTGTGATATGCTAGGGGGAATCATCCGCAGCACTCCTGATCTGAAGGCAAGAGGCCAGGTGTGCCATCACAGGTGTATCAGCAAAGGGGTACACTATCAGCGAGAGTTACCGAGAAGGATGCGGTTCTGGGTTCCGCAAAGGAGTCCAGTGGTGGCAGCAGCATAAACCCCTCCTACTGCTGTTAGAGGGCGCATTTGGGCTAAAGAAAAGAGGACAGTGGCAAGACCAGTTTTGCCTTTCATATTCTATATATATATTGTAGGAATTGACAAATGAGTGACTCCTGACGCCAGTCTTCTTAACAAGTTGCTGTTTTATTATATCACAACAACACTGTAGCAAAATCATCAAATGTTCCACGGCTTCCTGACACTAGCTAAGTCCACCAGCCCTAGATATGGTTAATTCATCTATTTATATTCGGAAGCCCTACCTGACCAGATCCCACAATCCTTTTACTTCCAAAATTCACACCACAGCAATCACACCCATGCCATGCACCTGTAAGTAAAATCCTTCCATAAGGTAAAAGCAGGATCCTTAACTCTGTCCATATCTTTCCTTGGGGAATGGATCCAAGGTGGTCCAGTTGGATCCTGGCTAGGTTTTACGGTGGTTAGGGTCGCTGTCGGACCTCCCATTGGTGTATGCTGAGCAGAAGTCCAACCCAGGGAGCCTGTTCTAAACTTGCATTCAGACACCCCTACACCGTTTGGGATAAAACCAACACAAGGTGTTCCAGTAGGATTCTAGGCAGGTTGGGGGGTCCCAGTCCCAGTCAATATATATATATATATATATATATATATATATATATATATATACACAAGTTAACCCGTGCATGATACTCATGCATTCTAGTCAAATCAAGCTACTTAAGGTGTCAAAAAGGTTCTTGTCATGCATTTGGGCCATAGCCCAGGCCTCCTCAGGGGAAGAGCGTTACTTCCCGACGTAAGCGCCCTTTTTTAACGTGGTTTTGTCCACATGTCACCACCTCATCATTTTTCTCCATCACCTCATCCTTCATCTTTATCGCCACATCTATCCAGATGTCTATCCAGAAACAGGGATCTCTCTCAGCGGTCCTGAGTATCACACTCCTCTTGCTCTGTCACCCCCGGCAACCACCAACCACTCCCCACTGTCACCCCTGGCAACCACCAACCACTCCCAACTGTCACTTCTCCTTCAAGAAATATATATATATATATATATATTTTAAATCTTTATAAACACTTTTAACAATTAACAAATTAAATTAACAAATTAAAAACATCTTAGTATACCAAATTTCAGCCCTTTCTGAATTTTTTTTTCCACACACACTAAGAATTTAGTAGGTCAGTGTATAACTCCGCCCAGCAGGTGGCGCTGCAGCTTGGTTTTATTTTTTCCACACACACACAGACAGACTAACACACGCCACTAAGCATTTATATTATAGATATATACATACCTACACACACATGCACCACACACACACACACACACACATACACACACACACACACACACACACACAAATAAACACAAACACACACAGAGTATATGTTGTACAAATACTGCATACAGCAGAGACAGCAAATATTAGTTATGTTTCCTGTTCTTGGAAAGGTATCAAATCTCACTTCTCCAACGAACTTCAGCAGGGGTCAGCATATCTAGGCATACTCAAGACAAAGTAGTAAACAGCTTCACGCATATCTCTTCAATTTCATAATTTAATTAAGCCAACAATTGTTAGGATATTGGAACGGCCTCTGGTGAGTATGATTCACTGACTGTGTTTGTTTTCATTACCTCTTCAGCTGAGGTGAGTCATTGCACACGTCTTATTCATTTAGGGTGTGTTTCTCTCCTAACCTGATTGGATCTTTGGAGTTTAAAACTCCCTCCTGTTCTATGCATTCTTTGTGAGTGATAGAAGTTACTCTTTGCTCTGGGCTCCTGAACAGCCTGCTCTTCAGATACTAGCTTCTGCTTCATCTGTGGCTCTGTATCTTGACACACAGCACTACTACTCCAAGATTTTTTGCCATCCAGCTTTCTTTGAATACTTCTGTGATACTGTAGCTTGACCATAGGACTGTTTATATAAAACAATTATCTGCTAGCTAGAAAACAAATATTTCTACATTACTCTGCCTGATGATACTGCACTCTTTGCTCATGTTAGCTGTGCTTAGACTTTTGCTGTTTTCATCTGATCAGGAATATTAAATCCATTTACAAGATTCTCTATTTCCAAGATTGCATTTGTGAGTACTATTGTCTACTATAAGAACTGTTATTATACTGTTTCAAGTATTATAAACTACCAGTGTCTCTGAAGATCTTTAATTACTATAACTGTTTGAGACTACCATAATTAGTGACTTTTTTCTGTGCTCATTAATCAAGCTGTGTTTCCTCTGTATCTGATCATCAGTTGCTCTGAATGTTTTCTACATGTTCAAAATAAATTCACAGTTGTTGAACTTCTCTATTGCCTCTATCTTGCATTGACTTACCTTTTAAAGATAAGGCTAATATTTTAGGAGAAAAATAGAAGTACCACCCTTTTTAGTTGGATAGAGGTGAATGTTGAATAAACATTCATAAATAATATACTGATAAACTGATATTTTCTTCTGTCTCGGCAGAGAGGCGTCATTCACCTTGATGTGTGCTGGGCAGAACATCGAGTGGCAGTGGTGTATTGTGGGGGGAAATTGTTGGACTTCCTAAATAAGCTCCAAAGTATTTGCTAGGGATATTGCAAATGTCATACCTCCTTAGGGAAACCTGCTTGCCAATCAATTCCTGTACTGTGAAACATTTTGTCTGTCTGAGGTGCTTTAATAACATAGAGAGGCAGCACACTAGGGATCAGTAAAGCTGGCTGCTGCAGATTTTTTTCCATTCACAGACTAGTAGCCCTAGGTTACATAATGGCAAAGAGAACATAACAATGTTATTTAAAAAAGGACTGTGATTAGTGAAATAAATATAACAGGAAATGGGAGCTAAATACTGATGTAACTAGTTACATTCAAATAGAGTAATTTATAAATAGGCTATCTCATATTTCTTGAGGATAGTGAGAGAAGATGATTGTTTTTTCCTTATGCAGAAATCTATAGCCCCAAGTAATGCTCAGGGCTACTATAACCATCCATGCCTAGAAAGGAAAATGAGCGCTTGATAATCAAAGGCCTGCACTTGCCCAGGGATATATTTTACACTTACTATGGTTAAATGCATGGTGTTTGCTTGATTTAAAATAAACTGATCTGAAATTTCAGCACCTTTTGGGATTCAACCATACAATCACAAGAATCTTACCAATCCAAACATATTTAAATTTTTCAGGACAAAATCAGACAATCACGATCTCTGTGCAATCACCGACTAATGTATTGGGCCCAATGTGATCCAAACATGTGGCCAATTGGCCACATGTCTGCATTACCAATCCACTGATATTGGCAGGGCCAGATTAAGGGAATGGAGGCCCCTGGGCTAGAAGGGCCTCCATTCCCCTGTGAGAACTCCCTGTGAGATGACCCCCCCCCCCCCCCCGTTAGCCACCCACCACCCCCCCAAGTGCTTACCTCCTTCTCCTGTCACTGTAGTCCTTCTGCGGTGCGCTGTAAGCTCCTTACTGCGGAGATCTCGTGAGAGTGAGACTCATAGTCTCGCTCTCACAAGATCTTCTCAGTTAGGAGATCACTGAGAGCCTGGGAAGGACTATAGTAACAGGCTCACCGACCAATAATGCTGCTGAGCACTTTCAAGGGCCCCCTGGATGCCTGAGACCCTTGGGCTGTAGCCCAGTTAGACCTTGGATTAATCCGGCCCTGGATATTGGTGGCCAGAACAAATTATTGGATCTAAACGTGTGTGACTGAGATAGCTACATGTTTCTTTTACACAAATTGCACTACACCATTCTTTTCTCAGCACTTGCAGCACCAATTTTAAATGCTTCGTCTCCAATAGTTTTGTGACTGGATCACATATTAATAATTTATGGTATAAATTTATTTAAAGGAAATAGTGCAGGGTGCTTATTTATATCATTTCACATGCAGTTATTTTTGATATTGTGTATATTTTGGTAAGGGAAATTGTTATTAGACCAGGGTAGAAAATTCGTTTTTTCTGTTTTGACCTTTTTAAAGCAAATGCCTATTTCTGATGTATATATCTGATACAATGAGTCTTTGTGGATGGAAGCCTTTTGTGTATTGTCATGTGGGAAAATGGCTTGTTTTGGTTTGTGATGTTCTGTGGGAATGTGTATTCTGAAGAAAAACCCCATATGTTAATTGGGTCTTTTGATGTGTGAGGTTTCCCTTGGAGACAGTAAGGTTTAATTTAAAATGTGCTACTAGATTGTATAGATTCACAGTGACAGAATGTGTCCTTGCTGTGTACAAATTAGACCCTAATGCCTAGGTTCCCAAACTGTGCGCCGCAGCTCCTAGGATGAAGGAAAAAAAATTTACCAATCCGGTGGCACCCGGGACCCAGCATCCTCCTCTCTTCTCACTGAATGTCGGGCATGATGACATTCAGTGACAAGCGGCAGGAGAGAGGATGCTGGGTCCCGGGCACCACCGGATTGGTAAGTTGTTGTTTTTTTTTTCCTTCTTCCTGTCTATGGCGGGATGCAGAGGGGGCGGAGCGTGTGTGTGTGTATGCAGAGGGGGCAGAGCGTGTGTGTGTGTATGCAGAGGGGGCAGAGCGTGTGTGTGTATGCAGAGGGGGCAGAGCGTGTGTGTGTGTATGCAGAGGGGGCAGAGCGTGTGTGTGTGTGTGTGTATGCAGAGGGGGCAGAGCGTGTGTTAGCTGCAAATATATTCTTTGACAGAAATATAATTGAAACAAATATATAAAAAAAAAATTCCTTGGAATTATGTGTATTTTTGCATACAACTAAATAAGTATTTCTGTCCTGACCTAAAAACTTATTACAATTTTTGACCCAGCTACTTATAAAATGGGACTGCTTGGTAATTATTTTGGAGGGGTGCCTTGAATAAATTATGGAGACTCTAAGGGTGCCGCGAACTGCGAAAGTTTGGGAACCACTGGCTTAATGCATCATAATTTGAATCTCTCTGCACCAACAAATGTTCCTTTGTCTTTCGATAGGATTACAGATATGACGTCTTGTGCATATAGGTGAGACAGTCTATAAAAGTTAAAACAGGGGTACACATACTATTTCTTTTTTGGTTCTGCTAACATCACAGCACACTACAGGTGACATGCAAAAATGGTAACTTATGATTACTTAGATTGCTTTCATAGTAATTAAAAAAATGGAATGTTGTATTACTTTTGTGGAATTTTGAAGTTGTAGTAAGCAAGAAGTATGAGCCTTATTTTGATGAAAATATTGTTTTCAGATTGAGCACAATGTTGTATTCAGTATTCACCTACTGATTGTCTGTGATATCCTTAAATCTAAAGTGGGTGTCATAGAATAATCTGTAGCCAATCAGATCTTCCAAATGTCTACAGCAGTATGAAATGTGTGAGTTGTTCTTGTGGGAGGCAGCAAACTCAAGTGGTTATGCTAGTGAGGACAAATCTATGTTGAAAAAGGGAGAGTGTCATGATGTTAGGCAAGTTGGGTACTCGCCACACAAAATTTCTGAGATGCAATATCCTTAATTATTTTACCAACTGAATAATAAAAGTACCATCAGCATGCTGATTAATATGTACACACTAAACACATTTTACACAATTTACCTTCAGAGCTGTGCTTACAATCTGTCATAACCATCGGCTGAAAAGATTGTGACTCTCTCTATAGAGATCTATGGGCACTACCAATCCTGAGTGCATACATATTGCTTAATCGTTCCATCATTGAACAAGATTTTTAGTCCAGTTTACAAATCAAATCAAACAATACGATGTGTTTTAGTACGATAACCGTTCATCGTTGAATTGTACACATTAATGCAATATCAGGTTGAATTGTCGTTTATCGTGTGATTGGCCTGATGATCAGCTGAAAACCCTGTAGTGTGTACACAGCCTAACAGTATTGAGACAAATAAGATGTATTAAAGTAATTCTATCATTTTCAAATAAGCATTGCCCAAGCGATTGTATTGTGTTTCTAACGCACAAAGTGATTTATTTTAGCAGATGTAAAAAGTTAACAGTTCAATACATGATTGTAATATAATACAGTACAGTACAGCCAATACCAAAAGATAAATACATACCGCTTGCGCTACGCTGCGCTAACCATGGGCACCAGTGGACAGTGATTCACCTTTGAATACTGCGATCAGAGTAGACTGAGCCTGGTGGCGGTGCAGCTATGATTATATATACAGTCAGTGTTACACAGTGAACAATAGAGATGATGTAGCTTGCTTCTATAGGTCCAGACAAGGGTGGTTCCAGGGTAAACAGGTCATAGGCTGATTCAATCTAAGGAATCCAAAGGTGGGGGTCATCTCTCCAGGGGATGTGCTCCAGTTACAATGAGTTCATTAGCATATCACATTCTGATATCAATCTGGCTATTTATTCCCTAACATCAATAACTAGAGTATGTAATATGCGATCTCTTCGGCGATGGAACCGGACAGCTGCTGATGAATAGGGGATTAGTATGATATCAGACATGACACATAACCTGAACCTTAGATAACACTAAAGTGTACATATAATCATAATATATAAACTAATAATAAACCAAATACTGCCTGCTCATAAATTACTGTGTAATGGATTAAATATGAATATGAATTACATAAATAACTAAATGTTGTCATGCGAGTGTGTGCATGCGTATTTTACCGTGTGATCGCCGTATGCCACGTGTAGCGTGGCATACTGATTGCAATCGGCCAATAAAATAATATTAACCAATATACTTTCGTTCATCCAATTATACGACTTTGACAGTTCCACCCTTTGATAGTACAATAAACTATCACCTTAAAGATGTTATATGCAGGATCTCAGTACCACGTTTCATTGCTATGTAATGCAAATCCCCCTTGGGGTATGACCACGCTGTTTGTAGATCTAAACAAGTTATCATAAGAAAGAGTCTTAATCCTCAAAACGATTTCTTCTTTTACTATAGACCGTACATTTCTGGAGCTTGGAGATAACCTTTTGTATGCCCTTCAAGGGTGCAATAAAACACGTAATACATTATTTGGAAAGGTACAAGGTACAATAGAACATGTATCAGCTATACAGAATACTCTACTACAGTTCTTCAAGTTTAACAGGTTTGTCTGTCCTACGCATGTCCTTAAGCTCAGAATACATTTAAACACTTCATGTTCATCAATAGCATCATCCTATGTCTATCAATAATGTCATATACAATCTCCTTCAGCTTGCTTTAATATACACACTTCTAATAATGTCTTCAGTTCTTTTCATCAACACTTGTGGGTGGGCTATTGTCTGTTCGTTCTTCCCAGTCTCCCAATACTCAGATTTAACAGTGATCGGCTTGTAAACTATTGGGATACTCCAGACTAAGGGACCTAGGTGTTTTACTTTTCCCCTAGTGTCCCACTCATAATTCGGGTACCTCAAGAATATTTAGTGGAAAGAGAACTAATCCTACTTGATATAATTATTGAGGCACGTGAGAGCACGCCCAGCACTTTGTTTGGTCTAAAACCTTACCCTCCCAAGAATGATAATCATTCTCAAGGATGCCTGCTCAAGTCTGAATATTACTGGACTGGCATCGCTGGGTGTACCTCTTTTTAACTATGGGTTCGCCGCACTTACGGACGTAATGCTACTCAGACAATAGCCCATCGCACTTTCTCCAAGCTCCAAGGTTTCTAAATTTTCCTTTATCCCTGAATTGAATAGAGTAATTGGCTGGACCGTTTATGCTACTAACTTCTCCTTCATCCCCAATACCTCATTATCATTACCTGAACCAGTCTCTGTCAGCTGCCAATAATTAAAAGAATTGACCGTCCTGAGAAGAGAATGAAATGAGAGAACACAAAACAGGAAAAACTACAACCTCATGCTGGACAACTGTCTTAGCCTTTGGCTCAGGTGCTACTAACTGCATTCGAGGCCTTCCAGAACAGACTCATGAGTGTTGGCTCCTCTGCAGTGGGTGGAATGGGCACCAGTGTGTCTCTGCTACCATTAAGCCGTGATGCTGGTAGCCTACACCTGGTACCTGTCTGTCAAATAACCTGAGCCTAAGAAATTTCTGTTCCACAACTTACTCTCCCGATCCAACATCCTGACAGTTAGTGTGACTTTTCAGGAAACAGTGTTTTGGACGTTCTCGGTTGCTGTCTCACTATTTACCTTCCCTCTCAAGGTCTAAACTAGTCTCTCAGTTACAAATTAATCCCAAGAGGGGTAAAGAACATTTAAAAAAATCGACCGGGTTAAATGCTGCCCAGGAGTGACCTTTTGGTAGCGGGGAAGGACTAGTGGCCTGAAGCTGTCAGTCACTTCAATCAAGTTCAAACTCTTATTCTATTCAATTCGTTCTACCGAGTACCGTTATTTTATGTTCACACTGGTTTATGGCTAATCGAAAATATATGATTTGTTACTACTACTCATACGTTATACATCTATTATCAATAACATGAATACCGATATCATCTATTATAACTCCAGGACAATCACATTGAATAACAAAAGCTTTGAGTATGACACAGTAATACATTAGACACATTTCAATACACCTTTACCCAGACATATTTCATTGGTACATCATTGTATACTTGAGGATCCTGCATGGTGGTTATTAGATGACGTGGATTTGTTTTACCTGGAGGAAAACCCATCTGCAGGAGGGATATGGGATGGCTCTATTGGTGTCATTTTCCTGAAATTCTCTTAATCAAGATAGGACGTTGCCGTCCTACTAGCTTGAGACGAAATGTCCGGTGCACCCCAATATACTCTTACCAGCATGCACATACCTTCTGTACCCAGCTGAGCCAGACCATTTGCTGCCTCCTCTGGGTCTGGTAGATACACTCTGGGAGCTACTGGTCTACCTTGTCCATCTCTCCAGTGTCCGCCAGACTCCTCACCACATCTCTTCACCTTCCATACAGTTTATTCCTCAGGTAACACAAATCTTCATATATTAACCAATATGTGTGTGTGTGTGTGTGTGTTCATATTTTAAAACTAAAACAATACAACGAAAAACAAAACAAAACATAGATTTGTTAGCTGTCACATAAAACCCTTCTGTCTATTTGACAGCTATGTTCGCCCTGGTGTGACAGCCATGTATGGTCGTGTGTGTAAGTGTGGACTTTACTAGCAGCTACTTCAGTTGGTAACTGTGTCACTGTATAAAGTCCTCTATGTAGTGTCCTACTCATGTGCTGGTATTGCTATAAAAAGATTTTTCATTCAACTCAACATCGCCCCCTAGACTAGAAAAATGCTGAAGACCAATGTATATCAATCGATTTTCCCTCTGCCAATTCACATGTCATTCTCAGTACCTCACATTCAGCTACTTGACTTAAGTGAGAGAGACACAGGGGTCTATTTCTATAACACTTTCTTCAAATATAACAGTATCCAGTACATGTCTGTCTAACAGTGTAAAAATATAAAACACGAAAATTCTACATTTTCTAGGGTTTCACATTATGTCGTATCTTGTGGTAAAAATCCTACTCCAATGTTCTACACAGAGATGCATATCTGTATGCCTAACCTCCAGCAATCTCCTGTCTCCACCCTTTGTGCATACATATAAAGGCACATTTTTGTACAGGAGGCACAAAACACAAAAAAACCAAAACAGATATGCATCTATAAAAACATGACTCGTATTTCCTCACAAAAAACTTTCTGCTTCATATCAGCAGTTTCTATACACATGAAAACAAAACCCCTGACTGTTTCTGTAACTCATGTCAATCTAGTGTGTGTATCCCTGAACTTGTCTTATGTAAAAAATATGTCTTAGCCCCATTGATGAGACTGTGTCTGTTTTTATCTCTACCAGAGCAGAGAGAGAGAGAGAGAGAGAGAGAGAGAGAGAAAGAGAGAGAGAGAAAAAGAAATATAGAGAGGTACTAGCATAGATGTAAAGAATGAGAAATAAGAAAGCAATAAATAATAGGAACACAAAGATTTGAATACTAACATACATGCAGAAAGGGAGATTTTACAATACAAATGACAGCTGGATTGGACTCTATGGGTAAAATGGCTGTATTCATTCCACTAATCCCCTTAGCTATTTGCTAAACTATGATCCCTCCCCATACTTGACTAGGGGGTCTTACGTCCACCGTGCAATCCTGTGTCGTCCGTTATTTGTCTGTAAGAACTCGGTATCACATTGACTACATACCTTTGCAACGGACTTTCCTAACTTATGATAGAGAAATTAAAAATTTACTCTTAGTGACTCATATTTTCTCTGAAATACATAAAACGATATTTTGGAGCAAAGTATGTACATACTTCATTTTTGGATAATGATTCTCAGCCAAACAAATTATCATGTGTCACTGCAACCTAAAACAGTGAATGCTCCAATGATCCATTGTTAATTTGTCTGTCAAGAGTAATTCTTCTATTTCTCTATCCCACCCCTTTAAACACTAAAGGCTAGATTTACTATCAGGCTTGAAGCCGCCATGCATCGCGGCGGTTTTCCGGCGGGTTTGCATTGCAAACAGCCGGATTTACTAATGGGCGCATTTCATCTTCAATTTGAAGCCGCCGGCGATGTCACGGCGGGATGTAATGCTCAAAGCCGCCGCCGGCTTTGAATAGAACATGGCGCTTTTGCTTTAAACGACGGCGCTTTCGTGTGAAGGCGGTTTTTTTGAAAAATACACCTGTCTCATGGCCTGTTACTATTGGCTATTTTCAAAGTCAGGAGATTTGACATCACAAGCCCTATATAAACCACTGGCCTGCCACTTTTTTTTTTATAGGGTTTTGAGGAGTTTTGTGAGAGGAGTTAAGAGGATTGTGCTTTGTGATAGTTGGTGAGAGTTGGAATTTGGTGGAGCGATATCTGATTGAAGTGTGAGTAGTCCTGTGGTATTTTTCTGTTTTGTACATTTATTTTCTCATTTATTTTCTGTCTTGTATTTTTTGTATTTGACTTGTCCTTTGTCTGTGTTACTTGTGTGTGCCTGTGTTGAGAGTGTGTCTGTAGTTAGTGTAGTTTGTCCTTTGTGTTTGTCAGTCCTTCAGTGTTTTGTGTTTCTCTGTGTGAAAATGTCCAGAGATAGGAGGGGAGAACAGGCTGAGGAGAGGGAGATGGAGGTTAAGGGGTCAGAGGAGGGAGAGGGAGAGTTTGAGGAGACAGGACAGGGCAGGGAGACAAAGACAGGGAGGAATGTGCGTTTCTCACATGATGAGAATTGTATGCTGGTGCACAATATTATTCCATGTTATGAGGTCATCCTAGGCAACCTGGCAGCCCGGACCGATTCGCCCTCTTTTGGCCAAGTAGTTGGTGAGTTATTTGGTTTTTTTACCCTAACAGTATTTAAAATGTTTTTTTTCTTTGTAAAAATGCTTTTTTCTTTTTTGAAATGCTTTTTGCTTTTTAAAAGTGACTTTTTTCTTTTTCAAGTGTATTTTTTACTCTATTAGTTTGTAAAGGTTTTTTTTAAAAAAAAAAAACCCCTGTTTTTTTATTTGCAAACACATTTTTGAAATAAACTGTATATTTTGAAATAGTTTTTTGCTGCAAATACATTGTATGCTTTTTCAAATACATCCAGATTCGCCAGGACCGCAGTACAGTCCCAGTCCGAGACCTACACCTCCACCTTCAATGAGAGATTCGGGCACAGACGAGCAAGCAGGTGCGTGATTTCTGTTTAGGAGAGAAATAATGGAGTTAATTGATTTTCTGTGCAAATGTTGCTTTTTTTTAAAAAATTTTTTATGGTTTACAATGAGAACTTAGGGCTACATTTACTAAACTGAGATGTTTCCTATAGCAACCAATCAGAATATACCTTTACTTTATGTATTGCAGTCAACAAAATGACAGCTACAATCTCCACTTTTGGAACCACGCAGTTTAGTCAAAATACCCCAGCCTGTACTACACAGAGGGAGTACTAAAATAGTATTAGTTTACCCCAAAGCACGGTCTAGCAGAATTTGGCTGACTAAATCCTCATATTTGTAGGTTAAAAATACTTTGCTGTTTTACCCCCCTCAGCCATACATAGTCCAAGTGATAATGTGTATTTAAAGGATAAAAAGTGCATCCTGAAGCAGGTAGCATAGGACAAGAAATCAGGAATGCAAACATTGTGAAACAATCTCTAGTTGCTAAAGATTATTCTTTCCTAGCCAGTGTTCAGAATGCAATATACAAACATATTATATCCTATATACTTACCGTCATTTTTCATACACAGGGCCCTCTTCATACCAGGCACCTCAGGCGTAGTCCCTGCGAATGTCCCCTTAGCCAGATAAGCAAACGACAATCACCCTGGAAACAGTGGATGCCCATGTGTCTGGTTTCCAGGATGTTGCATCTGGCCCTGCTGAAGCCCCAGCACACCAGCAACCTGCACCACAAAGTATGGACCCAGCCAGAGAAATGGCGCTGTCTATTGGCGCATTCCAGCAGCAGCAAACAATGTTCATGGAGAGCCAAACTCGCCACATGTCCCAAATTGCGGGCCATTTGAGGCAGTTACACCGCACAAATAGCCAGATACCTGCTGCAATCAACCGTCTGGCTAATGCATGGGAACAAACTAATGTGCAGATGGCCCAAATGACTGGGGCTGTGGAGGCATTACATTCATCCGTTCGTGAGGGGAATACGAAAGTGACCCGGCTGGCAGGCCAACTACAGCAGGAACTCATTGTCCGCTTGCCGGCACCTTTTTCATCCGCCACCACCAGTACAGGTAGTACGCCAAGCAGATCGGCACAGAGTACTCCTCCAAGGAGAGATGCTCGCACCAGGGGTTGGTGAGGGAGAGGAGATAGTGACTTCTGAGGTTGTGAGGTGCCTGCAAAAAGGCGGCGCTAGTGTCTAAAATATATTTAGTTTTTATGTTTTGTTATGCATGTGTATGCATTGTACATTTATTTCTAATGTGTTGTAATGCAATAAATGCAGTTATATTTCAATGCATCTGTCTTTCATTTTTGCAAAGTAATCAAGAGTATACTGCTTGTAAAAAGAAATGCACTAATTTCACTTACACATTGACATTTGACTGTAACTTTTCAGGGAGGTTCACATGCACCACATGAGGAGTACACACTATCCTCTGTTTTAAGGTTCCAATCTACTAACACATTTTATAGCAATAAAACTTTTTCAAAATATGACCTTACAGGTAAAGTAGTTTGTAATGAAACAGACTCTAAACTGCCTCCCCCCTCTGTGCACTGCACATCACTAGATGGGACACGGACCCCTACTTGTTCACTGTCTACTGCAATAATCGGTGGGGTAAGTTGTTGTAAAGCTATGTATCAAACAGCCAGCCAGGATAATATCAGACACCTTTTCAGTAGAGATGAGTGGGCTCGGATATCTGAAATCCGAGCCCACCCGAACGTTGCCAATCCGAGCCGGATCCGAGACAGATCCGGGTATTCCCGCCAATTGCAAAACTGAAACCGAGGCTCTGAGTCATAATCCCGCTGTCGGATCTTGCGATACTCGTATTCTATAAATTCCCCGCTAGCCGCCGCCATCTTCACTCGGGCATTGATCAGGGTAGAGGGAGGTTGTGTTAGGTGGTCCTCTGTCCTGCTATATCTCGTGCTGTGCTGTGCTGTGCTGTTCAGTTCTGTGCTGTGCTGTGCTGTGCTGTGTTCTGCTCAGTCCAGTGGTGCTGTGTCCTGTGCTCTGTCCTTCTGAGTTCAGTGGTGCTGCTGGGTCCTGTGCTGTGTCCTGTTCAGTCCAGTGGTGCTGTGTCCTGTGCTATGTCCTTCTAAGGGCATTGTGATTTCCCCATTATTCCCAAGTTATAAAAAATTTAAAAAAAAGTTATAAAAAAAATAAAAAAAAAATAATTATAAAAAAAAGAAATGAAAAAAAAATATCCAAAAACAATCCTGCAGTATAAGTCCATTGGTACTACAATATTACAAAGTTCACTGATTCTGCAGTATAAGTCCATTGGTACTGCTATATTACAAAAATCACTGATTCAGCAGTATAAGTCCAGTGGTACTGCTATATTACAAAGTTCACTGATTCTGCAGTATAAGTCCAGTGGTACTGCAATATTACGAAGTTCACTGATTCAGCAGTATAAGTCTAGTGGTACTGCAATATTACAAAGTTCACTGATTCAGCAGTATAAGTCCAGTGGTACTGCTATATTACAAAGTTCACTGATTCAGCAGTATAAGTCCATTGGTACTGCTATATTACAAAGTTCACTGATTCAGCAGTATAATTCCAGTGGTACTGCTATATTACAAAGTTCACTGAATCAGCAGTATAAGTCCAGTGGTACTGCTATATTACAACGTTCACTGATTCAGCAGTATAAGTCCATTGGTACTGCTATATTACAAAGTTCACTGATTCAGCAGTATAATTCCAGTGGTACTGCTATATTACAAAGTTTTCCTAAAAGACCCGCTGGCAGGGATGCTGATAACATCTGGTCCGGACTGAAGGACCTGCCAACTATTGCAGACATGTCTACTGTTGCTGCATTGGATGCTGTAACAATAGAAAAAATGGTGGAGGATTATTTTGCTGACACCATCCAAATAGACATGTCAGACAGTCCATATTGTTACTGGCAATAAAAAAGTCAGTTTGGAAGCCCCTGTACAAACTGGCTCTATTTTACCTGAGTTGTCCCCCCTCCAGTGTGTACTCGGAAAGAGTTTTTAGTGCAGCGGGGAACCTGGTCAGTGAGCGGCGAAGGAGGCTGCTTCCTCAGAACGTTGAAAAAATGATGTTCATAAAAATGAATTATCAATTCCTCAATGAAGTACAGCACTGCCCTCCAGATAGTACAGAGGGACCTGTGGTTGTGGAGTCCAGAGGGGACGAATTGATAATGTGTGAGGAGGAGGAAGTATACACTGTAGGGGGAGAGGAATCAGAGGTTGAGGATGAGGACGACATCTTGCCTCAGTAGAGCCTGTTTAGTTTGTACAGGGAGAGATGAATAGCTTTTTTGGTGTGGGGGCCCAAACAAACCAATCATTTCAGCCACAGTTGTTTGGTAGGCCCTGTCGCTGAAATGATTGGTTTGTTAAAGTGTGCATGTCCTATTTCAACAACATAAGGGTTGGTGGGAGGGCCCAAGGACAATTCCATCTTGCAACACTTTTTTTGCCATTATGTGACCATTCAACAGTCGTTTGCCATGAGCACAAAGTAAAACAAAATTAAAACAAATTCAACAAATTAAACCAAAAGTAAAATGCCCTGTCATAATCAAAAACAAGAGGTATTGATGTGCTAGAACTACTGTAGTGTTTATAAGTTATAAACACTACACTTGAAAGCTTGAGCCTTTAAATGAAAAAGTCACTCTTCATTGCACGAATATTTGCAACAGGGACAGTTTTTTTGTTTATTAAAGTCAACAAATAACACTTCGACCTTGTCTGTTTTTCACATACTTGATGGGATCTCAATGATTAATGCTCTGTACCATGGTCGTCTAAAACAAGAGGTATTGACGTGCTTGAACTACTGTAGTGTTTATAACTTATAAACACTACACTTGAAAGCTTGAGCCTTTAAATGAAAAAGTCAGTCTTCATTGCACGAATATTTGCAACAGGGACAGTTTTTTTGTTAACAAAGTCAACAAATAACACTTCGACCCTGTCTGTCTTTCACATACTTGATGGGATCTCAATGATGAATGCTCTGTACCATGGTTGTCTAAAACAAGAGTTATTGACGTGCTATAACTACTGTAGTTTTTATAAATTATAAACACTACACTTGAAAGTTGGAGGAGGTATTGTGGCCCCGGTACCAAATTGGGTACCGGGGCCACTCCACTATGCAGTCCAGATAGAGGCGTATCAGATATTAAACAACGTTGACTGTTGCTGCCAAATCATAAATTAATGAAAATGACCTGTCATCGTCAAAAACAAGAGGTATTGACACGCTCAAACTGCACCCTGTATATGCTGCAGAGGATGTAGGAGCAGGCAGCTGTGCAGTGGAATTCAGACCATTTGAAGGCAGAGGTATTGTGGCCCCGGTACCAAATTGTGTACCGGGACCACTGCACTATGCACTATACCTACCTCGGTGAAACGTTTTGGACTAAAAACAATATTGTGAGGTGTGAGGTGTTCAGAATAGACTGGGAATTAGTGGAAATGATTGTTATTGAATGTTATTGAGGTTAATAATAGCGTAGGAGTGAAAATAAACCCAAAAACTTGATTTTAACACTTTTTATGTTTTTTTCAAAATAAATCCGAATCCAAAACCTTAAATCCGAACCAAAACCTTTCGTCAGGTGTTTTTCGAAACAAATCCGAACCCAAAACCTCAAGCAAATCCGAATCCAAAACACAAAACACGAGACACGAAAAGTGGCCGGTGCACATCCCTACTTTTCAGGTGCATACATAGAGTACAAAGGTAACACACCTCTGCTAGTGGCTACGTGTGCCTCATTGAATTTGTGCTGTGCAAATGTCTGAGGATGCAGCAGAGGAGTCATCAGCCAGAAACCCATTTTTTCATTGGTAAATTTTGGATTGCTTTTACACTCTAATAAGGGTTACCTATGTAATTACATATTGTACATCCTGATTTTGCCCAAACACCAGTATTCATGAGGATTTGTTGCAATTGAAAAAAATAAACAAATGTTGAAATCAGTAAATAGATTGCATGGTGGGGAAAAATAATAAAAAAATACCCGTTCACTTAAATTACAAGACACTGTGGCCATTTCACATATACAATTCCAAAGTAGCAAACTTTGTACATGAAAATGGCCCTTTCCCTTCTGTTCTGAATATCAAAATAGCTGAAACAGCACACTGATTGAGCAATCTCGCCGCTCACAAGCAGCGCTTTCATTTTGGTCTTTTGAATGGCGGTTTTCCGGCGGCTTTATAAACCCCCTAATAGTAAATCCGGCTGTTTGTATGTTGAACATTGTTGAAACCGTCATGGCGCTTTATACAGAGGCGGGTTTGACAACATCATTTTTGGCCGTTTGGACGGCGGGTTTAGCCTAAGTAAATCCGGCGATGACTAAACCGCCGCCAAACCCGCCGAAAGTCGGCGGGTTTACAAACACGCCTGTTAGTAAATCTAGCCCTAAGTCTATATTTCTTTCGTGTACCCTTATCTGTGAGAAGAAAAACAAGATAGTGATCTTGAAACAGCAGACAAAACAAACATTTCCATTCTTTTCCCTCGGCCAGCGAGTAGGAAAACAAGCAGTTGACAACATAAAACAAACAAGCAAAATCAACAAAGATTACCTTTTAAATAAGTTACCTGCACACTAATACTTACCAAAGATTATTATTTGCCTTGTCTGGTCCTAATTTCTTAGCTTTTGCTCTAATATTTTCTTTACAATCTTTCCTCAAATGTCTCTTCTTAAGACAGTAAAAACACTTCAAAGATTTCTCTTTCTTTCGTCCCTTATAGTGGTTTTTATAATTCTGAGGTTGTGAATGTAGTTTTTCTAACGCCTGGATACCCAACATCATTAACCTATCACTCTGTGCTTTTTCCTTTTTACATATATTTTTATCATGTTCTACAGCCTGCTCTCTAATTTCATTTACCGTAAGACCTCTCCAATTATGAAAAGAGGTTTGTATCCAGGTCCTTAGATCCTCCCAGAGGGCGTTCATTAGTACTGCAACAGCTACCTCCCTATGATGTGGATTTACCCTTATATCTGATATCCCTGTGTACTTAATCATGGCCGCTAGAGCCCTAGAAAAATAATCAGTTGTAATCTCATTACCTTTTTGTTTGATGGTGAATATTTTGCCCCATTCCATTGTCACTGGAAAATATATGGCCAACTCTGTGATTATACGTTCAATATTATCCTGATTGTCATCCTCAGTTAAGGGTTTAGCCTTCTCCAACCTACAATCCTTAACGAACTTTTGTATATCAGTATCGAGAGGAAGACAAGCTCTAAACAACACTCGCCAATCTTTATCATTAGGCTCATGTGCATTACCTAAATGTCTAATAAATTTCTGACACTTGGCCAAATCTTTTCTAGGATCAGGGAAATCAGACATAATTGTAAATAGTTCCGTCTTAGTCCATGGAAAATACATTGCTACCTGTTTCATGGGAACTACACCATCTCTGTCCGCTTTCCCATTGGGAACTGCTGTTGTGCGGACAGGATATAAGCCTACCAAATCACTATGTTCTGAACTAGTTGCTGGAATCGCTGTTGCAGTACAATGAATGTCTCCCCCTTTGATAACTTTTACATTATTCTCACCAATTTCAGCCGCTGCCCCTGCTTGTGGAACCATTCCCTTTCCTTGTCCGTGTATGTTACTGGCATGGGCAGTGGCTGAAATGACTGTGGGCACATCTTCTTCATCTAAAACATTACTTAAGACATCATACAACTTATTCATTACATTTTTAAAATTTTTGGTATTGGCTGTACCTATCACTTCAATCGCATTTGGCTGCGAGGGCACGCATGCGCTCAGTTCTCCACGTTTTGCACCGCTCACTTCCGTTGTGCGCGCGATTTGCACCACGCCTACTTCCGCTGAGCACGCGCTCCCTTGCCACGTGTACCCTTCTTGTTGCCACAATTTTAAACAGTCATCATGTTCAATTCTTGTTTTCGTTGATTTTATCAACTGCACCTTATCTCTAACATTATTTAACACCTCTGAGTCAAGACTACCTATGTTTGGGAAAGGTTTCACACATTCCCGGGTCATCTTGACCCATTTGTCGTAGTATGCCGTTGCATACGCACCGTATTTATTATACATAACATGCTTTGCCGACCCAACCGGCCATTCATTAGGCAGCACACAACTCTCCATGACTTCTTGGCCCTGGACGATTTCAACAGGTACGTCCCCTTAAAAATATCAATGCCTTTCCTAGTTTGAGTACTTTACCACTGTTAGCAACCGATATCAATCAAGAATATCAGTGGTTGCAGCGTATTTCCTCCCACATCTCCCAAGTCGCAATCATGGCTGCACTAAATCAACCATGCGGTCTGATCGCACCGCTTACGGATACTAACTATCAGTAAACTTTGCGATTAATATTTGGGAATGCCGCGAAAACCTGTTATTTTCGCTTCGAGTATACCTGCCATGTATACTCTGTGGTGTCTCTTTATCACCTGCTCTTTCTAAGAACAGAACACCACTTCACACAAAGGTTTCTTTATATCCTGCTCATCCCTAGAACAGAACCTTTGTTGTCAGGTCACCTTTTTTTTACCATGCCCCGTCAGACACACCTGAACCAAAGCGCTATCAATTTTCAACAATTCCCCGCTGCCCTCTCAATACTCAATCACGGCCTTACCATGCGGTCAAATCGCACCACTCAAAGAGAATTTATACCATCTCTGTCCGCCTTCCCATTGAGAACTGCTGTTGTGCGGACAGGATGCAGACTTACTATTTATCACTAAGCGTCGTGATTAGTATTGAGCGCGCGAACAAAAACCTTTATTCCGTTACCAGTCTACTTTTGCCTTTATGTATAAATAACATTCACATACACACACATAACCTTTGTTTTCTGTACAGAGAAAACATTTCCCAAACAATGGCACTATTTTTTCAGAGATTTTACCAAGTGATTACACTATGCATAGATAACAGACTATGATCATGACTGTTTACACACGTTTCAACAATACCAGAAGTACACATACTCAATGCAGGAAGTACACATACCTTATGGAATGCTATACCCTTTAAAACGCAAAATGACAATAAAAAGAAACATTTCTCTTTCTTGTCCCTAGATTCTAGTTAGCGTTCCTTCAGACTATGGACTACGGACATTCTGTTTCGCAACACAAAGTGAACCACAGGTCTTAAACAAATTGCGTTTTTTCCCATATGAGACGCGTCCGTCAATCCACCCTTTGTTGAGGAACCGTAAGCGTTGCATACCTGCCGATAACGTAACTCACCTTCTAGCCCCCAAATTATTAAAGTAATTCTATCGTTTTCAAATAAGCATTGCCCAAGCGATTGTATTGTGTTTCTAATGCACAAAGTGATTTATTTTAGCAGATGTAAAAAGTTAACAGTTCAATACATGAATGTAATATAATACAGTACAGTACAGCCAATACCAAAAGATAAATACATACCGCTTGCGCTACGCTGCTCTAACCACGGGCACCAGTGGACAGTGATTCACCTTTGAATACTGCGATCAGAGTAGACTGAGCCTGGTGGCGGTGCAGCTATGATTATATATACAGTCAGTGTTACACAGTGAACAATAGAGATGATGTAGCTTGCTTCTATAGGTCCAGACAAGGGTGGTTCCAGGGTAAACAGGTCATAGGCTGATTCAATCTAAGGAATCCAAAGGTGGGGGTCATCTCTCCAGGGGATGTGCTCCAGTTACAATGAGTTCATTAGCATATCACATTCTGATATCAATCTGGCTATTTATTCCCTAACATCAATAACTAGAGTATGCAATATGCGATCTCTTCGGCGATGGAACCGGACAGCTGCTGATGAATAGGGGATTAGTTCTAAATCTACTTTGACTTTGCTATCGGTTTTGTCAAACAAACACAAAAGGTTTTGGTTTTGCATCTGGATTTTGAAACTTTGCCATCATTGCATTTGCTTTCAATTAAAAAAATAATAAACTGCATAGTGTTGATATATCATTGTCATTGCACCCAAACCTCCCTCGCATGTTCAAATTTACTATTACTGAAATTGAATAAATAAATAACCACACAAACACCAATGTAAATTTGGCAAAAGGTCACAATTTTTATTTAAATGGTGGCGGAGAGAGTGATGCAAGTCAGCTAACAACTAATAGTAAAGCCAAACAGCGGGTGGTCATTTTGCTATTACACCACTGGTCTTATGATATAATCCTTTATGATGTTATAGCTTCTTAGCAACTGTCATAAGGTTTTAGAACCAGCAGGAGAGGTCTTCACCTATAGCAGCCACCTTTCCCATAGAGTTGGACACACTCACAAGTACTCGTATGCCCCAGAACTTAACTCAATTTAGTAAAGGTTTATGAGCAGGAACTGTTAGCAAGGAGATAGGAGAAATGGGGCCAAGAGCAAGCCCCCATGTCCACAAATAATCCAGCAACAATTTAAATAAGGTTTCGCACACCGGCTGCCTGTCATTAGCCAGGACACAGCGGCAGTGTGAGGCGTCCCGATTGCCATGGCATCAGAGTGAGTACACCCCTTGGAGACTGCCTCTGATGCAAATCTCGGGCAATCCCCGTTAACCCAGGGTTTGACAAAGCCTACCCCAGAGCAATGATTTTTCTGCTCCATCCCACGTAAATATTTACGAGCCCCCCTGGTTTGATTCAGAAGGGCAGCATTACGACACAGAGTATATAAGGAAAACAAGGTAGAAAAATCCTGCTCTTGGCTACCAATGAATGCTCTGGTAAAGTTTTGTGTGCCTAATCTTTGTAGTATGGGTGCAGGCCACCTTCATCTCTCAGCATCCTCATTTATTTATATAGCGACTGCAAATTAGGTAGCACTTTACAGTTGGGTATCTACTGATACCTCTGTCCATCTAATGACATTCGATTGTTTCTCCTCTTGACTCTCCATTTTGCCTGCTGTATAAAGTTTCAAATTTAGTGTGTGTGCAGCGTTTTAACATTTTTATCTCTTGCACCTTACACTAAATTTTTGTTGTTGTTTAATTTATCCAATGGATAAATTGGATACATTTCAGTTTGTGGCATGGCAGATGACATTTTTTATGCAGCCGCTTCAATGTACTACAAGAGGTCACTGAATGTCGAAAATACCCAGAAAAAGCCCTCATACACAAACTCCCTTTTTTAAATATAGATTTCACTGAATGACCCTTCCAAAAGAGACAAGTAATGAAAAACAGATTTTTTTTAAAATATATATTACGTTATTTTGGGGTGTGTAGCTGTGTGCTGATCCTCACACATAAATTCCCTTTTTTAAATATAGATTTCACTGAATGACTCTTCCAAAATGGACAAGTATTCAAAAATAGAATAGATTAGAATATATTACAATTTTTGGGGTGTGCTGCTGCATGCTCATCCTCACAAACAGCCTTTTTTAAATATAGATTTCACCGAAAAATCCTTCCAACAAAATAGATAAGTATTGAAAAATAGAAAAGATAATATAATATATAGCCTTTTTAAGCACAGTGTTTTTCTCAAGAAGTAAATATAGTTCAGAATGATATCTATCTAACTCAGTCTGTATATACTCTCTAGCATTATATATATATATTATTAAAGTAATTTTATCGTTTTCAAATAAGCATTGCCCAAGCGATTGTATTGTGTTTCCGAAGCACAAGCAATTTATTTAGCAAAAGCAATTTGTTTAGCAGTTCAATAAACAAGTACAATGCAGTACAATATAGCCGACACATGATACCTATTAAAGATGTTACATTAAAGCAGGAAAGTATGAAAACACCGAATACATTACATTTTCCTTATAGAGCTCCCCCGAGGACAATGGAACACAGTCATGCTCACATGTAGCCACGTTCAGAGAGAGAGAGAAAGAGCTGATAAAAAAAAGCTTGATAGTATCAGTATAGAACATGTTTCCATTGGTTCAGGGTTCAGGACAGTCTAATGTAAATCAGGTCTTAGGTCAGTTCAAAGGATTTCTCTGGAAAGAGGGGATCACCTTCCCCCAACAGCTGAAAACAAGTGCTTCTCAAGGAAACTGACCCAAACCAGTTATAAACAACTTAAAACACAATGCCATTTTGATCATTCAATCTTTTATCTTCCATAACTATTGATTGCAGGAAGCGATCGCAAAGCCGAAATTATAGGATGAGAGATAGTAATGTGCAGATCAAAATGACACTAAACATGATACATTTGCTAAATCCTGAGCCTTAGATACTTTTAAAGTGCTCTTTACATTATTATATTTAACCGTAAACTCTATTACATTTGATTATAAACAACCGTGTTGGAACTATTTTAAGGTGAACTATTTACAAGTGAATGTGTAAGTGTATGTGTGCGTTATTTATCGTGCGATTGCGTCATAAAAATATCAATCAATCAATCAATATAGTTTATTTCATCCAATTATTCAACTTTGTCAATATATATATATATATATATATTTATATTTATATATATATATTTGGCGTGAGTTGGTCAGCTTAACATATATTGCAATATGTAGAACTAACATTCCATGTTTTTATTATAGAACAGTATTTAGTACAGCATTAATTATGTGTTTGGAGAGTGCAGAGTATCCCTGTTTTCTTGTTTTTATATATATATATATATATATATATATATATATATATATATACAAGTTAACCCGTGAATGATACTCATGCATTCTAGTCAAATCAAGCTACTTAAGGTGTTAAAAAGGTTCTTGTCATGCATTTGGGCCATAGCCCAGGCCTCAACCACCAACCACTCCCCACTGTCACCCCCGGCAACCACCAACCACTCCCCACTGTCACCCCCGGCAACCACCAACCACTCCCAACTGTCACTTCTCCTTCAAGAAATATATATATATATATATTTTTAAAATCTTTATAAACACTTTTAACATTTAACAAATTAAATTAACAAATTAAAAACATCTTAGTATACCAAATTTCAGCCTTTTCTGAATTTTTTTTTCCACACACACTAAGAATTTAGTAGGTCAGTGTATAACTCCGCCCAGCAGGTGGCGCTGCAGCTTGGTTTTATTTTTTACACACACACACACACACAGACAGACAGGCTAACACATGCCACTAGACATTTATATTATAGATATATATATATATATATATATATATACATATCTATATCTATATATATATATATATATATATATATATATATGCCTTTTGTCTCTGTGTTTACATTACCCTGAAGTACCTGTGATCCCCCAGAGATGCTGCTGTTCTGCCTTTCCCACTACCAGAAATTAACTAGCACAGCTGATTAATCATCCACACCTCACTATGTCTTACATATGCCCGCCTATTCCAGTATCCTTTGCTGGTCATTGATGTTCCTAAGCCTACTTATGTTTGTCCCCTGTATCACTGCCTGTATTCTCTGCATATTTCAATTACCTGTATGTCTCCTGGAGATAACCTGACAATTGCATTTCTCCTGCTATATGCTATTCCAAAAAATCTGATTATACTCTGACCCATTCTGTGTTCATTGTATCCTCGATTGCTCTGCAATAAACTGTACAATGTTTTTCATTACATGCCTGGCTCCAAGCTTATAATTGCAAGACATAGTTTGTGGAACAGTTCTGTAACAGAATGACCAGCCTAAAAAAAGCCTTGGAATCATGTGAAAGATGCTGCATCAGATTTTGTCCAGGAACTCTCATTGCAATTGTTCTCATTTATTTTCTCCTGCAAACATGTCTGCCTTACAAATGACTGAACTGCCTCTGCTACAGTGTCTACAAATGGACATCATTTTGTTATGCTCTCAGCTGGCTCAATTTTCTACTTAACTTTTGTATCCACTCAGAAGACTATCAGATTTTGTTTTTCCCAATTCCAATACTGTTGAATTGCCTCAACCAACTTTTTCTGCTGAAGAATCCGTGCAAAGAGCACCTCTTAATGGTATATTATTACAAATTTGCATTTAACTAAGAACTACTGTGCAACAAACTCCAGGTTAGCAAGTGGTCCACGCACCCATCTGACCGAAGTGGCGTGATGACACAGAAGGATTAACAAATTATGTCTTTACTGTGCTAGTGATGTACGTTTTTTACAAGACTATCCATTCCGCAGACTACGACCTGTCTTCTGTTTACTCTACCACTCATTCCGGATTTGTTTGTACTTCACTTCCAGTTTCTACATTTCAACCTGTTCTGTTCCTTGGCATGGGGCCCAATCCACCAGCTCCAGTGGTGAATGTTCCAAACAGTTGATTTGGCCACACCTGATGTTTTTGCTATCTCTCTGATGTGTTTGTTTTGATTTTTCAGCCTAATGATGGCTTGCTTCGCAGATAGTGACAGCTCTTTGGATCTCACATTGAGAGTCGACAGCAACAGATTCCAAATGCAAATGTCACACAAACTCCAGACCTTTTGCCTGCTTAATTTATGATGAAATAACGAGGGAATAGCCCACACATGTCCATGAAATAGGTTTTGAGTCGATTGTCCCATTTCTTTTGGCCCTTAAAAAGTGTGAGGCACATATAGAAACCATTGTAATTCCTACACTTTTCACCTGATTTGGATGTAAATACCCTGAAATTAAAGCTGAAAGTCTGCAGTTAAAGCACATCTTGTTAGTTTCATTTCAAATCCATTGTGGTGGTGTATAGAGCCCAAAATATGAGAATTGTGTCGATGTCCCAATATTTATGGACTTGACTGTATGTATGTATATATATATATATATATATATATATATATATATCAGTTATGGCATCCTTCCGTTTAGAGACAATTATTATATACGAATCTCCTAAGTATTTAAAGGTAAAAGAAACAAGAACTCATATCTGTCAAGGACACAGCTTCTCCGTGTTAGACATTATATTGCCATTCTTTGTGAAAGCTTACTCTGATATAGATTACAGTGATAATGTATTTACATAAGAGAAATTGATATTTTTTCTTATTATCTTTAACTCATTTCTTGATTTTATTAATTGTATTCAATCTAAATCAGAGAACAGACACAATGGGTGGGATTCATTAATGAATGTAAAGCAAATCAAATTAGTAACTTTTCACCTTGGCAATACCATGTTGCGGTGGATGGGGATATAAATTTAAAAAGTGATGGCGGATTTATATTTGGAGCAGAACATGTCCTAGATCAACTTTAAATTTCAGTGTAAAAATAAAGCTATCAAGTTTTTGTGTGCTACATGAAAAAACAGCCAGTATTTAATTTATGTGCATTGTAACTGTCACACGCTGCTCATTCGGCTTCCATAGACCAAGACTGAGACATGTGTCTCATTAACAGACTTCAAACCTCTAAGTGCTGATCTGGGCATGTGCAGACTGATTACCTGTCCACTTCTAATTAGATTCCTATTGGTTCCTGTGTTGGCTCCAGACTTGAAAGGGCACTTCCTCCCTTTCCTCTGGGCCTGTTGATCAAGTTACCTGTCTGTTTAGGTCACTACCTATTCTATGAGCTCTCATCTGGATCGTCAGTGCCTCTGCTGTATTGTTACTCCGCGGTCTCTACCGCTCAAGCTGCAACCCCCTTTGCTGTGTGCTACACCATGGACTAAGTTGCTTCAGCTGCACCCGTCACTGCTGTGTTACTACTCTACAGGTTGTACCACTCAAGCTGCATCTACCTCTGCTGTCTTGCTACATCTCGGGCTATACTGCTCCAGCTGCACCTGTTTCTACTGTGTTGCTACTCCCCGGGCTATACCGCTCAAGCTGCAATTACCTCTGCTGTGTGCTACTGTGTGAGTTATACCGCTCAAGCTGCAACCACCGATGCTGTGTGCTACATTACGGGCTATACCGCTCAAGCTGCAACCATCTCTACTGCTTGTCACTCCTCGGGCTATACTGCTCCAGCCGCACCTGCCTTCACTGTATCGCTGATTTTGGAACGGGACTGTTTAAACCACACCTGACTGTCAGGTTGCTCCTTCAAGTCATCTCTCTGAACCGTTCTATCCAGCTTCATCTGTTCCGCATTGGTCATTCCGGCTCAGTGGCATTACAGGTCGTATCTCCAAGCTGCTTGTTGTCCTCTTTCCTGGCTGAACTGTTCAAGTATCATTGAAAGCATTAAGGCACTATTTGGTATCGGGTCCCTGCCGCATCTACTGTGTATCTACTGCTACCTGGACTGTTAAACTCTCCTTTGATGTGTGCTGCGCTATTGTGATACCGTACACCTGTGCCTCATTCTTTCCACCCTATTGCTGGACTGTTCATTCAAAGCTATATCCATTTGTCTGTTGATTGTTCATATTGCCTATGACATTGTCGGTGGCTCCGCCCACCTTGTACCACGTTTCTAGTGTTTATGCATCTAACAAGACTTTCCTGTATATTCCTGTATATTCATTCAGTCATCATCAAACCGCTGATTGTACTTTTATCCTGCATCTGTCATCTATTGGAACCTCGGGTTACTATTACCACTTGCCAGTTTATTGTTAGATTTTCCCTGAGGATCCGTTCTCACAACATCTTTGAACGGATCCAGAGTCCAGAATACCAAACCGTGACAGTAACATGGTTTTGTCCAGGAGAAAACGTAATCATTTTTTGCTTTACTTTCCTTAATCAATCAGGCCCAATATCTTTATCTTATTTTACAATTCACTCTAAGCCGCTAAACATTTATTCTATGAGTCATCAGGCCCAACCAATACAAATTTAGATTTTTATCAAAATGTGCATGGTATCTCTGACATGGGATTGCCTATTTGAGATCTCCTTTTATAGATATTTTTCAAATTTTGGAAAAGTGAAGAAGTTGAATGAAATGGGTTCTTAACCCGAGATAGTGACATCCCACATACAGCTGGCGTAGGAGCAGTCAAAAGTTTTCCTAAAAAATGACATAGGGATCTCAGTCAGCCAATGTGAGTTTATCTTTAATTTCTTCACTTTTCTTTTAACATATAATTGCTTTCTGTTTTGACACTAAATTCTATCTTCACTATTGACACTTTGGTTAACCGTGGTCACTAGGTTTGCCCTGAGTTTTGAGAAACTCTATATGGGCCAGTTTGAGAAGTAGTATGTGTGGGATGGCCCATTCATGGTGAACCTAGTGTTATGTGGCAAGTCTATTGATGACCTATTTATTATCTGGGATGAACATTTTGATTTAGCACTAGATTGGGTGAATTATTGAAATTAATATAAATTAAATTACATATATTTAATCTAAAATTAACAAACACTTTTAGTTACACATCTGTAAACTTTCTGGATATGATCCTTTCAATTTAGGGCACAAGGTTTATATCATCTAATTTAGCCAGTTATCCAGTTTACTTGAATAACTATCTGCATTTAATCAATGCACATCATAGACCATGGGTTAGAAATATCCCAAAAAGACAATTGAAAACACAAAATGCAATTTAACTAAATAAACAGTTTTTGTTATGCACATTAAATGTTGTAAAATTTTAGGCAGAGAGACTATCCAAAAAGCTTGCTATACAAAATAAAATGGATAGACAAGAAGCACCTGAGCTGTAAAATATAGTTTTGCGTAATTTGTCTTGTAAATAATTCCTTTCGTCTCAAAATTCAATAATTTAATAATAGATCTCGTCAAATTAAACAACTCGGGCCTGATTCATTAAGGAAAGTTAAGCAAAAAACTGAGTAAGTTTTAGTACTCAAGTTTTCTGAACCAAACCATGCTGCAATGCAAGGCGTGTAAATTAGTTTATAATTTTGCATATAAGGAAAATACTGTCTGTTTTTTCATGTAGCACACAAATATTTGATAGCTTATTTGTACACTGAAATTTAATTTGAATTTAATGTTGTTCTAGAACATGCACTACCCCAAGAATAAATCTGCCATCACATTTTAAATTTACCTCTCCCTCCAATGCGACATGGTTTTGCCTTACTTACTTACTTTTGCTTAACTTTTCTTCATGATTCAGGCAATCATCTCTAAGAACTTTCAGGTTTTAAAACAAAACTCAGTGCTAAGTAATATAATTTTGTTTAAATTCAATATTAGTTTTAAGAAATATAGAAATCTAAAGCATTTTCTTGTCCCAAGTGGCCTGAATACTGTCACACTGAAAGTGGAAATATATGGTTAGCACCTAGGCCTTTGGGTTGCTTTTTCTGCAGTTGATCAATGTGTCTTGTGGCTTTAATAAAAGAAAAGCATCTGAAATAGTATCTTCAGCGAATGGCGCTGAACATAGTGTCTATAGTTCCACATTGTGAGTCATCCTATGCTATCTATATCATTGTGAGGCCAGGATGGTCTAGACCATAATAAGATAGCTAGAACCAGATTCGCTGTAGCATTCACCTCTAGCAGTTCCTTTTCTCTTAGTGCTAGATACACTCACTGATACTCTGCTGCCCAAATGACTTAATTAAATGGTAGTGGAGTCTTGTTCGGAGTAGGGACTCTGTGTCGCTACAGAGGGTATGATTAAGAAGACAGAAGTAATAAAGACTCACAAATAGTAGGGCAGGAACACAGGTACCCACAGGCAAGGTTCAAGGGTACAGGAGGTCCAGGCAACAGTAGATGGAATGGAGCGGTCAGACTCCAATACCAGTAAAATAGGTGGCAGACAGCAAGGATAGTAAATAACTAGGTACAGAGTAATTGACAGGCAACAGACAGTGAGAATAGTCAATATCCAGGCACTAGGTCAATAACAAGGTCAGAGAGCCAAAATAGCAGGAGACAAGAGTATTACATTGCTGGAATGGCATAGGTAAAACACACAACAGCACCTCTGTTGGGAGTATGGCATTGCATCCATAAGTTAGCGTGAACCACTAGACCTTTGAAAACACATTTTAGGGAACATTGATTTACAATAATTAACCAGCTCAAGAAGCATAGTGTATCTGAACATTTTGCTCTTAAGCAAAAGGGCAATCCATTGGATCATACAGTGATGGTGGTAGAACTCGTCAAAAGCACAGCAATGGAGGTGACGGATTGAGGCAATTTTTTAAGAAGGTGTTCAGACTGCATTCTCTGCATTCAGTGGGCCTGAGTCATTAAGGAGAGAAAAGCATAAAAAAGGAGTAACTTTTGATAAGGAAATTGTGAAGAAACGAGTGTGATAACACTAACCATTCTATTTCTCGTTTCTCACATAATGTGGATTATAGCAAGTACTTTTTATAGCCCTTGCTTTTGTTCCCCAGCCCACCAGACTACAAATGCATTGTCCAATTACATGTGGCTAAGGGGACATTGTAGCTCAGTGTAAATATGTATATTGTGTATTATATATTGATGACTTGCAGTAAGGTTATTTATTGTCTTTAAAGTGAAGCCAGGGGGATTATGGGTAGGGATCAGGTTGCGAGCTGCTGGAGTGGGAAAACTAATTAGTGTCCATTGTTCTCACCAGGCTAGTCCAGACAGGCCATCTAACAGGGGAGGTTCTGTGGAAGGACAGCTCATCTTCACTCCTCTCTCCAACCCCCCTCCCTAGTCCAGCACTGACCAATGGTTAAGAAGAATAGACCCAGGGGTTTTCCCAGGGAGGGGAAACACTGTGGAAATTAAACCCGGGATATAAGGAGCCACTCGAGGGGGGAGGGGGTGTTCATTCTGGGATTTCATTCATGAAGAGTGCAAGATCTAGTTTTGAGTTGTCGTTCTCTAACTAGAGTCTATATATGCAGCTGAGAGAGATCCATAGGTCATGAAGTCTGGACAGCCAAGTGACTATAACTCCTTAAGCTATTGGGGTAAGGGACAAATGATTTGGTAAACCTGCCTGGCATTTATTTACTGTGTGTACATAATATTCTAGTGTTGTTTGTATGACAATAAATGTACTGTTGTACTTTTGTAACTGCATTTGCCTGAGTGGCTATACGAATCCTAGAAGGTACTGGGTAGACTTCCCTGGAATAGGAAGGCACCCAGGGGTGGCAAGCCAGCGTGAAGTGGGTAGCATTGGGCCAGAAACCTGGTATCTTCACAGAAATAATATCTCAGAACACAGAGTCAAATGAAAAGCAAATCTTCCATTTATTGCACACAGATGCCTAATTCATACAAAATAGACATAGTTAGTAGAAGTAGTTTATATAGGCCGTTGTCTGGCACTTATCCAAGTTTTGTCAGTAGTAATTGTACTCCTACAATGAACAAGTTATGTATTGATACAATATGATGAGCTGGTCCCAAGAACCCATTAATCCTATGATAACAAATGATTTTTGACACATTTATTACCTGTTCAGTATTATGGTTCCCGGGACTCAGAACATCTGCAAACTATTCCATATGTTAATGTCCTGTCACAGAATACATAATTGCGACAGTGACCTTCCTATAATACTAACTATTTATGGCATATATACAGAGCTTCATTTGAGGTAGATAAGTTGATCATTGTTCTGTCCTCTCAAGGCTTAAGTGTTTTCTTTCAAGTATTAATGACATTATGAGTTAACTTACAATACATAGTCATTTAACACAAGATTAGACTTATGTCTGTCGACTTCCTACAATTATCTCATACAATGAACCTAGATATAAATTCATAGTGTCTTCAGTACATAAAATATCAGAGCATGACATAAACTTTTATCATAAACAATATCTTAACTTCAGATATGTTTCCTTTATTTTCATTCAGCTCCCAAACTTCTTTATCACTTTGCACCTGGGCAAAACCATTTTGTATTGGAGGGGGAGGAAAATTTAAAATGTCTGCACAGATTTATAGTTGGGGTAGGGCACGTCCTAGATCAACTATAAATTTCAGTGTAGAAATAAAGCTATTAAGTATTTGTGTGCTAGATAAATAAACAGGCAGTACTCAACTTATGTGCAAAATAACAAACTATTTTGCACTCCTTGCATTGTAACATCATTTGTCCAGGAGAACATTTACTCATTTTTTTTGCCTTACTTTCCTTAATAACTCAGGCCCAGTGAGTCTATAGAGTTTAATGAGTTTCACGGAATTTATGTTTTTTTTCTCATGTCTGTAGTGTCTGCACAGTAAGTTAAAAAGTGGGCTTGGGAAGGTTTAGCCAAATTAATGTCACTTTAGATTATTAGTGCGAGATTAATAGTGCAGGTTCTTATGAGATAATTAATACACCAACTAGTATATTTAAATGTAATTTTATTTTTTTATCTTTAATATTTGGAATTTTACAATGGCTCATTTTATTTAGTTTGTTTTATTTAGATTTACGTTTAGGTTAGTTTCTAGATGACACCTAGTTTTAGATGAAATGAATCAATGTGTCACTCACCGGACCGTGAGTGCCTCTTCACTGGTGCGTGGCCAGTATTCCTGCCAGCACCTATCCTGAACCGTGGCCGCCCGCCATCCTGATGGTCTGCGCATGCGCAGTTCCTAAGAACTCTTCTGACCTTTGCTTTTAGTTAATTGGTTGATCAGGCAACGCTCCCTATTTAAAGCACCTGTGTTCATTACCTCGTTGCCTGATCTTGGAGTCTCATTCCCTGTGAGTCTCTGAAGGTGTTCCTGTGTACTTCTCCGTGTCTTCAGCTTCCTGCTGATTCCTGCTCAAATCATTGCCGGTTTCCAGACCGCTTCAAGTCTCCTGTGTTCTACTATGTCTTCAGTTCCCTGCTGATTCCTGCCGGTTTCCAGACCGCTACAAGTCTCCCGTGTTCTACTATGTCTTCAGTTCCCTGCTGATTCCTGCTCTAATCATCTGCGGCTTCCAGTCCGCTATTACCTCCAGTGATCTACTCGTGTTCGCTATCTCCAGTGATTCCTGCAATGCTCATCGTTGTTCTACCCGTGTAAAGTTCTCTGCCTGTGTGCTGACCCAGACCCTGATTACCGCTACCACTCACCTGTGGTTTCTTTACTCGTGCTGGCGTGCAGCCGCTCAGCTGTTCCTGTATCCTCTCGTGGACAGCCTGCTCAACTGAACCGCGGTATGCTTACTTTCTATTGACTGTATTCGTTTACTGCATATCCGCTTGGACTGTTCTCCACTTACCCACGGAATCCTCTATCTCCCTGAGACTGTGTTATTACTCCGCATATCTGCTGGGAAGTTTAGCTCTTTGTTCAGTCGTGAGATACAAATGCTAATTGACCTTCTGCTATTAGCCTGGATTCCAGTAGTGAATTTGTCTGTCAAGCAGCGCCTGCCACACCAACATAGACTTGTGCATATTGTTTGGGATCAAGTTCCTTGTGCTCTCAGTGTCTACATTCTATGTTTCCACTCATCAACACTTGTACACCTCCTCACCTATTAAGCAGTGGCACAACTTGCTATACGCAGACCACGGACTTCCCCGCTACCTACCTGCACCTGGACAAGTCTTCTCACCATAAGCAGTGGTACAACTTGCTATACGCAGACCACTGACTTCCCCGCTACCTACCTGCACCTGGACAAGTCTCTTCACCATAAGCAGTGGTACAACTTGCTATACGCAGACCACTGACTTTCCCGCTACCTACCTGCACCTGGACAAGTCTCTTCACCATAAGCAGTGGTACAACTTGCTGTACGCAGACCACTGACTTCCCTGTTACCTTCCTGCACTTCTTCACGTCCATCAAGATCCTCGTGTTCATATCTACCTAATCATTAACCAGATTGCTGCTAGTCATTGACTTTTCTATTTGCATCCTCTCACCATCTGCTGAGTCATATGTTCCGCTAGTCACCCTGCTACCAGAGGACCACTGTGTAACCCACACTACTCTGGTAAGATCATCATCTGGTGATATCCTGGGCAAAGATTCCTAGTGCCCGTGACACAATGAGGTGCATTTTTGTGCTATGTTGTCTCCCATGGTCTATTTTTAGGAATGAGGATTTGTAAATAGGATTGCCCATTCATGAGTTGCAGCCAATTGTAGAGATTACTCTTGTGTTATTAGTAGTTAGTGGGAATTCTAGCTTTCCAATTTGTTAATTATATGGGCTTATGATCGATTATACCTATCCCCAATAAAAAAAGTAAGTGGGCTGCATGGTGGCTCAGTGGTTAGCACTTCTGCCTCAGAGCACTGAGGTCAAGAGCTCAATTCCCGACTGTGTGGGATTTCTATATTCTCCCCATGCTTTAATATAGAATATGACTGAGGCACAGGGCCAGACTAACCCGAAGATTTTCCATCTGCCCAGGGGCCTTGGGCAGATGGAGGGCCTCGGGTCGGGAGCGGTCCCACCCACCCACTCAGACTGTCAGGTAAGGCATGCTGGCAGGCAGGTAACAGCAAATCTGATGCTGTTAGCTGCCTGCTGTCCCTGTAAGTGTGGCCACGGTGCTCAGTAATCTCCTTAGTGAGACAATGAGTCATAGTCTCACTCTCACGAGATCTCCTCACTAAGGAGATTACTGAGCACTGCGCCCGCACTAGTCACAGAAGAACACCTGCTGCCTGCTGAAGCAATGAGAGGAACCAGAGGACAGTGAGGAGGACCACAAGTAATTAGGTAAGTGTTCGGAGGGGGTAGTGGAGCAAACATAATAGATCATGACTATCACATCATATCATTTTCAAGCAAGAAAGTAGAAAATAAAGGTGCTGCACTGGACAACAATATCTTGCTCGACTATGTGGCCTGTGCATAAATGGAGTTAATCCAACAGGAGATACTTCTGTTTGTGTGAAAAACACCCCTTTCCCTCTGCATTTAGGTGAACTGCTTAGGTGAAAAGGTGCGTGTGCTCTTTTTTACTTTTCTCTTTAGTAGTATGAAAAAGAACAACGCTGTAGTCAGCACATGTTAGTAGTGAGGTGACTGTACCTGATTTGTGTTTCAGTGATGTTTAAAGCACAGATGTAAGTATAGGCGCTGGCTTGTGAGCTTAAATGTATTGAATAAAATAGGAACATATCTTTAGTTACGCTACATATATTTATATATATATATATATACATATATATATATATATATATATATCTATATATCTATATATAGATATATATATATATAATCCCTGGGGATGGTGCAGTTGGAGCACCAAGGGGCTACTAATCACAATTGCATCATTAAGAAAAGAGATGGATATTGTCATTTACCAGTCCGGGAAGAGAAACGTCATCTCCCACAAGGCTACTGTGAAAAGAGGTTGGAGCCTAACAAGACTCAGAAACCAGAGAGCGGGGAAGGAGGGAGAGAGAGTAGCGCCCTGAGAGAGACTGGGGTGTGTGACAAGTCCAGATAGGTGACCCTAGACAGAAGGGCACTGGATTGGTGGTCTGAGCAGAGAGAACAGACAGTCTTGAGGCATATCAGAACAGAGTGGAGTGGTGAACAGAATCTGCTGGGAAGTCACAGTTTGAAGCTGTAGGAGGAGGTTTGCATGAATATCTGAAGAAGGACATTTTGCAAGTCAGCCATTTTGGAGATAATCAAGTTCAGACCTGTGACACACACTGGTGCAGATAAGTAACTGGTTAATTTACCTATTTGCTATTAGTGTGTATACTGGGGTTAACATTCGACAGGGGGTTTCCCGAATCTCCCCCTGGTGTATCTTTAGAACACCCCGCAGAAGAGAAAGCAGCGATTCGGGTGGAGGCACTGAGAACCAAGTACAGAGGTGAGAAGCATCTGCATCCTTCAATGTATATACACCCTCACAATGCATAATACAGAAGGGGGTGTTACATATATATATATATATATCATACATGCCTACTCTCCCAGAATTTCCGGGGGGCTCCCAAATTTCGGGGAGTCCTCCCGCACTCCAGGAAGAGTAGGCAAACCTCCCGGACCCTGTAAAATGCCAAAATTCACTGCAATGAATAGCGGGGGACAGGGCTTAATTACGCCATTAAGCCCCACCCCCTCTATTCGATACCTTGAATTTCTGTATTTTATGGTAGGGGCGGAGCTTTAGTGTCGCAATGACATTGTCATGCCCCCCTCCTACCCTCTGTCACGTGATCTGTAAAATAAAATGAATATTAAAAATGATAATAAAAATGATTCCGTTTCCTTGTACTAAATTTGTATTGGTTAGAGATACTTACCTATGCGTGTTGGAATGTCCGATACATAGGCTACTTTTATGAGATCTTACTGTATATTGTGGGATGTCGAAACGCCCATTCTTGTTATTATCCCCCCTCTCAATTGTAAGGGTCAATACATCTGAGATTCATCAACTTTGCATCAATCGCTATTGCGTGCACCTCTTTTCTGAGCTTGTGCATTGCAAAACATGCAACATACACTCAAAACAGAATTCAACTCTGCATGACCCCCTGTGGGTACAGCTGACAGCAATTTAGTACTGTCCATTCAGGACAGCATAGGTACAGCTGTAGTACAGATGTCCAGCAACTGAAATGCACAAAACTGACTATTGGTAATTACTTTTTGCCCACTTGGTAGTGGCTAAAACACCTATAGATCAATGTGATTACTCTGGGTGTGGTGAGGAAAATAATGAATTAGTTAGTTTGCAATCTTCTTTTTAGTTGTAATCCATCTGGCTGACATCCTCCTTAATTCCCCTAGCAAAACAATGCTTCTGAATCCCCACTAATACAGTGCTGCTTGGTATGCTGATGATTAAATTACTGTTCTTGCATTGCATGCCAAGCGATGAAGACAAAGATGACCAAATGCAGCAGGATGTTGAAACTTGTTAGAGCAAAAGTTATGGGAGAGTAACAAAAGTTTGACACAAAAATAAAATGGTCTTTTAAAGAAAGAAATAGATTGTGTAACATGCAATACAACATTATACTATTCTGATGCTCATTACACCACAATGTTGTGGCATGTGCCAAATTTCAATCTTAATACCAGTGCATATAATTATGCTAAAATCATACAAGGTGAATCTCAATTGGATGAGAAATATTGAAATTTAGGAACATAAGGTCCAGACTATAGAAACTCAGGTAGTTGTCTAGGCCGTTGGGTAACCCGATGCAATTTAAATTGGACAGGTGGGATGGGGTAATCCATTGACAAATCCTGTTACAAGCCAAAGTGTTGCATGTCCAGATCCTGCCCACTTTTGACCTACAATACTTTGTCACATATAACTACCAATAAATAGGATAAAAAGCATTACAAATTGGTGCATCCAAGGCAAGCAAAATTGCTTCACTGTGATTCCTACTGTTAGTCACTATTTCTCTCTGGCCCGTGATCTCTGTATACTGGTTCTGATGAGGGTGAAACAGTGGTCAGTTAATTTCACCACACAGAGCTTGATGCCTATCCCTATTACAGTATTTAAAAGGTAAGGGGTTATTCTCATTTGAGATGTGGCATGAAAGGTACTCAATCTGCTACTCAGACCTGGAAATTGTTCTAATAAAGTAGATATATCAGACATGGGCACTCTGGCATGACCAAGTGCTTCATGGGGAGAGTCCTAGTGCTCTTCAGCATGGGGCTGTTTAAACCTGGGGGCTCAAAATTTACGGTATGTAGCCTTGTGCTGACTGGCTTAGTGCTGGTTTGGTACTATGGCAGGAAGACCTGACACTTCATTAATTTCTCCTATATTGACATCAGCCCTGGCTGGCAAAGCCTAGTGCTGGTACTGCCAAATTCAGGAGGACCACACGTATTTCAGTCTACCCAATTTTGCCAGTAGCAGCCTAGAGGGACACAATGTTATCAACTTTAATCTTAGGATACACTATAAGAGTGTCTAACAAAAATGTACCCATTTGCCGTACTATTTCAAGTTGCATATATCTACGCTGTAAGCTTCCAAGTCTACATAATGCCATATCTTGAAAGGTTTTTGTTTGTTTCAAGCAAAAAGCATAAAAAGGTCATACCACATCATCCTACTACATCTACTTCATTTGTTATGGTTTATACATTCATAACTGTATAATGTGGAAAATTCTGTAGAGTTCAGTCTTCCTGATAGCTAAGACATGTGTACCAAGGAACCATCAAACAAAGAAATCACATAAACAATGGCCCCAGGATTCTCAAACAAACATAATATTAGAAACAAAATGGTTCTGCAGGGAGAAAATCTCATTATAAATGTACATAATGCATTAAAAATTGGTTATACAGTTGCATAAAATAAAGACATTAAATATTTGTGAAATACTTTACATACAGTTTACAAATCAATATTTAATATGTAAAAAAAAAAAAGATGTTTCTAAAACATAAAATGTAAATCCTGTCTTTGGACAGCAGTAAATTTGTTAAAATGAATGTGACATAAATGTAAATATTTGCAGATTTCTGTATTTTGTGTGACTGATAACAAAAATAATATATTTAATGATATATATATATATATATATATATATATATATATATATATATATATATATTCATACATGTGATGTAGTGGTCCAGTACAATATAAATATAATTTTCCTTGTGTGGTGCAGTTTTCATTGATTTGTGCAACTGCACCTATATTCCCACTGAGGCGCATAGGTTTATGAAAGCAAGATGGTGACTTGGCAAAGAAACAGTTTCTTCCAGTTGATGGAAGAATATGGTCAGGACAAAGAAAGAAGTAAGTACATGCATCTCAAAGCACATTTTGCCCAATGTAAAACAAAGCTTCCAAAACACGAAAGTGACGCATGTAGTAAAAACAGTCATAACATCCCTTCACTCTCTTGATTAACAAATAAGTATTTTTAGGAGAGTAACAGAATTTTTATTTATTGAATAGAGTGGTTCTGTATTGGTGTCAAGACAAATTGCAACAAAGCTGAATTTAAAATATCAGCCAGAATTAGCTCTAGCAGGATGGAGGAGAGAAGTCTAACAAGCACCCCAGTTTTCACCAAGAACCACAGCAAGGTGATATGGACTTTGCTGCCGGAAGCTCGCAGGTCGCAGCCCTCTGAACTGCCTTCCTGCATGATGACAGGAGATAGTAGTGGAAGCACATGATAAAACAATAGCGAAAGTCAACAATCCAAGGTCTGGTACATGAGTGGAATTGCGAGGTGCCAATTCAGACTCCAAGGGGTAAATGTGTCAAGCTGAGAATTTTCCGGGGGGTTTGAAAAACTAATCATATCTAGCTATCATTTATTTAGCACATTCTACAAAATGATAGCTAGAATCTGATTGGTTGCTATAGGCAACTTCTCCACTTTTCAAGCCCGCCACAAAACTCTCAGCTTGATACATTTACCCCCAAGAGTGTAGGTCAACAATTCAAGATCTGGTATATGAGCGGACTTACAAGATGTTAGTTCAGAATCCAAGAGCGAAGAGCGTGGTCAATTCTAGATGAGGTCAAACAAAGAGTTAACCATAGGAGAAAGACAAGAAAAGATAATTCAGAGACTATGGAGCCAGTAGCTGTGGTTGAGAACACGTTGAGTTAGTGTTCAGAGGCTGTTTAAATACTAATCCTGGTTTGAATTTACATTCCTAGGACCAGGGGTCACATGACCGTAAGCATTGAATGTGAAAGTGATGCTTGCCTGTAGAATACAGCCAATATAATCTGCAAGCAGAGAGAGCCCATTGCTGGAGTCATGGAGGAAGCTGCACCCTAGTGGGACCGGAGGTAAGTGCCTGAAATGTGGTGGGAGGTTGGACTTTGTTCTGATGTTTACATTTTTGCATGTTTTGCCTCTACAGATTTTACCACTTCTCCACACACCTAGAAATACTTTAGCTTGCTGAGGGCATCACCCAAGAGCATAGCTTAAGAGTACACCAGAGAAAGCTCTGGGTGGACCATCTAGATGCACTAACGCAAAAACCAAAGCTTCACAAATTACCTCTATTACCTATATGCATGTCAGAGCATGAGAATTTCAACCTACAAAGAATCTAGAAGTCTAAATTACCATAATAGCCTCTGCTTATGTGGTTACAGTAGTTAATGAAATGTGACCACTGTAACACAGGAAATAGTCAGAATCATTACAGAGGGGGTTCTACCTTTGCCTTTCACTAAACTTTTCATGTTCTCTATATTTGCTTACTTTGCAATTTCAAAAAATGCATATGTATGTATATTTTGCCTTGAAAAAGATTACTAATTACACTGCAAAAATGACAAAGGACCCACCATTGCTTGCAAAGATATAGTAGCCTTTCCCCATCTTTTTTGAACTCAAAAGAAGTTTTATAACATTTTCCATAAGATAAATGTATAGACAAACAATCACAGTTCAAATGACAGGAAAATGCACCTATGGAACGAGGCCACAACCATATGAGTAGTTTAATAGTTATACTGGGGGGGGGGGGGGAATGCTAAAGTGGAATACTTGAAGCCAAAAGTTTCCATCATGTAACTATGCTGAGTCTTTGCTATTATTTTGGAGAGAGGCGGGGGAGCCAGATTATTCCACTGGTGAGCGATAGCCGCTGCAGTGGTGATAAAAATATGCCCCACGACATATCGGCGGTGAGACAGGAAATCAGGCGGGCATAGATGGAGAAGAGCCAGAGATGGTAGTGGTGCGATAGCTAATGAAGTTACTTGTCAGATTAGTCCAAACACTTCGTCCCATAAAGCTTTAATTTTAGGGTAAGTCCAGAAAATGTGGAAGAGAGATCCAGCTTCCACCACACTCTCTTTAACAGGACTGGAATACTGTGGGGCAAATTTAATGTAATTTAACTGGAGTGTAATATAGCCTCTGGACCATTCTAATAAGCATCTCCGAGTGATTAATACATTTCGAAATTTTTTATATATTCTTGAAAATATGTTCACAATCTCCTCTGCCAGGGGGTGACCAAGATCAGATTCCCATTGCACTTGGGCTTGCAGCTTACTGTGCTCGGCGATTTCAGGAGACACTGGTACCAGGCGGATATGCCCCCAGCATGGGAACGTGCGTAAATCAGGATCTTCACTAATGGCGGGGGGGTGGAGGGGGGTATAGTAGAGATGGACAGGACTGTTGTGACTGGAAGGTATTTGTTGAAGTCAGAGGCAGGGATCTGGAAGTGCTTCTGAAGAGAGGAGAACGGTACCATGACACCCTGCTCAAAAAGGTCTGAGACCATAGTGACTCCCTGGGAGATACAATAATCCAGGGGCAGGTACAGGATTAGAGATGTCACCGCAAAAATAGAGGAATGGGAGAGGGAAGGGAAAAGTCCTGAACTGCCTCACTAACTAGCTAAGGATTAATTTTCTTTGACACTATGCAAGCTGGTCACAGTGGCCGGCCTAGGCCTCCCCTCCAACTAATTCAATTCTTCTATTGGGAGCATGGAAACTATGTGGGTTTCAATAGAGACCCATGGTTTGCGAGGGTGGGGAGCTGTCCAATCCTTAAGTTGATCAAGCCTCGCAGCTTGTTGGTAGATTTCCAGGTCAGGGGCTGCAAGGCCGCCTCTTAACTTAGGACGAAACAGATGTGACCGGGCCATCCTAAGACCCTTGCCTCTTCAGGCAAACTGTTTTCCTCATCCTTTAAACAGGATATATAGTATTTTTGATCTAGAGAGGTATTCTACACCCCTAAGTGCTTATGCATTACATGAGTACCACCCCAATTCTATATTATCTATTAAATTGTTTGCCAAAATCAAGAGTCTTTAAAGGGTTCTAAACGGGTTATTTGCTCTGTGTTCACCAATAGATAAATTATAGAGAGCCTGGTTTGGAGAGACTCTAAAATAACTTCTATCCTAGCACCAGTTATATTAGGAATATAGAGGACCATTAGTTTAAAGAGAAAAGTCTCTTCCCATCAAGTAAAATATTTTACTTTGACCGAGAGAGTTGTTCTGCTTGCAGGTTCTGATTGACAATGGGTCTGATGGGGCTGTATCTCCAGGCCTACGTAATAAAATAGGCTCATGAGGATTAATGATTAAGAGGGGAAGATTAGCTGTAGCCCTTACCAGGACTTTTCCCAGGAGGACGGTGGCCTAATGGGTCAGCCTCATGTCTTTATCTATTGTTTCACCTACTATTTTTTTATTAACTTATATATTATTCACCTGGCAGGGGGTGGGAATTTAGGAGCTCGGTTTCCCAGGCACATTTGACTACTTCCTGGTGGCTGCCTTCTCCCCAGGAACCAGCCACCTTAATATAGGTGCAGATGAGTAGTAGGGTGGTATTGGTGTAGGGTGAAGAGAGGGGCAGTATTGTGCATGGTGAGCAGAAGGGTGGTATTAGTCCAGTGTGAACAGAGCAGTGGTATTGGTTCAGTATGTGCAGAGAGGTAGTATTGGAGAAATATGGGCAGAGGGGATGTATTGGTGCAGTGTTAGGAGAGGGGTGGTAGTGGAGCAATATTGTCAGATAGATAATATTGGAGCAGTATGGGCATAGGTGTCTTATTGGTGCAGTATGGCAGATGTGTCATATTGGTGCAGTATGGGCCGAGGGGTTATATTGGTGCTGTCTGATAATAGACGTGATATTGGTGCAGTGTGAGCAAAGAGGTGGTAGTGGTGCATTGTGAGGAGAGTGAGGGTATTGGTGCAGTATGGGGAGAGGGGTGGTATTGGTGCAGTGCGAGGAGAGGCAGTGGTGCACGCAGGGGGGGTTTCTGGTTCTCCAGAAACCCCTCCCCTCCGCGAACCAACGGTACTGTACAGAAGCCGCGGCGCTGTCAAAGAAGCGTCCGCGGCAGTGCTGTATTGTAGTATAATACAGCACTGCCGCGGATGCTGCTTGACAGCGCCGCAGCTGCTGTAGAATTCAGACTCGCCGAAATGGAGCTGCTGTGCATGCACAATATTTTTTTTTTCCGGGAGGCGGAAACCCCCCCTTCTAAATCCTGCGTTCGCCCCTGAGAGGGATGATATTGGTGCAGTGTGGGCAGAGGGATGGTATTGGTGCAGTATGAGCAGAGGCGTAGTATTGGTGCAGTGTGAGAAGATGAGTCCTATTGATGCAGTATGAGAAGAGGGGTGGCATTGTAGCAGTGTGACGAGTGGGGTGGTATGGTGCAGTGTGAGTAGAGCGGAGGTATTAGTGCAGTATAGGCAGATGAGTAGTGTTAGTGCAGTATGAAAAGAGGAGTGGTATTGGTTCAGGATGGGCAGTGAGGTGGTATTGGAGCAGTATGGGCAGAGGGGTGGTATTGGTGCAATATTGGCAGTGGGGTGGTTTTGGTGCAGTGTGAAGAGAGTGGTGGTATTGGTGCAGTGTTAGGAGAGGGGTGGCATTGGAGCAATATTGGCAGAGAGGTGGTATTAGAGAAGTGTTAGAATAGGGGTGGTATTGGTGCAGTATGGGCAAAAAGGTGACATTGGTGCAGTGTGAGGAGAAAGGTGGTATTGGAACAACATTGTCAGATAGATAATATTGGAGCAGTATGGGCAGATGTGTCATATTGGTGCAATATGGGCAGAGGGGTGATATTGGTGCTGTCTGATAATAGACGTGATATTTGTGCAGTTTGAGGAAAGGGTTGGAAGTGGTGCATTGTGAAGAGAGTGAGGGTATTAGTGCAGTATGGGGAGAGGGGTGGTATTGGTGCAGTGCGAGGAGAGGGATGATATTGGTGCAGTGTGGACAGAGGGATGGTATTGGTGCAGTATGGGCAGAGGGTGATATTGGTGCGTTCTGAGAGGGGGTTGGTATTGGTGCAGTATAAGCAGAGGGTAATATTGGTGCACTATGTGCAGAGGTGTGGTATTGGTGGAGTGTGAGAAGTTGTGTCCTATTGATGCAGTGTGAGCAGAGGGGTGGTATTGGAGCAGTGTGAGGAGTGGGTTGGTATGGTGCAGTGTGAGCAGAGCGGAGGTATTGGTGTATTATTGTTAGGACTCTGCCTGTATTTTGTATGTGGCTACAGTAGCTCAATTCCACCAGAGATGCTGCTGTTCGCCCCTGAACTTTGCACCTAGCCTGTAGGAGTTAATCTCCTTACCTAATTAGTTCCAGCATCTGTTTCACGGCTTCATATACCTACCCCAAAATGTGTTCTGTGCAGTTCATTGTTTATACCTGGCTGCTGTTTGTCTCCTGTTTATACCCTGTTCATACCCTGTTCCAGTTTGCTTCATTGCTGTCTGGTCTCTCGCTGCCTGATTACCGGATTCTGCTTGCTTGCCTGTCGCCCTGACCTCTGCCTGTTTACCGGATTATGCTTGAACGCTTGTGACCCTGACCTCTGCCTGGCTACTGGATTCTGTTTGTATGCTTGATGCCCTGACCTCTGCCTGGTCACTGGACTCAACTAGTCCTACTTCCCTGGACTGCCTTGTGCATCTGGCTAACTGGAATCCCGATCTCGGCCTCCCTAATCTGGTGCCTCGTGCCTCCTCGCAATTGGGTAACTTAACCTACTTGTTCCTGCGTTTTGAACTGTTTTTGCCATTTTAATCATTAATTGGAACCTATTACTTCTGTGGACTATTCTTGTCATTCATCACATCTGCTCATACTTGTGTATTGAAGTATACCTGTTAATTCTGCTACCTGAAATGAGCATATTCCATGAACTGAATCCTTGTTCACATATTTTGCCTCAAAAAAAGACACTTGGTTTTTGTACTGCCTTTTCTGCATCCTGAATTCACTAGGGATCATAACAATTATAAGCAGAGGGGTGGTATTGGTACAGTGTGAGGAGAGGGGAGGTCTCTTGCAGTATGAGCAAAGAGGTGGTGTTAGTGCAGTATAGGTAGAGGAGTGGTATTGGTGCAGTATGAGCATAGAAGTGGTATTGGTGCAGTATCAGCAGCAGAGTGGTATTGATGAAGTGTGGGCAGAAGGGTTGTAATGGTGCAGTGTGAGGAGAGGTTTGGTATTGGTGCAGCTTGAGCAGAGGGGTGGTATTGGTGCAGTGTGAGGAGAGGGTTTGTATTGGTGCAGTTTGAGCAGAGGGGTGGTATTGGGATAGTGCAAGGACAGCAGTGATATTGGTGCAGTGTGGGCAGAGGGCTGGTATTGGTGCTGTATGAGCAGAGGATTTATATTGGTGCAGTGTGAGGAGAGGGGTGGTATTGGAGCAGTATGAGCCATACTTACCAACATTTTTTTTTTTTCTTCCGGGAGATGCCGGCTGGGACGTGGGCGTGCAGGGGGCGGGGCTGCGAAATCGCGTCATTTTGGCCCCGCCCCCGTGACGGAATGACGCAAATCGCGTCATTTTACAGTGGGGGCGGGGCTAAACGCCGCGATTCCGGGTGAATCGCGGCGTTTAAACTAAATTTTTCCCCCTTCCTATCAGGGAGATTGCCACACTCGTCCGGGAGACTCTCGCAAAATGCGGGAGTCTCCCGGACAATGCGGGAGAGTTGGCAAGTATGGTATGAGCAGAGGGGTGGTATTGGTGCAGTATGAACAGAGGGGTGGTATTGGTGCAGTTTTAGCAGAGGGGTGGTATTGCAGCAATATTGGTGTCACACATTGCACCAGCTAACCTACAATTTGGTAACTGTTTTTACCTGTTTCCCTTGGTTTTCACTCCCTGCATTCACTTACTGGTTGGAACTGAGCATGCACAAACCTGGGGCCTGATTCATTAAGGATCTTAAATGAAGAGGATCCTTATTTCAGTTTCCTGGACAAAACCATGTTACAATGGAAGGGGTGCAAATGAGTGTTCTGTTTTCCACATAAGTTAAATACTGACTGTTTTTTCATGTAACACACAAATACTTGATATCTTATTTGTGCACTGAAATTTAAAGTTGATATTTGTGTGCTACATGAAAAAACAGTCAGTATTTAACTTATGTGCAAAACAGAACACTCATTTGCACCCCTTCCATTGTAACATGGTTTTGTCCAGGAGACTGAAATAAGGATCCTCTTCATTTAAGATCCTTAATGAATCAGGCCCCTGGTCTTTTCAAACTTCCTACATTCTCTTGATTGGCTAATTGTCTGTCAGCTCTGTCTATTTAAAGCACCTGCTTCTTTACTAAGTTGCCAGATCTTCAGGTCTTCTTACCTGTTAGGACGCTGTTCTCTCTGGCTCCTGTCTGCACATCGGTATCCTGTGTTACCTGTTCCACGATCAAGACCTGTGGTATTATTGCAAGAAACTTGTGCTTTATATTCAGTCCCAGCCTCAAGCTATTCGCTTTCCAGGGATCTCAGTGCATCAGTTCTCTGCAGTTCACACCTCTCAGTTGGTATCCTGTGTTACCTGTTCCATGATCAAGACCTGCGGTATTTGTTGAGAAACCTTGTGCCTCATAATCAGTCCTGTTCTCAGCTATTCACTTTCTAATGACCTCAATGCTTAGGTTCACTGCCATTCACCTGAACCTCTACATTTATTGTCCTGCAGTCCTGCTCCACTCCATGGTGCCATCTCACCCTGCTCTAATTCCCTTTAGAGTACCACGACCTGTGGCTAGAGAGCAGCAAAGTCCAAATTCCCTTGCGGGGATCCCTGGTGAATACCTCTCTACCGTTTACTCCGCACCTCTAGTCTATCTAGAGCTGGGCTTGGAGGCCTATTCCAAACTAAGGCTCCAAGACAATCGGCAGAGGGGTGGTATTGGTGCAGTGTGAGAATAGGGGTGGTATTAGTGCAGTATGGGCAAAGGGTTGGTATTGCTGCATTGTGAGGAGAGGGGTGGTATTGGTTCAGTATGGGCAGATAGGTGGTATTGGCAGAAAGGTAGTATTGATGAAGTGAGGGCAGAGGGGTTGTAATGGTCCAGTATGAACAGAGGGGTGATAATGGTGCAGTGTGGCCAGAGGGGTCATATTGTTGCAGTATGGATAAAGGGGTGGCATTGGTGCAGTACATGCATAGGTGTCTTATTGGTGCAGTATTCTCAGATGTGTTGTATAGGTGCACTGTGGGCAGAGGGGTTATATTGGTGCAGTGTGAGGAAAGGGGTGGTATGGTGCAGTATGGGCGGATGATGTATTGCTTCAATGTGAGGAGGGGGGTGGTATCTGTGCAGTATTGGTAGAGGGATTGTATTGGTATAGTGTGAGCAGATGTACTGTATTGGTGCAGTATGAGCAGAAGGGTGGTATTAGTGCAGTATGGGCAGAGGGGTGGTAATTTGTGAGCATACAGTGAGTCTATTGCCGTGGTGTGTGGGGTTTATTGATTTTGTGTGTGTGTGAGGGAAGTATTTATTGATGTAATGGGGTGCTAATAATGTGCTAATGAGGAGAAATTTGTTAAATGTGAATGTTATTGATATAATATTGGAGCTGGTTGGGGTGCCTAGAGTGTTTATTGGGTGCTCTGCTTTCTTGAAAGTAACGGCAATCATTATTTTACCAAAAAGCATGTGAGAGATTAGGGAGGCATGTGTTGGTGTTTTGCAGAAAGTGACAGGTTTATGGGGGTCACTTTGGGATGAGTGATGTGGGCGTGCAGAGTTTGTTTTCAGGCTATTTTTTTCATTCTCAAAAATAAGAATAATGTGCCGCCCTTTAGAAGGTTGAATGTATTATATGTTATGAATTTTTTTCACTTAATGCTCAGTTTTCAATATTTCATGTACCTATACATTTTCAAAGCAGGTCGCAACATTTTGGGATCCAGACAAGAAATTTGCAGAAGGTTGTGCAGGATGCAATAACAGGTAGGATAGAAGAACCCAGTCCACCAACAGTCTTCTTCTTTAGCCGTCTCAATTTTGTTTCCCAAAATCTTTTCCTCTTTTTTTCTCCCTCAGCCTTGCTGCACTCCATCTCTTACGGTCCTCAATGTCTTGTCTATTCCCCTGCTGTGTGACTAGCTTCCATCTTACATCCTCCCTTCACTCCCTCTCATCCGCTCCAATCGTACACTCTGTCTGCAGACAAAGGGATAAAATCAAGCACTCCCATTGTAAGTTTGTTACTTTCCACCTCTTTCCACTTCCTTTTTCTTACCTCTACCTCCCTCTCCAACATCACTTCATTACTTATCCACACTGCCACCTTTTAGACCTGCACCTTGCATGTGTTCTGCTCCATGCACCCTCCTCAATGTCCAGTCTACACAATTTGGAACTAGCCTCACACCCACATACTATTTTTCACTATGCCTCCTGGCTGCTATCAACATCTTCCCCAATTCTGGGCCCCATGCAGCCCACAAAACTTTGGATGGCTTTGACATTAATAGGACTTGGTTTTGGCCTTGGTTTTGGATGCACCCTTGGTGGGACACTACATATCCCAGAAAATCCATCATGTTCTTTCCAAAGGCCAAAGGCATTACCAGGTATTCAAAATGTCCAAACCACATTTTGAATGTGGCCTTCTACTCATCGCCTTCCAAATTCTGACCAGATTATTTTCCCCACTAATGCCTAGTTTCATGAAAATGGTAGTAGTGAGTAATCTTTCTAGTAACTCCGAGATGACAAACAGAGGTTGAGTATGGGTACATGATGTGAACAGAGAATATAGGAGCTCCTATGGAGAAGACATTAATAGGCTTTGGTTTTGGCTGCACCCATTTGACGTCCTTGGTGGGACACTACATATCCCAGAAAATCCATCATGTTCTTCCCAAAGGCACTTATGGAGGCAGATTCAATTGGCCACGATGTTTCTAAAAACATTGCGGCCACGCAGTTTTACCAATATTACGGTAAAAATTAACGCTTACTTTTGCTTGCACCTCTATGGGATGCAAGCAAAGGCGAGTGTTATTTCTGGAAAAAAAAATCTGCGCGGGGTGTCTCGCGGCCATTCCGGAGGCACCTTGCACAGATTTTTTGGACTTGAATCTGCCCCATAGTTTAGCACACAGGTGATTTTGACAAAGGTGCTGCAAAACGATCTGGACATGTTTCCTGTGTATCTCTAAATCTTCGGAATATATAATAATTTCATCTAAATAGGCAATAGATGATCTAACAAATCTTTAAATACATCATTGATGGAATGTTGGAAGGTGGCTGGAGTGTTGTAAAGGCCAAAGGCATTACCAGGTATTCAAAATGTCCAAACCACATTTTGAATGTGGTCTTCTACTCATCGCCTTCCAAACTCTGACCAGATTATTTTCCCCACTAATGCCTAGTTTCATGAAAATGGTAGCAGTGAGTAATCTTTCTAGTAACTCCGAGATGACAAACAGAGGTTGAGTATGGGTACATGATGTGAAGCTCCATAGTCAATACTAGGCCAGATTGAACTGTATTTCTTTTTAACAGAGAATATAGGAGCTCCTATGGAGAAGGTGGAATGCCAAATATAACACTTTTTTAAAGATTTTAATCCAGATATTCTCTTATGACTTTCAACTTCGGTTCTGATAAATCTGGCAATCTGGCTGAATGGTATTTACATTCCAGTTAGCAAGTCAAATTGACAGTTATATGGCCGATGAGGTGTAGCTTGTCAGTTTCACCTATGTGAAAAACATCAAAATAGTTGTAATAGATCATAGGAAGGCTTATCAAATCTGAGTATGTGAAGACCAACCGACAGTACATTAATACATGGAGCGTGCAGAAAGAACCATGGCTTGCTTAACATAATCAGAAAATACAGAGAGCTGACTAAATCCAGACAGATTCATTCCAGGGAGTAAATCAAGCTCCGATGTGTTCAGAGATTAAAAATCATGGCAAATCGCGGGTGATTTTATTCCCCAAGTCGCAAAATGTATTAAGCTGCGTTTTGTACTCTGATCTTAAAAACTGCTGGTCACCTCTCGCAATTTGCTCAGATTTCAAACACACCAGTGTTTAGCTAACTCTCCCGTGTTTAGCTAATTCTCCCGTGTTTAGGTTTAAATTGCCATAGACAACCCGCTGCTTCCTAGCTGCTAGATTAGTAAACACATCTCTGTTAAACTGAATGTCTATGAGTCGCAGGTCCCAGTTACTGTCAAAAGTTAAAAAATAGATACATTTTGAAAAAAACAATGCGTGGGGTCCCCCTGTCCGAGCTCTATTAACCCTAGTGCTACCAGCGTACTGCTGGTTGAGCGAAAATTGGGGAAAAATTTGCCTGGGGTCCTCCTGATTTTCAAGCAACCAGCACTAGGCAAACCAGCCGGGGTGGATGACACGCGGCAGGAGTCCCCCTGCCATAATGACATACCAACCCCAGGCTGTTCAGCGCTGAGCTAAATTCCCTAGAGAATGTGGACCGCAAAAAACAAACGTGCGAGGCCCCACTCTAGGGATAACCAACCCAGTGCTGAAAGCACTAGTGCTCTTCCTACATCCCTGGGCAAAGGATGTAGGGAATTAACACCGATTTATTTAATAAAAAAAACTAGCCATGGCAGGATGCCAGAAACAGACTCGGTATGCTGATGCTTGTATAACTAAAAGCACCAGCATACCCATGGCAGCCTCGTCATGCTGGAACTTGGAGAACCACAAGTGCCAACATGGCCTGGCACCCATGGCTGGCTGAGACCTGTAGTTCCACAAAACAAAATGTTAAAAGACCACCACACGCTCATTAAAACCACACAAATTTCAAGTGGATCTGAAGAAACGTCTCTTGTTAAATATGGGTGTAAATATGTTCTACATATATAAGACAAATGCTGTATAGAGACTGACACAATATAGTGCTGGATATGAACAATACATAAATCCCAGTAGAACACACAGACTTTTTTTTATTGTCACCTGTTAATAATATAATCATTAATGAAAAAACACAAAAACATTTCTCATTGAAATACATTTATCAGGATGTTATTAATGCCTGCTGTTCATAAACTGCATTTTAACAGTTGCTAGAACATGTGTTTGATTGCAAACACATGTTCTAGCATGCATACATAAACGTCATTACTATTACTTGGCACTTACACCTGTCATGTAGATGGTGCAAGTGATACGACTGAAAAACATGGATATGCCCTGAGCTTGCACTGGACACTGCTGTGTGCTCTCCACCTTTGCACGTCTTTACTGTACATTGACTACGTGCATATGCTCATTCCATCCCCCATTCTGCCCATGAAATTGTAGGCTGTCGGAAGTGTTCTTAGGGTTTGAAGATGAATTGGATGTACTTGTGTTTTTTTAGCGTATAGTTTGTTTGAGGGCATGCGCAGAGCAATTTTATGCAAAATACGGCACGTATTGTCATTCACGTTCCTTAATGGATCAGGCCCATAATGTGGATGATCAAATGTGTGTGGAAAATTGGGAAGAGAATTTATGATTGAATCTTCGCATTCCAAATATGAAGTAGCTGTTACCTAGGTCCTCACAACATTTCCCCCCCCCCCCTTCTTTGTGTTCTTAACTCAACTTTTATGACCCTGGGCCTGGAGCGGTGCAGACTTCAATCTAGCATAAGAAGGTCTACTAGACTCGCACCTGTGTCCCTAACTATGCCTTCGCAATGAGTATTCTACCCATGCCCAGCCTTCCCCTGCCACTGGCATTGCCCTCTGTCATGTCTGGCCGGCACCACAGAGTGGATATGGCTCTATAAACTCGTCCTGTCCACACCCCTGATTTCCTTCTTTCCGCATTCTGTCCCTTGCTTTCTTTCCTTCTTCAGACATCTTTTGCAGCTTTCTTTCCGCACATGCACAATATTGATATTGTATCGTTCTTCAGTTTTTTTGCAGTATGACCCTTGCTGGAGGACCTGAGGAGGCCACTCTACACCCCTATATGGCTCTTAGGATCTTTTACTTGAAGGTTACAGGTTTGAACAGTCCACAAAAATGCACAACACTTTTCCTGACACTCGAACAACACAGGGCTGATATATTTTTCCTTCAGGAGACACACTTAACCTGTCCCCTACACTAAGAAATGAAGTCTAGACTTTACCCCTCCACCTTCCGTGCTTGCGATCCCAGACAGAAAAAAAAGAGGAGTTGCTACAATCTTTGCTTCTCATATCACTTTTGAGCTGTTGACTTACAATTCCAATCCTGTGAGTCGATTTTTTATTCTATTGGGTGAGCTCAATAACACCTTGTGCTCTTTGGATAACCTGTACGCCCCAAATCAAAACCAACCTCGCTTTTTTGCGGCACTAGACTCAATGCTCTCTAAGTTCCACCTGGGAGAAGTGATTATGGCAGGGGATTTTAATGCTTAAGTAGATCGTGCTATTGATAGATCATCCTCTCTGGCCCATCCCACTAGTGACTCAGAGTCATTTAAATCCAAAGCTTTGGCATTTATTCTCTCTTATTATCTCCTTTTTGACTCCATAGAGGGTTAGTGAACCTACATCCTGAGAATACATGTTCTATTCCCCAGTTCACAAAACTTACACGCAGATAGATGTGGCCTTCCACATCCACAATTTGACTATAAAATACCGGGGAGTGAATTTATCAAACTGCGGGTATGTAAAAGTGGAGATGTTGCCTATAGCAACCATTCAGATTCTAGCTGTCATTTTGCAGAATGCGCTAAATAAATGATAACTAGAATCTGATTGTTTGTTATTGGCAACAGCTCCACTTTTTCAAACATGCAACTTGATAAATTTACCCCTGGGAGGCCCACATACATATAGTCTGACTACTCTCCCATTTTGGCTGACCTCTTTGGCATAGTCTCCCACCCTTGCCCTTCCACATTCAATTGTATGAGAACGTTTCCAGTATTATTCATGTAGCATTCGCACATTGAGAATTATATAAATAATATCATGTTTCATACACCAAATAGCAAGTCCAGAGATGTCATAAAAGAACCAGTTTATACAGCCTGAAGAAGGACAACTGGCCACCTAAAAGAATAATAAACAGAGGAATTAACCACTGGCACGTTGACCTATGAATGTCGACCTTAATACTGTAACTATATATCTTTGTGATGTCACTGCTTTTTACAACTGTATAATGTATACATTGTTCACCTCTGGCTTTTGAAACCAGAGTGTTCTGATAAAAGCTTGTGATGGTTCCTTTGTGCAAGCTTATGCATGCCAAACATTGCATTGTAATATTTTGCAAATAAAGCCTTTGTACTCTGGAACCACAGTGAATGCATTGGAGAATCTATATTGCATATGTCACGTATGGACATAACCAAACTACTGAGGCAGACGTTTTACGAAAAGGGAGACAAGGCTGATAGCATCTTGGCCACTAGGTTCCGGACAAAAGGATCCCAGAATAACATTATGGGCCTAAAGTCTGCCTCTAGCTCCATTTATTGCCCATACCAGATTGGCTGTTAGCTCCTCCCTCTATTTTTTTAAAAAACTGGGTGTGCCCCCTTTGGTGATATCATAATGGATTTCTTGAATCGTGTGAAACTTCCCAAGCTCTCCCACCCGTTAACCCAACAATTGAATGAAAAGATATCATCAGAAGAAATAATTGTGGTTATTAAGGAGCAAAAGACCTATAAAGCTCCTGGCCCAGATGGCTTCACCATGGCCATGGAGACCCCTTTCCTAGGTCAAAATTAGAAGTACGCATGATGGTCATCCTTGAGGAGGACAAGGATCCTTGCGACTGCGCAATGTGCCGTCCTATCTCTCTCCTTAATGTGGATGACAAGATATATGCCAAGATCCTGGCCCCTCAATTGAATAGAGTCCTCCTGGATTTGATCCACTACGACCAGGTGGAGTTCATTCCAGACCGTCAGGCTAGGGCTAATACCTGCTGTGCGATAGACCTGGTCCAAATTATCATTCATAGACGTGTCCCAGCCATGCTGCTCTCCCTGGACGTCAAGAAGGCACTCAACCAGATTTCAGAAAATGTATGCATATGGCTTCAGGACTGAATTCCCGATGGGGGTATCTGCTTTGTATAACTCTCTAACAGCCAGGGTCCTGATTAACAGCTTCTTATCTGACTCACTCTCACATTCCAAAGGGACGAGGGTTGCCCCCTATCGCCCCTAGTCTTTGCTTTAATTACAAAACCCTGGCGGCGATGATCCGGCAGATGGATACGATAATGGATGTGGAGGTGATGCCCTGGGAATTTAAGATCTCCCTTTTCACTGATGATATCCCCCTCTCCCTCACAAATCCCCAGGACTTCCGGCCTGCCCTATATAGCTTCAAGGATGAATATAGCTCTTTCTCAGGCTAGAAAATTAACTTGAGTCCATGCTCCTTCATGCCTCTTCAATAGCAGATGAGCAAAATCAAAAAACCTCAGCGTATACATATGATAGGCTCGATTGAGAAAATTTCCCCCGCCTTTTAGCTAGAATCAAACAGGACCTCAAGGTAAAGTGGGGTTTTACCATATCATGGCTGGGGAAGTTCATCATGTTAAGATGAACCACAAACGTTCGGGCCCTCACCTTCTTCGAGCTCATGTGCTTATATTCCCCGCTAACTGAAGGGATGATCTCTGTCAACTGGCTGATAGAGACCACCTTTGATGCGCAGGGGTGTCACGAATGGGAGAGAGATCTGGGACCCCGTTTGGATGAGTCTTGCTGGGAGGATGTCAGGGAGGTAATTGTGAAGCTCGATCTCCACATTAATTATGAAAGCGGCCTATAAACTATACTACGGTGGTACTATACACTTGACAAGCTATCCAAAATGTTTCCTACGTCCACTTCGAGCTACTGGCAGAACTGTGGCCAGACAGGTCCGATGCTCCACATTTGGTGGATTTGGGCCATGAACCTCTCCCTTATAAACTCTATCTCAGAATATCCGGAGACTAAAGACTCCTAGTCATTCCTTCTCTCTCACCACTTGCCTGACAAGTGCTCCTCCTCTAATAAGTTAATTACCCATATACTTGCAGCTGCTAAGTTCCTGATAGCCAATCATTGAAAGAATCCTAACCCTCCCTCCATGCAGGCCCTGCGGAATTATGTTTGGCGCATCACAAGCATGGAGAATATTACCTACTATCTCCATGATAAATCACATAAATTTGACAAGTTATGGGCCCCATGGTATCTCTGTGAAAGCCGTAGTTTTATATCTGCCTCGACTGAACCTCCCGCATTGAGGACTTAGACCATGGAATCCTCCAGGCTGGGTGAGGTGCTCTCCGGGCAAGCATTATGTGTATGTTGATGTTTGATCCCAATGGTAGTAGATGACCCCTCCCTTCGATATAGGTCTAATGCTCTTAGTGTTTGTTTTGCCCCCCCACCTTCAGCCCTCCTTCCTGGCACAAGCCGTGGTGGTGCCCCTAGCCACCGTCACTCGTTGTCCCAGGCTGTCTGCGTCCTGGCCATCTCCATGACGACCGGGACGTCACTTCCGGTTTCAGCCCGGCCATCGACTAGGCAACGGCCAGGATGCCAAGTGTTAAATCACTGCGTCTTGGCAGTAGAGGCAACCGGGTGCATGCGCAAAGGTAGCCAAGTTCATTATTACCTCATGAGGCTGATTTCCTCAGGGTGCCTCCCACTCTCTGATTGGTCCTTTGATGTAAGGCAGGGGGGGCTGAGACTCCCTGCCGATTATAGCATTCAGTTCCTGGCTGATGACCTGCTCCTGTACTCTGTCCCTGACTTCTGGATTGATCTTTCTGTGTATTACCTCTATCTTTTTTCTTGGACCGTGATATATTGCTGGTGACCCTGACCTTTGCTTGTGACTCAGATATCCTGATTTTCTGCCAGCCCTGATCTTTTGCCTGAACCTCAACTTGTTGCCTGCTTTTGCCCTTAGATCTCAGTCTGTTCCTGATCATGCTTATCTCCTGTTATCACCCTCTTGTTCACGCTACGGTTTTTATCCATAAGTTTGTACTACGCTGAGTTTAAGACCTGGGGGCATCTAAATACCTGTGAGACCAACAAGCTCTACAGGAAAGGCTGCTGCTATAGGTGAAGACCTCTACCACCTGTTCTACAAGTTTATGACAATAACTGTTAGCTGTGACACCCCCTTTTATAAAACACAAAATGAGAGGAAACACTCTTTATACTTATGTTGTAACGTTTATTATGTTTGATGTTCTTTTTCTGATGTTTCCTCTTCAAATAAAGAGTTAAAAAATGAAGTAGCTGAGATGAGGACATCTTCTTTTAACCGTGTCAGAATCAGCCCGCTTTTAAGGGGTCAGTGGTATACATGCAAGGTCATAATTGAAAGAACAGTCTGCTTTGATCCAGGAATTAGTGGTATTTACTGCCTAACCTGTCAATTTTTTCAGGCATCACCACATGCAATCATGTGATCACACCACAGCCAAATCTTGCGTCCCACATGCATACAAAACATAGAGGTAATTGGTCACCATTTGCAGAGTCTTTCAGGAGGCATCCAACCTCCTCCCCAGGTCTGAGACACTGCATGTCCAGCCTGACTGCTATTTAAACACACAAACACAGACGCAGTTGCATAGTTTCAAAGACTTGGCTCTTAGGGAGTTGTTCTACATAGAGCAAACAGTTAAAATCCTGACTGCCCATAATAGGTACAGCATAGCTGGCCTATGTATATTCCTGTTCATTGTTCCTGCTATGCCTGGATCTTTTTTGAATAAAGAATATTTATTGATTTAAATTCATAAGAGATGCAAGCAAAACAACACAATCCATTATAATAAAACAATATGGCCATAAATATATATATAGAATATCAAATGAGAACTCATCCCATTTATAATGGTAATAATATTGTTTATCTTCATACAGACAGTATGAAGATTATTTAGAATTGATGAATACATTATGATTCATATCAGATTACAGACTACTGCCTATAATCTGATATGAATAAAGGGGATGAATGGAAAACGGCTTTTAAATCAAGTATTATGCCCTTTGGGCTATGTAATGACCGGATGTGTTTCAAGATTTTATTAAAGAAGTATTTAGAGAATTTCTTGGAAAATATGTGTGTGTGTCTTTGACGATATTCTTGTTTTCTATTCTTTAATCAAACATTGTTACACTGTATTGAATGCCACCTGCCTGCACCTCTGTTTGGAAAATGACCACTCTTTTGATTGCTGCCTGCCCTGACCTATGCCTGCACATTGATCCTTGTTTTGCCATCCTATTTGAATACCTGCATATCTGTCCTCGCAGATGCCACTGGGCTAACATTTAGGCTATTTTGTCTCCTATATTTTTCTTGTGCCGAGCACCTTTCTCGAATAAGCCTCAGTTACCGTTTGCAGATAACTAGAGGTCAACTGAGTGAGTACCAGTCAGCTTGTTTAGCTCTATGGAAAAAGGGGCTGCTAAATGCAAAGATGATAATTAGCCTGGTTCTAGAAGTTCTACTACAAGTCAGCAAGATCAAGCAAACACAACCTAAACAAAATGTGTGCAAAATGAATGTTGCAGAGAAAGCCAGTTTCCAATATTTTTCTGCCACCCTCGGCCCGGGCCTAAGAGACATTTCTACAAATCAAAGCCTTTTTGTACTATTATGTAGAGGTTCATTAAGTAATAAATAGATAAATATACATTTGAAAGTTACCCCACATATTTTGCAAATGGAAGTGGGTCAACTCATGTGATCTTTTGTCCTAGGCTGATTAGCCAGCACAATATGATTTTACGTCACCACTTTTAGGATCAGGCAATAGAATTTGCTACAGGGAAACAATTAAGTATCCTATAGCTATACTAAACCTTTCTAAACTGTTCAATTAAATATTCACTTTATTCTGCATTTGGCCACAAAATTTTGCCTGCAGAATTTGGAATTATGTGTTCCCAGTCCTACCCCCAACCATTCTACACAGCAGAATAAATTGACTGTTTTTGTCCCAGCTCTATTCATAGAATAAAAATTCCAATTTTGCAACTACAGTTGCCATTCTAGAAAATGGTTAATTAAACCCAGCACTTTAATATTGCATCGCCAGAACCACTCACCTCTGTAAAACAGCCTGTTCTACTGCGAAATTCAATTGGTGCAAAAATTTAATGGCAAATATACTCATCTGTGATACATACAGTATCTTCATAGTGCTATAGATTGAGGTACACATAATATCTGCACCCTCTGATCTCCCACTGAGCTGTAGCTTAGATACCCAGAATTTAGGTGAATTGGAGTGAAATGAAACTACTTCAAGAAACAAATAAATGGGTTCAGCTTCAGACTAGCTCACTGGGGTACCAAGGAAATTCCTTGTAGGCTCCAACACCCAAGGGCCACACCCCCTATCCAACAATGGCAGGGTTATAAAATAAAATATATAAAATAAAAAAAAATTACCTAGGCATCAGCATGGCTTTTCCAAGTTTACTGGGTGTCCCTGCCATGACTCCTCCTCCACTGGGTTGTGGTGCCTGAGCATCCTTCCCCCTGCACATGGAGCTAGGACTGAAAGCAAATAAGGTGAGTATGTCTAGATAAAGATGTCTTCCTCATTTCTATGGATTACCATGCTGTCCTGTATATTCTAAACAGCTCTTTTGCTTGTGCCATTCTTTCTGCCCTCCCCTTATCTATGCCAGCTTCACTCACAGTTCCCTGTCTGTGCCAGCCTTTCTGCCCTTCCCAACTGTACCAGCATCTCTGCTCTTCCCATCTGTGTCAGCCTCTGTTCATTTACCTGTCTGCAAAAGCTTCTCTGCCTTTCATCCATCTGCACCAATCTCTCTGCCCTCCCTGCCAGCGCTAGCCTTTGTGCCCTTCCCTGTCTGTGCCTGACTCTCTGCCCTCTACTATCTGTGCCAGACCCTCTTCCCTTCCACTTCCACTTCATGTGTCTCATTTGCCTCACAATCTCTTGTCTGTGCCGATGTCTCCCCTTTCTCTAAATTTGTATGTGCACCTCTGCCTACTCATCCGTCTTTGCCCTCATTCCCTTTTGTGTTTGCATGTCGCTGTCTCCATAGTGTGGGCATATGTCCATTCTTTCTCCCCCTTTGTTTATGACTGTCTTACCTTCCTCTTTCTCTTCTGCTGAATTTTACTATGATGTCTTGGTAGCTGCTGTGTCACACTATCTGGAACTGAGATGGCTGCTTACTGGTATTGACACAACCCTACAGTGAGGTGCAGAGTCTAATGCACCTCTGGTCTTCTCCAGAGACTCCCACAAGAGATTTTGGGTTTTGATGTGAGAGATGTGCAGGTCGCGGTCCTCAAAAAGAGTTACCAGCAAAGCAACAGATGGAATAGAATGGTCAGGCGATCCGGGTCAAACCGTGCAGGCAGGAACAAATACAGGGGTGATCCAAAGGCGAGGTCACACAGGCCGGGTCAAACATAGGAGTTCGTATCACACCAATTGGGATAATCAGAAGCAAGGTCACAGGGAAGCAGAGGTCAAACACAGGAATCAGTATTACGCCAATAGGGATAGCAGAAGCGAGAGATGCCAAGATCAAACACAGGAATCAGTATGCAGGAGAACAATAGAAAGCACTGGAGTAGAGGGACCCAATACTTTGGCACCCTACTGGAGCCAGAGCCAAGGTTCAATAGAGAGGAGGGGCCACATGACTACTGGCGGCGGTGACACAAGCAGCTGCCACCAGGTCCTGGAATAACGTTCCGTTGCCTGTCAACAGGACGCATATGCTCAGAGCAGTGGCCACATCATAGGAGACAGAAGTCTGTCCTTGTGCGGAAGCAGAGACCAAGGGACGGTGGCTGACATACTGATCATAAACAATCATCATCATCATCAGTTATTTATATAGCGCCAACATATTCCGTAGCGCTTTACAATTGGGGACAAACGTAATAAACTAATAAACAAACTGGGTAAAACAGACAAAGAGGTGAGAAGGCCCTGCTCGCAAGCTTACAATCTATGGGACAATGGGAGATTGACACATGAGGTTAAGTATACATTTTGCATCTTGGCCCAGCCAGACTGCAAAGGTAGGGTGACTCATAAGCTAAATGATCCTGTCACACAATAATGTTGGTCCGGGGGTAGTTGTCTTGTGTGAAATTGTGTAACAGGCTAAAGGTAGTGAGGTTAAGATGGTGGTTGAGGAATATTATACGCTTGTCTGAATAGGTAGGTTTTCAGAGAACGCTTGAAAGTTTGTAGAACAGAGGAGAGTCTTATTGTGCGAGGGAGAGAGTTCCATAGAGTGGGTGCAGCCCGAAAAAAGTCCTGTAACCGGGAATGGGAGGATGTAATGAGGGTGGATGAGAGACGCAGATCTTTTGCAGAACGGAGTTGCCGAGTTGGGAGATATTTTGAGACAAGAGAGGAGATGTATGTTGGTGCAGCTTTGTTGATGGCCTTGTAGGTTAGTAAAAGTATTTTATATTGGATTCGGTAGAAGACAGGCAGCCAGTGTAGAGACATACAGAGTGATTCAACAGAGGAATAGCTATTTGCAAGGAAAATCAGTCTTGCCGAAGCATGCAAAATAGATTTTAGGGGTTTGAGTCTGTTTTTGGGAAGACCAGTAAGGAGGGAATTGCAATAGTCAATGCGGGAGATGATTAGTGCATGAATTAAGGTTTTAGCAGTGTCTTGTGTGAGATATGTGCGGATTCTGGAAATGTTCTTTAGATGTATGTAACATGATTTAGATATAGAGTCAATGTGGGGAACAAAGGATAGGCGTGAATCAAGGATTACACCTAGGCAGCGAGCTTGTGGGGTGGGATTTATGGTCATGTTATCAACAGAGATAGAAATGTCAGGTATGCTCTTGTTGGCGGGTGGGAATATTATTAACTCTGTTTTAGAAAGATTAAGTTTGAGTTGACGAGAGGACATCCAAGATGAAATGGCAGAAAGACAGTCAGTTACACGGGACAACACAGATGTCGAGATATCAGGAGAGGATAGATAGATTTGGGTATCATCCGCATAGAGATGATACTGAAAGCCAAAGGAACTTATTAGATTTCCAAGAGAAGCGGTATAGATAGAGAACAGCAGAGGACCTAGCACCGAGCCTTGTGGTACTCCAACTGATAGGGGAAGCGGAGCAGATGTGGCTCCAGAGAAATTAACAGTGAAAGAGCGATTAGAGAGGTAAGATGAGAACCAGGATAGAACTGTGTCTTGAAGACCTAGGGATTGCAGCGTTTGTATGAGAAGAGAGTGGTCAACTGTGTCAAATGCAGCCGAGAGATCAAGGAGAATTAGGAGAGAGTAATGGCGTTCAGTCTTAGCAGTGATCAGATCATTAACAACCTTGGTCAGCGCAGTCTCTGTGGAGTGTTGAGAACGAAAGCCTGACTGAAGAGGATCCAACAGGTTGTTTGCGGAAAGAAAGCGTGTGAGGCGAGTGTAGGCAAGTCTCTCTAGAAGCTTGGAGGGGCAAGGGAGCTGAGAGATGGGACGGTAATTTGAGAGAGAGTTTGGGTCGGAGTTTTGTTTTTTTAGAATAGGAGTAATCACTGCATGCTTGTATAGTGATGGAAAGATGCCAGTAGAGAGTGAGAGATTACAGATTTGAGTTAGAGGTGAAATGAGCACAGAAGACAGGGATCTACCAATTTGCGAGGGAATAGGATCAAGAGGACAGGAGGTAGAGTAGGAAGATAAGAAGAGCGTAGAAATTTCCTCTTCATTTGTGGGGTCAAATGAAGAGAGGGTGTCAGAGGGTAGTGGGAAGGAAATGAGCTGATGGCTTGTTGAGGAAGAGGATACCATTTCTAGTCTGATCTTATCAATCTTGTCCTTGAAGTAGGTAGCAAGATCATGAGCACTGATAGTAGATGGAGGGTTCGGGGTGGGAGGATTGAGAAGATGATTAAATGTATTGAAAAGGCGTTTGGGGTTAGAAGCCTGAGCATAGATAAGAGATTGAAAGTATGTTTGTTTTGCAGTGTCCAGAGCATTTCGATAGGAGTGGTAGACAGAAGTATATGTGAAGAAGTCATTAGAGCTTCGAGATTTACGCCAGTGACGTTCTGCTTTACGGGACAGTTTTTGAAGATTTCGTGTTGCTTTGGTGTGCCACGGTTGACATTGAAGTCGACGTGTAGTATGAAGTGTCGCTGGAGCCACTTGATCAAGGGCCGTTGCTAAGGTTAGGTGAAAATGAGGTACTGCCATCTCAGGGGATGAGAATGTAGAGATAGGGGAGAGAAGGTGTTGGAGAGAGGTGGAAAATTGTTGAAGATTAATAGAATTCAGATTTCTACGAGTATGAGGAGGCTTGGTTGAGTTAGACAGTAGAGAGGTTAGAGCAGTGGGGGTGAGAGTGTAGCTGATAAGGTGATGATCCGAGAGGGGGAAGGGTGTATTAATAAAATTAGAAACTGAGCATAGTCTAGAGAAAACAAGATCAAGGCAGTGGCCATCCTTATGAGTAGATGATTCAATCCACTGGGAGAGGTCAAGTGAGGATGTTAGAGAGAGTAGTTTGGAAGCAGCTTTGGAAGGTGGGTTATCAATGGGGATGTTGAAGTCACCCATGATGATGGTGGGGATGTCTGAAGATAAGAAGTGAGGGAGCCATGCAGAGAAATCCTCAATAAATTGTTGGTGTGCTCCAGGGGGACGATAGATCACCGCAACACGTAGGGAGAATGGATTAAAAATGCGAATAGCATGTACTTCAAAAGATGTGAACGTGAGTGATGGGACATTTGGTAGAACTGTGTATGTGCACTGTGGGGAGAGAAGTAGTCCAACCCCACCACCTAAACAATGTGGAACAACCATGTTCAAAGCCACATAACTGACAATGAGAATGGCAGGTAAGCACAATCTTCTGATTTTAATAATTCTATTAATATACTACAATATGGCACTAGCCATGTCCTTCATGGGCTGACCACATCTCGTCTCTGTTGTCAAGCAACACCCTCTCTCTGGGGCGATGTGATTTCAGCTGCGCAGCACCGCAAATTTCTTGGTATCCTATCATTGCATTCTCCTGGGGTGCCCTTCATGCTGCTGTCCAACACTGTACAGGGTAAATAGATAGTCACTGCCAGCAGTACATTAACATAAATGACTCGATAAAAAGATAAGAACTCCTGGAGACAGGAACACAGATAAACTGCTATAAGGCTGGAATCACAACTCAGTCTGTCAAAGTTTGATTCCCGGGTAGAGGATTAAATATTCTTCTATTTCCCATATTATCAACAGCTTTCTCTGTGGGAGAAGCACAGACATGTCTACAATCTAATTTGCATGCAGCGGCTAGATTGATTTTCCTTACTAACCGTTTTTCCTCTGCTGAGCCACTCTGTCAGTCTATTCATTGGCTGCCTGTATTTCAACGAATCCAATATAAAATTCTTCTACTAACATACAAGGCCATCAACAAAATTGCACCGACATACATTTCCTCACTGGTCTCGAAATATCTCCCCACTCGACACCTCTGCTCTGCACAAGATCTACATCTCTCCTCCACTCTCATCACATCCTCCCATTCTCAGTTACAGGATTTTTTCCGGGCTGCACCCACGTTGTGGAATTCCCTCCCTCGCACAGTAAGACTTTCCTCTAGTCTTCAAACCTTCAAGCGTTCACTGAAAACCCACCTCTTCAGACAAGGTTATGATATTCCTCAACCACCATCTTAATTTCCCTAGATTACCCTAATACCATCCTCTACACAGCTAACGCAAGACAACAACCCTCTGACCAACACTGCAACACACAGCAGACTCAATACTTTTACCTTTGTGTTCTAGCTAGTCCATTGTGCAATATGATGTAGCACATGTCCTTGTGTTTTTAACTCCCATTGTCCTATAGATTGTAAGCTTGCGAGCAGGGTTCTCTTACCTCTCTGTCTGTATGTATTACCCAGTATTGTTTTATCAATGTTTGTTCCCAATTGTAAAGCGCTACGGAATTTGCTTGCGCTATATAAATAAATGATGATGATGATGATGATGATGTTTAAAAGAAATACACCCCGATCATGTTTTAAAATTTAAAAGCTCTCCCACCAACCAAAGGCAACTGAGACTGACCAGGAAATTCTACATATTTCTTGCAGATTTCTCCACTTGATTTGGATTCTGTAGGATCTTAACACCTTGGTTGCACAATTGGTTATCCCTGGTCATGCTTTGACAGTTTAAACTGTGTTAGTGTTAGTGCATACAAATACATTTTGTATATATGAGCTACATGTGGAAAAAACATGCAACACATGTCCACTCTCCCGGAATCTCTGGGAGATTCACTGATTTCTAAAAGGCTCTAGGAAGATCAGAGCAACCTCAAGCATCCTGACCACTTTCCTAGTTAATTGGCTTAGGGGGGCGCAGTTTGACGCTTTTCACAGTGAATCACATCATCCTCACTCCTTAAGTAGTGTCATCGAGCAGCGAGGGCAGAGTTTAATGGCGTGATTCCAATAGCCACAACCGCCAGACTCAGCAGCTGGATCTCAAAAGAACTTGCAATAATTTTAAGGAACAAGTCAAACTGCTTTACTAAACCAGTGATTGCCTACAATCAACCAGCACTTTCAGTTTGCACCTAGTAAACTTAATGTATCACCCAGTCGCATATTTGTACTCCATATATATAATTCAAAAATAAGTATACTTTAAATAAGTACTAAAATAAATACATTCATACAATAATACGTGTAAATGCATCACACAATAAGATAATATATCTCTGTTTAAAATTGCTAGCAATATAAGTGAAAAAGAGAGTAATATTCTACAGACTATGGCCAGATAGAAAGATTCATGTAGTGAAGACATGTCTTCAAAATGTCTGTACTCGATGTTTGCTATCATGAGTAACAGCAGAGGTCTGTGATATCTAAGCCGCTCTGTGGATTGTGAAAGATCATTAAGAGGCAGTGAAATCATATTGCAGCATATTCAATCACTTGTTAAGTGTGCCCCATGCTATTTATTGGTCTGGGGTTTCATGCTATGGGTTTCATTTCTAAGAGAAGAGAAATATTAGCCATTACTTATAATAAATGGGTTACTTTGCCCAACGGAGTTTCCTGGAGGGGTTTGTAGATTACTTTTCATCTGCAGCAGATGTGTAATTGCCTGACAAGAACAGTAGGACAATGAGGTATGAGCCATGATGCCCTTAAATCACCAGCTGCTGAGGGAAACCATATCCTAGCAAGCACAATATGCTGTTCCCAACCTCTGTACATTCTGTTACAGTCTCTGAAAACTACTTCTACTAATCAAGTGCTGTAAAATAAATCACTCTTATACCTTGTTACTTACATTGAGTAATCTTTCCATAACACAGTGTCTACCCATAGTGCAATAATAATCCCCTTGTGATCACCTCACATGCTGTAAACATATAGTATAAAAAAAGATGGTTGCAGCATTTCATAGCAAGGATTGTGATAGACATGTTGTATTTACAAGGGCAAAGTAAGGGTGATCATTTGAAATTAAAAAGCAAATCATCAAGATACAATTTTTAATTAGTAATGTGTATTAAGTATAAGAAAGAACAACAGAAAATTGTGTTCAGGTGCAATTAAATGTACAGAAATTAGGTAAAAATACTTTTTTAGAATAGTGGACCTCACTGATAGTTAATGTGGCTACATTTTCCTTGTATCACTGTGTGACTATTTGGATTTGAAGGCAATTAACCTTATAGCTTTAGTGTATACAAGATTGGTCAGTGTTTCTGATATAGTTTTAAAGATTTGAAGCCAAAATAAAGGACTCTTTGTGGAACTTATAAGTTCCAAAACTTGTTTCAAATTCACAAATCTATAGCGGATACCAAATAAGCTACACTTAGGTATAATCTGCCATATAATTATTCTCACACTGGTACAACTGTTGCTACTTCGATACATATATATCTTAACTGCTATATATGTACTACTACCAATATATGATTGTTTTTGTTTATTTTATCAATGATACAATTTCTTATTTGCTTCCCAAATTATGCTCATTTGGGCCCTTCAATAAATATGTAACTTGATAGCTAGTAAATCACATGACAATGCACATTTTTGAATATGGCTAAAGAAGGATAAATGTGTCACTTATTATTGGTCATCTATTTGTTATATTTGTTTAAAATATAGTATCATTTTAGTGCACATTTTGATCAAACTGTGGATCTACTATGTCAAGATGACCTCTTTCAGATTAGTACCTACACTAAAAATGTATTATTTATAATATGAGACTTACCTCATTAGGTGCCTTTAAATTTACAACTGGTATTAGTAGCAATCAGACTGCTCTAATTAAAAACATCTAAAGATACATGGGTGGGATGCTGAGCCAAAAAGATGCCAATCACAACCTTCAAAATATACACATTTCCAAGCAGAGTTTGGTCTGCACTTACTAATTTCAAGTTGTACAATGCACAATGCAATTGTCGGGTCTTCTACAAAAATGTTGATTTTTTTTCCCCCATACCCGCTTAGGCTTCCACTCCACTTCCAGCACCTGGCACATGCTCAGAGAAGCCCAAAAAGAGCAGAGCTGGGCTGGTGTAGCAGATGAACGTGCATAGCCAGATCTCCCTCACCTTGGGGCCCCATAGCCATTGTACCTCTTGCGACAACTATAGTCCACCCCTGATGTTGCGCAATTGGATATATTTATATAAATTTTGTAAAACATACTTAATTTACCATAAGTTTTTTCAAGACAAGCAGTAGATCCCTATACCATTGGAAATTGTGCTGTGGAGCACTTTAAACACCATCAAGAATGTGTTCTGCAGATTTGTGCTACATGCACAGGCAGGTTCTGAATGCATTTAATAAACACATCCTTCTATCATTATGGGAAAAATCTATAGAAAGTGAAAGGCTGTATATTGTACTTGAGCACAGCTGGAAATATGTCCCTGGGAGGCACTAATTAGTAAGCCTTGGTCTGCTATCTAATCCCCATTGTCCTATACACCAAGCAGCACACACAGCTTGCTATTTTCTTTTGTTGCTGCAGTTTGCGTGTTAATCCAAACACTAATCTATCTGCAGAGGTGGGACTGCTGTGCAGAGTAAATGAGAAATGAAAAGCTATATGGCAAATTACAAAAGCATCTGCACATGTCATGGATACATAGAGATGGAGCACAATACTTTGAGAAACTTGGGGTTCTAATCACTTCTAAAAGCACTACACTTCCTTAGGTAAACTATAGTACATAAGCGTTATGGCTTGGATATTCTCCTCATTGTGGTAGGTGCTATATCATAACTAATTACATCATGCTCCTTTTGTAATTGGAATTCCATTGTACAAATCTACCCAGCAGTATCCTCAAGTGATATCACAAGAAGCTATGAAATCATTTTAAATCTGAGTTGCAATTCGATGTGTAATCAGAGCAAAATTGATAATCTAACTTCATTTTGGGAGAAAGGGTGCTCTATCTGTAGTTACATTTTTGTATCATAATGAGGATCATTTAAGAAACATTGTCAAAGCAAATATGTCCCTGATGTGCCATTATATCGATATGAAAGACTGTTTGCATGGCTATTTCTGCCAAACTGCTCGGAGAATATGGAGTAGGTATATTTTCTACAATGATGTGTATTACCCTGAGCAAAATACATAGAAACAGTATTTCAAATTATTGAACACATCATTTTTAAAGAACTGGCAGAGATGGAGAGTTCATATATATGAAGACATTCTCATTTTTATGTAGCTCCACAAGGCTTCTAAGCCACATAAAAAGATCAGACATTTACATCATCTAATATGTGTCAGAAAGCATTTCTATAAAATTCTAACAAAATTATTTGCACCGAAGAGATTCACATACACCACTAATAGAGCACAATGGGGATTATGTAGAGTTGGAAGCATTTGCAACCTGAACATAACATATATGCGTACATCAAAAAAATATGTTCAGTCAGACACAACTCATGAGCATCACATCACTAGCATTTGTGCCAGGCTTGTTTCAGGAGTAACAAGTGTGTTGACTAATAACCCATAATAGTGTAAAGATAGCGTAGATAATGCTTCACATTATTAGTAGTAAATGCAATGGTTTCATTATCTTACTACACAACAATGTAATGAAGTGTCAAATACAGAAGAGAAAATATTGTCTTGACAGTATTAAAAATATAATTGATTGCAAACAATAAACCAAATTAAATTACATATAAACATATGTTGTATCCCCATTAAAGATCAAATGGGAATTTTTTTTCTTGCTTCTGACCAAATATAATGAATGAGTGGTTTCAGCAGAGAAATATGGAATGTACAGTGCCATTACTCACACAGAAACAGAAGGGGTAGCAGTGTTCTTGCCACTCTCCAGTTTCCAGTGCCATTGTATATATGACTGTGACAGCCCATTGGGTTGGTAAATCACCCTCAGCAGCAGCATCTAGCAAACAACAGCAGATTTTTCAGAGGCAGGCTACTCTGTGTATCACTGGCTTTACAAAGAGGCATAACGCTGACAACCTGTTAGAAAAAATAAGGGATGTCATTGAAACATGGCAGAATAGGGACGTGTCTAGGGATAGGTATAGGGATAGGTATAGGGATAGGTATAGGGACAAGTCTAGGGATAGGGATAGAGAGAGGTCTAGGGTCAGGCTTGCTGACCATTCTCTATTATGTTTGACCCTCTGTGTTACTGCGACCTTGGCTTGTTTCACGTTTTTTTCTGGATTCTCCCTCTGTACCTCGCATACCGATTGGCTTGACCCGGACCGTCTGACTCCTCTTCACTACACCGCGGTAACCGACTAATAGGACCGCGACATGCGTATCCTGTGCAGCAAAGTCCATACCTCCTTGCAGGGGTCCCTGGTGAAAACCAGGGGTACGTTAGACTCCGCACCTATTAGCACAGTAGCGCCAATACCGTTAGTGTTCCTCTCTATTCAGGCCTGACAGTTTACTCTGCCCATGACGGACAGCTCTGGGGAACCCTCTTCTCGCGATCTTCTCCTCCATTTGGGTCAGCGCGTGGAGCGACAAGAATCCCACCAAGCTCAACTCCTGCAGTGTATTCAAGGGGTGATCTCCCGCCTGGATGCATTGAATCCACCACAGCCATCTCCTTCGGTCGCATCTCCTTCGAGTGCAAGTACCACTATGTCCAGAAATCTACGTATACCTACTCTGGAGAAGTTTGATGGTAACCTTAAGGGGTGTCGCGGCTTCCTCAATCAATGCTCTATTCAATTTGAGCTTGCACCGGAGAATTTCTCTTCTGAAAGGGCCATGGTAGCTTATATTATATTCCTTCTCACCGTACAGGCCCTGGCCTGGGCCTCCCCATTTTGGGAGCGGGATGATGCATCCCTGTATAACGTCACTGTATTCATTGAAAATTTCCGGAAGGTGTTCGACGAGCCCGGTCGAGTGTCCTCTGCCGCCTCCAGCCTCCTCGCTCTCCGTTAAGGGTCCCTCTTGGTTGGTCAGTATGCTGTACAATTCCGCACCTTCGCCTTGACAACTACTTTTTGGCAGGGGCTGTCCGATCCAATCAAGGATGCTCTCGCTTCCCAGGATCTTCCTACTAAACTGGACGAGCTGGTCTCACTCAGCGTCAAGGTGGACATTCGCCAACAAGAACATTCCCAGGAGAGAGACCAAAGTCGCCGCTTCACTCGGTTGGCTCCTCGTTTTCAGTCTCCGGCTCCCCCGGTTGAAGAACCCATGCAGATTGGCCTTAGAAGAATGGCGTTATCTCCTTGAAGAGGCATTCCATCCCGTGACCGTTATGACCGACCATAAAAACCTTACTTACCTTCAGGAGGCACAGTGTCTTAATCCTCGCCAGGCCCGCTGGTCCCTTTTCTTTTCTCGGTTTCAACTCATTCTTACTTTTCGTCCTGGTTCTAAGAATTGCAAAGCCGATGCATTATCAAGATCTTTTATTGAGGCGGATTCTCCGGTTTTTCCAGACAACAAGACTATTCTCAATCCTATTCAAGTAGTAGCATTGACGAGTTCCACCACGGTTACTCCTCCTCCTGGACGTTCCTTTGTGGTTCCACATCTCCGCCCCAAATTGCTGTGCTGGGCTCATGAATCTAAATTTGCAGGCCATGCCGGCTACAAAAAGACCAAAGAATTCCTTTCTAGATACTACTGGTGGCCTTCTCTAGGTCCGGATGTACGCAAATTTGTCTCTGACTGCTGTATATGTGCTCGCAACAAGACTCCCAGGCAGAGTCCTCCCGGCCTTCTTCTTCCGCTTCCCATCCCTGATTCCCCCTGGATCAGCATCACTATGGATTTTATCACCGATCTTCCTCTAAGCCATGACTATAATACCATCTGGGTCGTGGTAGATCGCTTCTCCAAAATGTCCCACTTCATTCCCTCTAAAAGCCTTCCCTCAGCATCTGAACTTGCTAATCTATTTCTGAAAAATATCTTCCGTCTTCATGGATGTCCTCAGGAGATCATCTCCAATCGAGGTGTACAATTTGTGGCTAAGTTCTGGAGGGCTTTCTGTGCCAAACTCCGGGTCAAACTCAAGTTTTCTTCGGGTTATCACCCTCAGACGAACGGACAGACGAAACGAGTAAATCAGGACTTGGAGTGTTTCCTGCGTTGCTTCTCTTCGGAACATCAAGATTCTTGGAGTGACCTTCTCTACTTCTCACTAAAGTGCGGTATAATCAAGCTACAGATTTACCATTAAATAACATGCATTTGCGATTTGGAGATCTTGCTGGGTTTCAAGCCATCCATTGATCAAATGTGTCATTTATTTTATTATGTAGTTGTTACGCTTTCTCACCTGTCACAGCCACATCTTTCTTTATTTTAACTAGAGATGCTCACTGACCCCCGTGTTTTTGTTTTGGTTTTGGATCTGGATTACCTTCGGATTTTGGTTTTGGTTTTGCCAAAACTGACCCTTGCGTCTTCTGGTTTTGGTTTTATTTAGCCATTTTTTTTTTACAAAATTCCATTTTTTGGGCTAAAATCACATAATTTAGGTATTATTTTGTACCTATATTATTATTAACCTCACTAACACTAAATTCCAGTGATTTCCATTCAATTTTTACCATCTCACAGGTCACAATATGCTTTTCATACAATTTCAGCCAAATACTGCAGCGATCTGGCTGGATGGTAAGCGACAGAGCAATGACTCAAACACACGGCAGTTCCTACCACATCTAGGACACATTGGCACACAGCAGTGGCAGAAAAGAAAAGTGGGCAAGATGGAATTGTCCTTGGATCATGAAACCAGTTATGGTTCGTTTCATCTAGAGATGCTCACTGACCCCCTTGTTTTGGTTTTGGTTTTGGATCTGGATTACCGTCGTGTTTTGGTTTTGGTTTTGGTTTTGCCAAACCGCCCTTGCGTGTTTTGGTTTTGGTTTTTGGTTGGTTTTGTTTTGCAATTTTGTTTAAAAATCAATGTTTTTGCGCCTAAAATAACCTAATTTAATGCTCCACCTGTTTGTTGGATAAGTAAGGTAATTCTAGAGCTAATAAATTAAGAAGAAAACAGTTTAATCCCTGGTAGGCCGTCCTTAATTCTCCATACAAATCTGGTTGTCTTCCTCTTTATCTTTGCCTATTGGCAATGCAGCCATCGTCTTTGGGTGTATATTACACCCTCCACTTGTGGTTGAATAGAAAAAAAGCAGCCTGCATAGACTGTGGAATTAGAAAGTAAGAATAAATGGACCACGGTAGTTTGGTGGCTATCTATGCCAACCCCCCCCCCCCTCCACTTGTAGTTGAATAGAAAAAAAGCAGCCTGCATAGACTGTGGAATTAGAAAGTAAAAATAAATGGACCACGGTAGTTTGGTGGCTATCTATACCCCCCCCCCCCCACCCTCCACTTGTGGTTGAATAGAAAAAAAGCAGCCTGCATTGACTGTGAATTAGAAAGTAAAAATTAATGGACCACGGTAGTTTGGTGGCTATCTATGCCCCCCCCTCCACCCTCCACTTGTGGTTGAATAGAAAAAAGTAGCCTGCATAGACTGTGAATTAGAAAGTAAAAATGAATGGACCACGGTAGTTTGGTGGCTATCTATGCCACCCGCCCCCCTCCGCCCTCCACTTGTGGTTGAATAGAAAAAAAGCAGCCTGCATAGACTGTGGAATTAGAAAGTAAAAATAAATGGACCAAGGTAGTTTGGTGGCTATCTATGCCCCCCCTCCGCTTTCACTTGTTGTTGAATAGAAAAAAAGCAGCCTGCATAGACTGTGGAATTAGAAAGTAAAAATAAGTGGACCAAGGTAGTTTTGTATCTGTCTGCATCAGACCCCCTATCCACTAGGAGTAAAATAGTAAACTATTCAGCCGTTATAGAGTCTAGAATATAAATAGAAATTGAGAAAGGCAATTTGGTATCTGTCTGCATCATAATCATCAACATCATCATTAGTGCCCTCGTTGTCTACACAAATCTCCCCCTCATCCTCTTCTAATTCAAAAGTGGCATCCTCAATTGGTGTATCAGCCCGACTACACTCGGGCTGTTAAGGCACACATCAGCAGAACTGCTGAAAGGAACATTCTTTATGGGTACACTGTCACTAACAGAATGCTCATGATTAGACACACCACTGGTGGATGGTCTCTCCTAAAGGAATTGGTGTCATTTCTGATTCAGAGTATATATTATCCTCTAATGCCTTACTGTTTTCTTGCAGCTCGGCTTTCACGCGTAACAGTACTTGTGCACCACTTTTAGACTCCAAATTACTTGGTTTTGCTTTGTCACGAGTGTCCGTACAAGAAAAAGGCTCAGTAACATTTTTTGATTTGCCACTAATAGAGAAAGGCGAAGGCCTCATTCTTTCTTTGCCACTGCGTGTGTAGAATGGCATTTTGGCAATTTTATTTTTATCGGCAATTAACTGTTCCTCAGTTACACTTCTTTTGCGCTTCAACATGGTAAAAAAAAAAATTGTGTGTGTTTTTTGGACTGATTTCAAAAGACTGTGTAGTTTGACATCACCTTTCCCAGGTGACGTACTGGGAACACTACCATCAGGACTGGTGACAGAACCTGGTTGCTGATTCTGCTCATATGTGGACTGCTTTGAATCCATTATGAGCCAAACGCACTTGTAGTGCTACAAATTGTTTTAGATACTGCTGACAAATATGACTTTTGACAGCCACAAAAATTAATGCAAAAGAATGGGGGACACCCCAAAAGCACTTGGGAGTCCTAAAAATTATTTTTCAGACTGCTGACAAATAGGACTTTTGACAGCCAGAAATATTAATGCAAAAGAATGGGGGACACCCCAAAAGCACTTGAGAGTGCTAACAATTATTTTTCAGATTGCTGACAAACAGGACTTTTGACAGCCAGAAATATTAATGCAAAAGAATGGGGGACACCCCAAAAGCACTTGGGAGTGCTAAAAATTATTTTTCAGATTGCTGACAAACAGGACTTTTGACAGCCAGAAATATTTATGCAAAAGAATGGGGGACACCCCAAAGCACTTGTAGTGCCAAATATTGAAAAAAAATACTCCTCTATCCTCCTCTCTTCTCTATCAATTGTTATCAGAATTGTAATCAGAATTGTTATCAGAATTGCATTCTCTGTCCCTGCTCTAATCAGCCTGTTATTACACCCTGCTCTCTCCCTCTGTCAAATGGCGATGGATTGCTGTGGAGGCAGGTATTTATAATTTTTAAATATTGCGAGAACCGAGCCACGAGATCCGACGACGTCACCATGACGTTCGGCCTCGATTTGGAATCCGAGCGGGCGGGAGAGTACCCAGCCGAGCCGGAGAGGCAAAGTTTGGGCGGGTTAGGTTCTCTAGTTTCATCGCTTCACCTTTTTCTTGGATAAGTGAGGTAATGCTACAGCTAATACATGGCAATGATCGCTCCACCTGTTTCTTGGATAAGTGAGGTAATTCTACAGTTAATACATGGCAACGAGCGCTGACCCCCCGGGATGCTTGCTTTTATCAGACACACACCAATCCAGGGTGCCAGATAATGCACTAAAAAGAGCCATTGAAATTCATAGCTAAAAGCCAGTTCATCAGTGAGCTTCGAATCAGCCCCAAATCCCACAAACTTATAATCTAGTTAGGTACCTTTCATGTAAAGTGCTGATTACAAACACAACAAAACGTGTGGGAGAATGTGGCCTCTAAGAGGCTGACTACTAGACACAAAGACATTGCATGGATGGCTATTTAGGGATGTCTGCCTCTGAGGACATTCATGCACTCCCGGAACCTGTGCCGATATGTCCACTGTTCCTTCTGCATCACCAGAAGGGAAACAGCACAGCGTTTTTTTTGGGGTTGCCCCACTGCACAGTCACTGTTGGATGCCTTGTAACATGAACATAAGGACAGTGTGCCCAGAACTTGCCTTTTATACCATTCGGTATTTTATTGATTATTTCCTGGGATCCACATAATTGGGGCAATCCAGGAGGCCTGGAGCCTAATGAACTGCTTTAAGGACGCTATTTGGCTTTCCAGGAATTGCCTTATCTTGAAAAGGGAGAAGATGACCATCCAGGACTGTCACAGGCTGATCCACAGCCTACTAAGAGACTATAACACCGTTGACAGTCCTGAGTAAGAGGAAGATGAGTAATTTTCTGTCTTCCTCTTCTCCTTCTCCCCCTATGTGTCTGTTTGTTCAATGTAACACTGATGAATTTGTCTGCAAATTCTACCGACAAGCCTGCTTGTCTTCCTCTTCATCATTGACTGTTAGCAATGGAGCACTCGTCTTTGGGTGTATATTAGACCCTACACTTATTAGTGCAAATGAATAAAAAAGCCTGCAAAGACTCATAGATTAATAAAAATGACCAAAGCATCTCTTCTATAAGGGTGTATATCTTAGACCCTATGCGTATTGTGCAAATTCAGAAAACAGTTTAATCACTGCTAGGCCCTCCCTAAACAAGCTAACAATGGGCTTGTTAGGGTAATGGAAGAAACACACATCAGTGCCAGGAAAGATTAATGGTGCAAGATGGAATTGTCCTTGGGCCTTCCCACCCACCCATATGTTGGATCTTACAAAGGACATGCATACTTTAACAAACCAAGCACTTCAGCGACAAGGGCTGCCACTTTTTTGGCTGAAGTGCTTGGTTTGTTTGGGCCCTCACTAAACCAGCTATCAATGCCCTAAAGGCATGTTAGACCAACAGTGCTGTGAAATTAATTCTACACTGTCAAGATGTTGTCGTCATCATCTTCAGCATCATCCTCACCCTCATCAGTGTGTACATCATCATCACAGACTATTAATTCATCTCCGCTGGAATCCGCCATTAGAGAAGTGTCAGGTTTTGGATGTATTTGCCGGTGAAGGCAAATACAAAAGGTAAAGGACAGACACTAATGCTGAGCAGCTACTTTAATGGAACAGGGTATTTTTTTTCTCTTAATTTAAACTGTGTGGAGTTTGTATGTCCTTCCCGTGCGTGGGTTTCCTCCGTGTGCTCCGTTTTCCTCCCACACTCCAAAAAACATACGAGTCGGTTAATTGGCTGGTATAAAATTGACCCTAGTCTCTCTGTCTGTCTGTATGCATGTTAGAGAATTTAGACTGTAAGCTCCAATGGGGCAGGGACTGATGCCAGTGAGTTCTCTGTAAAGCGCTGCGGAATAAGGGGCGCTATATAAATAACTGATGATGATGATGATTGTTACAAGACTAGCGAGTCTGGCAGAGAAGCACCAGACTGAGCCATTAAGCTGGACACAGTCCATCTTGCCAGCCACTCCATTTAGGGAAACCACACGTAAAATCAGATTTTTCACATCACAGTTGACCTGCAGATTGACCACTGTATGTGATTTGACCTAAGATTCATGCAGTTCAGAGTTTTAGATTTCACACTGTTAAATCCTTCGGTTTGGATCTGAAACCCACATCTAAAGTGTGGTGGCTTGAAAACTGCACCTTAGTAAATCTCCCCCTTGGTGGTCAAAACAAGGACATTTAGAGTGGCATAGTAGAGAGTCTTTGCAAACCTGCACACTGCCAATGAATAAACTAATGCTATATTCATGCTTCAATATTAGTGCTTTGTACAATCCCCTATTTACTGTTCATTTTATTTTCAAGACTAGCACTTTTTATTTATAGACATGTGTAAAGTATTTAAAAGAAAAGTAATTAGGGAAGTACATTATAGAAAAACTAAACAGTGGGTTAATGAAGGTGATTCACATGGATTATTAGCCACCCCCCAAAAGTAAAAGTTCTATTGTTTATTAATAAGTATTTATTCTATTTACATGAATAACATTTCCCTCTTGATATATAAATAGTTTCTTTTTTACACCTTATGGGGAACTAAATGCTCTGCCTGATGGGAGTCAGGGGGCAAGATAGAGCGCAAGGAGATGCACACTGCTGAGAAACAAAATGAAGCTTTCAATTTGTGAAATGTTAATTTTTGGAATATATGCCCCCGCTCTTGGGAGAGACTGCCATTGTACATCAACTATCTCTGTTTGGTACAAACATTTCTGCAGTTCTACAGAGATGATAACAATAAAGTGACACTTTTTTTCTTTACATCTAAATCATGCGAACATTCAATATAACATCTATTGACTTTTTAGCCTTGTGTTATATGAGAAAACCTGTTATGGATTCAAACAGCTGAGCTGTACAGTAGATATCCAGAACAAAACATATGTGTAGAATTCACCAGAAGACATAATTTTTCCTGCTGTCGTGTCCACTCTACAATAATTCTCATTTAAAAACTTAGAATAATGTCAATATGGATACCTAACCATTTTAATAGTTGTTTAAAAGATATATGCATAGCTTAGATTGATTACTTTGAACAGCAGTAGTCACCAAGTGTTCCTTCTTGAAATGGATTTCTCAGTAACTCACCCTATTGTACAGCATCTTGATTACTGGTCACAAATTATTTGAGATCTCCTCAGAGAATATTGCTCTTGCATTACTAACCACGGGGAACATTTTTAATTCCTACACAGGAAGCACAAGAATAATACTCATAGTACTGCACATGCATTAATTACTGAGTTTGCACTTACTGCTGATAGGCTTGTTAATCAGGAGAAGTTGTTTTAAAGATATATGCATAGCTTAGATTGATTACTTTGGACTGTAATAGTCACCAAGTGTGTTCCTTCTTGAAATGGATTTCTCAGTAACTCACCCTATTGTACAGCATCTTGGTTACTGGTCACAGATTATTTGAAGTCTCCTTAGAGAATACTGTTCTTCCATTACTAACCAAAGGCGACATTTTTAATTCCTTCCTACACAGGAAGCAGAAGAATAGTACTCATAGTACTGCACATGCATTAATTACTGAGTTTACACTTACTGCTGATAGGCTTGTTAATCAGGAGAAGAGAAAATACTAATAATGAAATATTCCACTGTATTGATTTTTCTGCCATGGGTAAAATAAATAAAATCTATTTTCATACATCTGGAGATTAACCTATAGCACACACGAACTCCTCACTGCACCTCTTACCTCTAGTCCTTTTTTTTTACAGGTATGTTATTTTCCCGATTTGTTGGTAGCCTATTCACATGCTGTAGGTCCTGAGATGAATGATAAAGATAGAGCTAGCTAAAGTGTGTTGAATCCACTGTAGGTAACCTGGGGCCATCAATACTCTGGTTGAGAGGACATACTGTTTCTTGCTAATGCTCAAGGGAAAAATCACTCACTACTGCATGGACAAGAAAGAGTAGATGTGTGTCAAAAGTACAGCATATTTAAACAGCGAGGACTTCTGATTTTGCCTATGGGCAACTAGCCGACACCAAGACATGACTAGAATCTCTAATAACTGCAGAGATGATATCTTAGCAGGTTCAAGAAAAGAACACAACAGCTTGACTGGACAGACAGCACACTTAATTATGAGTTAGTTTCTTAACATTTGCAATTGATAACACAGGTTTTACACAAATAGGAGTTCCATCCTGGTCCCAAAAAATGATATATACAATATATAAGCAAAGAATATATGTGCCATTGTTCTTCTAAGATGCTGGGCTTGGTTGTACAAGCTTCTTTTTTGTATTTAAATATAAATATTTCTCGTCCAAGTACAATTACAGGAACATACAACATTTCAAATTCCTGCCTACCAAGAGTTTTGGAATTCCATATTAAATACAAATTCCTTTTTTATTTAAAACACTGATTAGTGGTTTTTATTTACATCTTAAATAAAACAAAGACATAATGGGACAGTTAGGCAGTTTTTATTTTGTTTGTTACATTTGTAAATTTCTACATTATTATTAAATTACTGTCTTGTCTCAACTGTGCCCCTTTTCACAATAGATCGTAAGTTCTCTTATCAGAAGGACTCCTACACTGTGTTATGACATGTGCATTTATTTTATCTGTCATGTATCTCCCAGTTTTTATATTTGCTCTTTTTTCCACTGTCCGGTGCTTTTTGTGAGAATTGCAATTAGTATACAGAATAAAAGGCAGTGATGGTTTATCAATACTTGTAAATATGGGCATTTTCATTGACAAATATTTCCTGGGACTGTCTCGTGAAATTCGTGACAATTGGTAAATATGCATCAGATTTTTTCAGGCATAATATAAAATATACCAAATAATAAGTCCCTATGTTTTACATAACCTCTAAAGTGACAAGTCTTCTATTACCACGTTTCTATGTATGACTAGATACATGCAAAGCATACCAGTTACCCAATTAGTAGTTTTTTATTACTACAGTATTTTACATGGGTTAGATCTTACAAGTAATGGAATGCATTGTACCACAATGTTTTATTGATTTACAGTAGAGAAGAATGACTCATTAAGTATTACATTGCAATCACTATTTCTGGTTTGAATTTATTCAAAATTAAGAGTGATTTGGTCTTGGGACTTGAGGGTATCTTTTCGATTATTCAGCTCAAGGCAAAAAATGTGTGTATTTAAAAATTTCCACTTATCAAGGTGATAAAAAATTACTTTCTGATACTATTTCATAATATCACCGTACCAGCTGAGGGTATTCAACAGGAAGGGCTAAAGCTATCCAAAGTGGCAGGATGGATTTAATTATCAAGAGGCTCCTGCTCTGCTCTTCAGAGTCTGCAAGGGGCCCCTATCATGGAATGGAAAGTTCACATTTCAGCTTTGCGTTACACCGGCGGTTCCCAAACTGTGCGCCGCGGCTCCCAGGGGTGCCGCGTCGCTGTCTCAGGGGTGCCGCGGGCCAGCCATAAAAAAACCAAACAGAAACACTTACCAATGCGCGCTGCGCCAGGACCCAGCATCCTCCTCTCTCACGCAGCTGTCATATCAGTGACAGCTGCTGCGTGAGAGAGGAGGATGCTGGGTCCCATCGCCGCGCGCATTGGTAAGTGTTTCTGTTTGTTTTTGTTATGGCTGGCCCGCGGCAGAGGGGGCAAAGTGAGAGAGGACAGAGGAGAGTGACAGCGTGACAGGAGAGGGACAGAGTAGAGTGACAGCATGACAGGAGAGGGACAGAGGAGAGTGACAGCGTGACAGGAGAGGGACAGAGGAGAGTGACAGGAGGGGGACAGAGGAGAGTGACAGCGTGACAGGAGAGGGACAGAGGAGAGTGACAGGAGGGGGACAGAGGAGAGTGACAGCGTGACAGGAGGGAGACAGAGGAGAGTGACAGCGTGACAGGAGGAGGACAGAGGAGAGTGACAGCGTGACAGGAGGGGGACAGAGGAGAGTGACAGCGTGACAGGAGGAGGACAGAGGAGAGTGACAGCGTGACAGGAGGGCGACAGAGAAGAGTGACAGCGTGACAGGAGGGGGACAGCGTGGCAGAGGAGCTGTGACAGACCGAGGGCAAGAGGAGCTGGGACAGCGTGACAGAGGGCAGAGGAGGGGAACAACATGAGAGGGCAGAGGAGGGGGGCAGAGGAGCTGGGACAGCGTGACAGAGGGCAGAGGAGGTGGGCAGCGTGAGAGGAGAGGGACAGAGGGCAGAGAAGCTGGAACAGCTTGACAGAGGGCAGATGAGCTGGGACAGCGTGAGAGGGGCAGTGGAGGGGGACAGCGTGACATGAGGGAGACAGCGTGACAGAGGAGCTGTGACAGAGGACAGAGGAGCTGTGACAGAGGGCAGAGGAGGGGGGCAGAGGAGCTGGGACAGCTTGACAGAGGGCAGAGGAGCTGGGACAGCGTGACAGAAGGCAGAGGAGGGGGACAGAGGGCAGAGGAGCTGGAACAGCTTGACAGAGGGCAGAGGAGGGGGACAGTGGGCAGAGGAGGAGGACAGCGTGAGAGGGGCAGTGGAGGGGGACATTGTGACAAGAGGGAGACAGCATGACAGAGGGCAGAGGAGGGGGGACAGCGTGACAGAGGACAGAGGAGGGGGAACAGCGTGAGAGAGGGCAGAGGGGGCAGCGTGAGAGAGGGCAGAGTGTCTGGATGCAGAGGGGCCATTTTTGCATACAACTATATAAGCATTTTTGTCCTAACCTAAATACTTATTACAATTTTTTGACCCAACTACTTCTAAAACAGGACTGCTCGGTAATTATTTTGGAGGGGTGCCTTAAAAAAATTAGGGAGACTCTAAGGGTGCCGCGAACTGCAAAAGTTTGGGAACCACTGCGTTACACTGATATAAAGAAAAACAAAATATTTTATTTATAAAAAATATAGTGATATATATTTATATTATATCAGCTGTTATATCTCCAGAAATAAAATATCCATATTAAATTTAAAGAGACCTGCACTGAAAAATTATTTATGTATTTATAAAATTTTTCTCCCTCAGTGCTTCCCTGTGGGTAATGGCATCTTGAGATATGATACTTTTAAAACAGGTTACTCCAAGTACATAGAGCAAAGAGAAAACAAGGTGAAAACCCTCTTTGATAGGAAGGCTGCTTGATTATTTTTTTCAGCTTACATGAGAGACTTGGGAAATTGGTCAACTCAGTATAATACTTGCCTCTTCTAGCCGTACAAAACTTCCATGGCAATAATACAGTTGGTGTACAGAGTTTTAGTCATTTTGAGCCTGAGTCATTAAGGCACGCATATCGAGTCAGCTAGCATTCATGCTAAAACACACAAACCTCTCAGCTACGAACGGCCAAAGTCAACAAGACGCGGATCGCCAGATACACAGCTTAATGTCTTCTGGTGCAACTGTTGTTATCGTACATGCACCCGGCCGTGCGGTGCACGTGTATGACTACAATGTTTGTCCGCAAGGTACTTTTCTGCTCTACTTGTGGCAACAAATGCTATGCATTTGAATGCCATACAAACATTGTGGTGTAGCTTTCAAGCATTTATTTATGTATTACTGACTACCCTCGTTTGCTATTTACCAAACAGTGCGGTGTTGGTTGTGTAGTGGTGGCTGTAATGTACATTGAAATATGTGTTCCCCTTGTTTTTTATGCTATTTTGTTCACCTATAAGCCACCGCTGGTCTCTGTGAATCCCAAAGTGTCAGTATACCCATTGCCTGGCATCCATGAATAGGTGCTTTTGTTACTACAACTTTGCCACTAAGCCTGGCACTAATACAAGGTTGTTCCTATGATTGAGAGACTATGCCAGGTCTGTTCCCCCATCACTACCTTACTTAAAATAATCTTAATACCCATTTTTAAAACAAATCAAACACACACACACACACACACACACACACACACACACACACACACACACACACACACACACAAGCCTTTATAACTAAATAAACAATTTTAATATGAAAACAACAATAATAATAATAATTTTAATAACAATAAAACTTAATAAAAAGTATACATTATTTTTTTAGATAATTTTTTAGCATTTTTTGCTTTTTTTATATATTTTTTGTTTTCTTGTTGTTTTTTTATTTCTTGTAGTAGCCTTTGACTGGGCTGATGTATGAATTGCCTGAGCCTCGACAAGATCGCCCGCAAAACGATCTTTGGCATATGACTGAAGGACTTCTGGGACATCCCTGCAGTGACTCCCAAAGTGGTCTGGAAAGACCCACTGGCGCAAAAGTTGCTGTCGACATGTGGCGCATTGGCTCAAGGTCATTTTGCACAATGCGCAGGGTGTCTAGGATGACATCAGGCGGAAGCCGATAATGGTGGACCACCTCAGCATCAGGCCTCCCAAAGATGCTGACACGTCGACTATTGGCTGGTTTTGGAGGAAAGGACGCTGGTTGCCTTCTTGCACTGCCATTTGTACCTCGGCCAACTCTAAGATGCGCTATATTTGATAGAGAAGGATGTTGGGATTAAAAATACATTACCTCATGACTTTGAAACTTTCATACCTGCTTGCCCCTTAAAGATTTACAAAATACTTACACCTAAAATTGGATTTTCAAGACTCCTATTGGGACTGTAAAAATTAAAAAATGAAACAGGAAACACAATTAGTCATTGTGCCACACAAGGCCATAACATTAAAGTCAGACCCCCCCTCCCCCCAAAAAAAAAAAAAAAAGGAAAAGAGGGCACATTACTAGGGGGATATATGTTTGAACAAAGCAAAGCACCAAAAAAGTAATAAAAACAAAAAATATGTAATATTAAACAGCCACATCACTAGGCCATAAAAAAAAATACTAATTATGACACTAGTAAACATCCAGATGTACCAATTGAAAAACAAAATAAATCTTGTTAATTTTTTTTTAGTCCTCACAAAATCGTAGTGGACAGATTGCAGACCTGGCATAATGTATATGGGTAGCATACAGCGCATGCTCTAATCGGGCTTATTATAGCAGTGTTTAATTAGCAGATAATATGCAGGTGATTGGGAAGCATACGTCACGATTACTTTTGTGTATACTTGTGGGTGACCACAGGGACTTAAACTAGACCCCTGGCAGGTGCATACAATATGCAGAAAACCACGCTGCTACCAATGGTCGCCCGACCCTTAATTAGACATGACTGCACAGGAAAGCCCTCATTTTGAATTGACTACGGCACCACACCCCTTTACCTCCCAGTTCACACCCCAAAACTGTAACCCATAGTAGGTGACTGTTGCATTTGCAAATGTAGTGGACCTGCGTTTGCTTGGCACAAAGTGTCCCTGTTGTGAGCATGCACAGACGGGATTTGTGTTCAATACACCAAAAAAACAGACACATGTGCCTTTATAAATCAAAACAAAAGAGAAAGAAAAGAAATGATCAAATGGGGCACTCAAAATGAACCATAGGTTGGGATTATAATATATATATATATTAAATACTGTTAAATACTTCTTTATTGGTATCCATTAAAACATTCTCATAGCGAAATATAAAAGGTGATTAATGGATAAGACTGGTATAATACAAAAACTGATAAAAAAGACAAAATAAAATTTGTCCTGCCGCGTTGCTGCTCACTTGTCCACTGGACTTTTACAAATTATAGTGTATATTATCGATATAACTTCTCCAGTGGTTAATTGATTCCTGGATATTAGATATATAGTAGTGCTAAGTATCTAACCTCTAATGATGAGAGTATAAAGAAATATAATACCCCCTAGGTAATAAGACAGATCTATACCAAGAGCTTGATAAGATTGGTGTGATTGAAATATACCAGTTAGTTGGAATAGGTAAAGCCCAATGGTTATCTCATATAAACCATATATTAGGTATAAATATTATAATTCAAACCATTGGGACATATAATAAATGTCCAGGAAAAATACCTCCAATCTGTATAGAGGTTGAGTTATTATACAGCATATACTGTAGTAGTTATTGCTCAAAGGTATTAATAAGCGCTATATTGAGCCTTTTTACAATGCCCTAAATGTAGGCATAATCATTGGTTCTTATTCCCTCTTATTTATGAGGGTTTATAACTACAACATACTCAAAGTTCATTGGTCCTCTTAATTGTATCAAGACCACAATTAGATAGATTCAAATAAACGGATTGTATATTCATGATTAAAGTTTAATCCATTATGCTGCTATCTTCCCAATTTTCCATATATAAAGGGATCTATCTAGTATGTAAATAGTGCTCTAGATGGTGCTGAGTATGCCACAGCTGTATCAGACTGCAAATTTAATTAACCAATATGAACGTTCTCAGTGTCAGAGCTGCAGCATACACGGAGACCTCATTAGGCTGCTTTGAGTTTTAAAGTATATGTGATCAGATTCTAGTCTATTTTCTACTAGAGGTAATACTACCTATTAAAACTACCAGGATTAGAGAGAGCATTAAACGCGGCGTCCGCCGACGCGCGTTTCGCTAGAAGCTTTTTCTAGGCAAACATGTGCCTTTATGACTTAGGCCCTTTATATTGATGTATTGATGACACATAAAGAAGGAGGTGACATAAAATTGGAAGAATAGAAATTATTATTATTAGGGATATGGGAGAAAGACCTGTTCAAAGCGAATTGTGAAAGCCATCCTAAATGTGTGAATACTGTTACTTTAGGGCATTTAATTTGATCACCTTGTATTTTACCCAGATAAATTTTTGTTTAAAGTACAGTTAAACAATTTGAATACCGTAGTGATGATTTGTTAACTCATCAGCTGCTGGTGTCACCCTGGTGGGTGATATAGTGCAGTCAGGTGGAAGTTATTATTGAAGGATTAGATTTTCATCTTACACTGGTGCTTCAGTGTGCTTCCCTCTCATCTTCCTCCCTTTACTGCTTTCTTTTAATCCCTGCCTATAATTGCCATGCAATACTCTGAAGCAGAGCGGTGTGAAACTCCTCAGTTGTTTAACCCTTCTAAATGAGTTAGAATGGTTCTGAAAGTGCACCTTTAGCATCAATTATATCTCAGTTTTTGTTTGGTAAGAGATGATTTTCATTGTTATGCTGCATGGATCAAAAACTACTTTTCTATTCTGCTGGCATTCCCCTTTTTTCATTGTATTAATCTGCCATCACCGTCACATTTACTTTCCTTTTCCACACTGTCAGGGACATGCTTATCCTGTTTTGCATGTTATAGAGATTAGTATATATTGTTGCTAACCAAAAGTCCTTAGTTTAAAATTTGCAATGCATGTAGAAATTGGGCCATTTGAACTGATTGCCAAATGTCAATATCTATGTCTATTTCAGCAACAGACAAGTGTGAGAGGGTGTCTGACCGAGGAGCCTGTGAAGAGGGAAAAGACAGAAAGGGTGAAGGAAAGAAACGAAGAATACTTACTGGTCCTGGGATACAGCGGCAGTAAGTTTTCCTTTTCTTTCCTTGCAAGTCCCAGCGTCGGCGACAATTGAAAAGTGAGGCAATCAGGGCTCACTTCTCAGTGTCCGCAAGTTGGTGGGTGGAAAGTTGAGCCAATCCAAGCTTACCTCCGGTTTTTTGAATGTTTTGTCACCTCAGCGAGCCAATCAAGGCTCAACGCATAGTGCTGCCGCGTCACTACAGCGTTTAAGCCGCCACGTCCAGTGCGGTTGAGCAGTTTGCTGACAGAGGAAGGACATTGTGGGTTGTTCGGAGTGACGGACACAGAAGGAAGCCGCCGGGGCACCAGAGTCAGACGTGAGTCCTGTGGGTAAGACAGGCTATAGGCCTGGGGAAAAGTAGCTTTAAGCCAATAATCGTAGGTAGTAATTCCCGTAGTGAGACCACGTTCGGTCTGTCCCCATGGTAAGTGTAAGCAGTTACTGGTTGTGTCCTCTCTATAGTAAAATCCTAGGGTGACCACCACACAAATGGTAAGAAGACTACTATGTCCTGTGATCATTTGTGTTGTGGTCACCCTAGGATTTTGCATTGGAATACCCTGCATAGCATTGTATGTAACTGTGTATCTATTTAAGTATCTTCCCCTGTAGGATCCAGAAGTCAAGTTCCCATTAAAGGTAGGTTTTTGGTATTCGGTAACACCTGTACTTTGTGCCTTGGAACTGTGGGGTGAGATAGAACAGTGCACTACTCCCACTAATAGAAGTAGAATTAGAGTTGCGCAGTGGTCGATCACATAGAGTGCTTCAAATAGCACTCTTACTGTGAAATGTGACACTGGTTGGTCTCTTTGTTACCACTATTTCCTTTATGCTTGCAAACTTGTGTTTGTGTAATACAATTTTCGAGTTAAAAAAAAAAAATGTAATCACCAATTTTTAATTTTTAATTTCTATGCCCCAAACCAGGGTCAACCTACCTACTATTCTAGGGTGTTGGAGCATGCAGACCTTTTACTTGAAGACATCACTATTGTTGGTGGAAACTTGAACTGAACCCTAGATCCGCTACATGACTCCTCATCAGGTGCTCCTAAATTTCCTGAGAAAAAATACCGTAAGGTAAGATACACCTTTCATGGGTTTGGGTCCCCTGAGTCTTTATAGAGTTTTGGTGCTTTATAGTTCTCCTTCAGCCAGAATTAAGTTTAATGGTTCACTGTCTGAATCGTTCGATATCCTGAATGGCACCATTATCGCCAATGATTTTTGTCCTATGCATGGAAGCTCTTACGATTAATGCCACACCCAACATCAGTTGGAATTATTTGCCGTCGACCTGTTGGCATCGATCTCCTACCCCGTGACTTCTCTCCCTAGCTTGATGACTGAGTTCAATACTTCTGGGGCACTTTCTGCGGCACAAACTTCAAAATCAATTTCACTAAACCCATAGCTATGAACCTGACTACTCCTTCACCAGTAGTTGAAGGCTTGAAGAAAATCTTCCCCTTTGTTTGGCATCCATACCACCTTAATTATTTGGTGGTTCGGTTGACCAGAGATCTTCTCCCAGCTTTTCCACTCAAACTTCTCATCTTTCCATTGAGGACGGATTATGAGAAATGGCACTCTTTATGGCTGTCACATTATTGGTAGAATCAATGTGATCAAAATTCCTATACATAATGCAAACTCTTCCAATCTACATCCCTCCAAAATGGCTCCAAGATAAATAGGGTGCAATTAGGTGCTTTATCTGGGGAAAAAAGTCCCCCCCCCCATACACAACAAGAAATTTTATTCAGACGCAAGAGTTTAGGGGGTCCCCAACTACCACACATCTCTAGCTATTACAATGCCATTATGCTAAACACAATCTTAGAATGGACCAGAACAAAAGATAGCAAGCAATGGGTCTCAATAGTAGAATATTTCCATCAATACCCATCTAAAATCGCTCCCTGGCTGCCGAATCTACCCTTGCATTCTCACCCGACTATTTCACCCACGCTTAGATGTTGGAAACAATTAAGAATCATGCCCTAATATCTTCTAAGCTCTCACCACTCACCTCCTTTATATCAAACCTAGAATTCCCACCAGACACACACTTACCTTCCTTCCACAATTGGTCATGGACAGGGTCTTCAGATTGAGCTAACTGGTAGACTCCAAAGGTATCTATCCTTTCTCTGACATTAAATCTAAATGGGATTTATCCAATGCTGAATTTTGGAGGTACTTGCAGCTCCGACACTTCTTACAATCCGTAAAACGAATACATATAATAAGCAGAGCACTTACTGTTTTTGAGACTTTATGTGTCTCTGTTTCTTGCCCTTCCAATACCATATCTACTCTATAAAAACTAACTTTGTAGAAAATATAAAAAAACAACAATTGCAGCTGTGTATATGGTATCAAATTAATAGATCAATGCACTGCGGTGAAACAGCAAATGTATTAAAAATACATATAAATCAGTCAAAACAAATATACACCATTATACCATATCAGGCAAAAATGTAAATAAAAAACTCTTCCAAAAGATGCAGTTAATTAAATAGGCCCAATATCTAGATGAAAAGAGCTAGGAATAAATTCACATCAAATTGAAGAAAATGTATCATCTGCTCAGTTGCATGAGCTAATAAAATACTCAAATACATAAATGTGTCCACATGTAGCCATACAATGGATGGAAAAAATGCTAGCAAGAAAAAATAGAAAAAATAGTTAAGTTCAATGTCGCAATCCTGAGATGTAACAATGTGCACGGAAGTATTAGCCACAGAGAGGCTGAAAAGATCTTACCAGAGCTGTCTCTCACAATCCCAGACTTCTTACCAATAGCCTAAGTAGGGCTAATTTGGAATCTCGCCCAGCAGCGTGTGCACAGAGTTAGTGAACGTCCCACATAGCTAGTGCTGTCCGGCGTAATTCAAAACTCCTCCTCCTATCAGTGTCTTGTAGGGGAAATGGATACAATGTGTAATTGAATATCACACAGCTGTTACAAGCTGCCGTGGCTCAGGCACAACCGCGACTCGTTCTTGCTGCACAGACGCGTCCCGGCCATCATCATGGCGACCAGGGCGTCACTTCAGGTTTTCGCCCAGCCCATCGCTGGTAGGGACGCTCCTTTTATCACTGCCGGGACCCGGCCAGCTGGCCAGCCAGGCGCGTGCATTGGGCTGCTAGTTAACTCATTCCCAGGTGGGGAATGATTATTATCCTTACCCCTCCAATTTATATTTATTTTTACAGATTTATATGTATTTTTAATAAATTTGCTGTTTCACCGCAGTGCATTGATCTATTTATTTGATATCATATACACAGCTGCAATTGTTGTTTTTTGTGTTTAAGGGACTGCAGACCCCTAGTAGCTGGTGTCAATTTGGTATCTGTCCATTCAGCGATTAGGAGTATTTTTTTGTGTATTTATTTATCATTATTATGGAAAATATGTTTCAACCTCTGCGCATTTCACCAGATGTTGGGAATGAGATTTAAATGGAAACATCTCTATAGAAGAATGGCAGAAGGTCTTCCAGCTTACCCATGTATGCTCCATCAGTACCTCTGTAGTGGAAACACAATATAAAATATTGACACGTTGGTATAGACATCCGAGTTTACGTTAGAAAATATACCCAAATACCTCAGGCATATGTTGGAGGTGCTCTGGTGCTCTGCCAAAGCAATTTTGGATTGAGGTAGTTCACACTGTTAAGACCATTCGGAACTATGAATTCTTGCTTTCTGGTTCCATAACTTGTTTAAAATCCCTATTAATTTATTTTAAAAATCGCTGCTCAGTCACCTGAGGAAAGCGGCAAAGGAGGCAATTCCTACACCAATGGAAACTCCCCGATCCTCCTTCCCTCTGGGACTGGGGTAACCGAAAAGACTACTATATGTCAATGGATGACTTGATCTCTTCCGCCAATGATAAAGTCACTAATTTTAGCACCACCTGCTTTTCCTGGCTGAAGTTCAAGGCCACTGATTGTTATCAAGATTATGGGCCTGATTCATTAAGGAACTTAGGCAAGAATTTGAGCAAGTTTTCTTTCTTAAGTTTTCTGGCCAAAATCATGTTACAATGCAAAGGGTGCAATTAGTTTATTATTTTGTACATAAGTTAAATACTGGCTGTTTTTTCATGTATCACACAAATACTTGATAGCTTATTTGTACACTGAAATTTAAAGTTGATATTTGCTACATGAAAAAACAGTCAGTATTTAACTTATGTACAAATTATTAAACTAATTTGCACCCCTTTCATTGCAACATGGTTTTGTTCAGAAAACTTGCTCAATTTCTTAATGAATCAGTTCATTAATGAATCTTGCCATACATGTTCGCAGCAGATAAAAGTCCCATGATTGAATATTTATTAAGAAATTTTGGCTTGGGGTTACCATGATATCACCCTATATTTCCTCATCTCATTTTACTGATGCCTCCAATCTCCAAGGGCATTGACCATATATATGAAACATTTGTAGACCTCCTCTCTACATCATCCCATATCCCCCCACCCTCGGCCCTTTTTCTACCCTCTTCTTTTTAGTTCTTCTTTCTTCATATGCGTAGCTTCTTGTTTTTGTTTTTATGTTCTTTCTTGGTTGATATATTTGAAAATAAAAAGCCTTGAAATCTATGCATTATGTTGTTACCTTGCAAGATCTTTAGCTATATGCTTTTAATAAACAAAGTTTAAATAACTAAAATAATCTCATTCCAACCGCCTTTCGATCCTGCAGTGTGTATGGATTCACACAATTGTCAGCCAAGACCCGGAATAAGAACCTGTCACTGTGTCTGTGTTGTTAAATGTAGAGAATGCTGTAGGTGAATTAATTAGTATGTTCGTTCTGAGACTGAATATTTCATTTCAGAATCAAAGAAGCTAACAAAATTCATAATGACAATGTGGAAAAGTCAAAGTTTATTTCGTTCTAATAAATGTAGAGTGTGCTGTGGGTGGAATAATTAGTCGGTTTGTTCTGAAGGTTAGGTTTTTTTAGCATCAACATACTGCTTGGGTTCAATTTTTTTTTAAAGTTTTTTAATGTACAATAAGGAATGCTTATAACTATTAAACTGTTTTATAATATGCAAAGGCACAGTGGTATGCATCATGTCACACTCCCACATTTTCTACAATGGAAGGGCAGCAAAGCCTACACAACACAATAACTGTTTCTATACTTCCATCATATAAGTCGATGCATCGTCTCTGTAGAGCAGCTACTGTGCTATATTATCTTTACCCCCCATTTTCCCCAGGACCTCTGCTGTACTGATATGAAAAAGCTTTCAGTCAATCACAGAATAAAAGGTTTTAATTTTTCATGCTGCTTGCCGGGAGTGCAGGCTGGTCTGCTGACACATTCATCTGCTTGACAAATAGTACCAGGTCCTTTGGTAGACTTATTTTAATCAAAGTATTGAATGTATGTAGGAGAGCACTCGTCTAGCAGCCTCCTACACACCAGAAAGCATGTGAGGAGGGGGTTCATCTCTTACGTTTTTCATCCCTTCCATTGCAATTTTAAAGATTTTTGAGCAGAGACTGAAACAATAGTAATTGAATCATGTCTTGGATTTAATGAAATCTATAGGCTGTCATTAGTCTAAAAAATGGGTGATGATTACATAATACAATTAAATGTGTTTGGATATTGGATATGTTGTTCAAAGATATGTGTTAATCTTAAACAAATATCCCAGTAGCAGGATCATTTTATAAATGCAGTGGGCATTTGTGCAAGAGCAATGCTTCCCTCCCTTCCCTCCTTAGTTTTTTATCCTAATTTTAAGAATATAGAAAATAGGTTTGGAAACTCTGTCTGTTACCTAAAGTTGTTATTGTCAGGATATTGATGGGACCAGAGAGTTCGTACCCTAAAGACTGGTTTGAACTGGTCAATGACACGATGTCACACGAAAGATACATGTATATGAATCGAAACAAATTAGACACATATGAGAAAATCTGGTACCACTGGTGGAAATTGCCATTTATTATTGTGGAACTGCAAAAGCGGGACTGTTCCTAATAAAGTGTGGGGAGGGGGGGTGGTCATACAAAGCACCATATGTAGGCATATCTTATGTTTCAATACTCTCACATACCCTGTTCTCCTTGACGAACAGCTTCCACACTGCAGAATAAATATGCTTAAAATGTTGTATTCCCTTTTTATTGATTATGAGATATTATTGCTGATATCTTGTAATGTACTATTTCGTCTATGTATACTGCTAAAATGTGTGACTCCCATATGATACCCCTGAGTGGGTGATAAGGTGTGACTGTTATTACTGTTTCTCAAAATTCAAATAAAAAAAAAGGAAATAGGATTGGAACCTCTAGCTGTTGGAAATACTGGGGAATTCAGTTCAACAAGAGCTAGATAGGCACACGTTGCCTGACTCTAGATTTTGGGAAGAATACTGATCTGTCATTAATAGTATTATCTTAATTGTTAGTGCATACCCCCAGGATGGTGGCAGCACTGGAAACTTAACAAGGTCATTAGTCCAATAGGAGCTAGTGCAAATGATGTTGAAGTACTAGGAATGTCACTGTAACATTCTTTCTTCATAACTTACACATTATTTCTGTAATCAGGGGCGGATTGGGAACTTAAAGTAGCCCTGGAAAGAATTACTGAAGTGGCCCCATGTGGGCAGGACTAAATCAACTGTAGGTGGGACCAATACAAAACAAGGTGGGATTTAGAACTACTGAAAATTGGTTGTAGTAACATTTAGGAAAACCTGGATGTGATGACTTAAAACACAGTGGATCATTTTTAAGACAATCCAGGGAAAAGGCTGCCAGTCCTGTGCTATACAAATACATGAATCCTTTTGCATTATCTGTGACTAGATTATGCTTCTGTGCTCAAGCTTGTTTAGTTGCCTACTAACTTGTCCTTCCAATATTCCCTTCATAGAAACATATCTGACTTTGTTTAATAAGTTTAACTGTTGCGAAACATGTTGGCACAATCGTATCTGATAGTCTGCCAGAGCAGCATATGAGCACCTCACTGCACTGTTGCATCTTTCCTTGACATTCTGAGATGCAAACTACCAGTCAAGTCTCTCTCTATATAATATATGAATATGTGTACTTTGTGTTTAAAAAAAAATATTAAAAATAATCCTTATAATAAATGGCTATCCAGTGCGATCACCACAAAGGTGAAATGCTTCAAACATCTGCAAGAAAACACTTCTTTTGTAACAATTGTGTATGAGTTCTAAATATGACCAGTGATCGGTGGTGTTATGAATTAATAACACTGCAGGGAGGGTTGGCAGACAATGTCATAAGTGAAAGGGAGAGCTATTCTAAGGGTTTGCTGGTGATATAGTAAATGCAAAGGAGGCAGGATTAATTATATTGTCAGTGTAATCGGGGGCTGGCCATATGTTCAACAAAGTGATCTGAGAATGGGACCAGTGCATGGCAGAAGGCAGACAATGAAAATCAATGCAAGAACCACTAAAGTATCACCAGAGCTGGAATAAACCACTAGGGCGCCTGGGGCACTTAAGAAAGGGGGTTATCATTTTAGATATATTTTAGACAAATGCACAAAACTGTATGCACTACTGTTAGATGCACGCAGCTCTGCCTTCATGAGCAGTACAGTGTGAAGCAGGACATACCTCCCAACTGTCCTTGCAGTGTGACCAAATCCTGATTAATCGAGACACTTACCCAAATTCGGGACTGCCCCACCACATTCAGGACAGTTGGCAGATTATCCTGCTCTCTCCTACCTGTTCTCGTCACTTTGACCACCCATAGCTGCTGGTTTCTTTAGATCAGTTGCTCCTTGTTTGGATCCTGGCATGATGTGGGGCTATATGGAGAAAAAAATGTATATATGAAATTTAGATAACTTCAATCATCCCCGGAATTAAATCAATAGCACCCACATTTAATAGATAAGCACTTCTCCAGCCACAAAATTAATATAATAGAACTCACATTTAATAAATAGACCTATTTCCTTTCAACCAACCACAACATTAAATAAATAGTATTTGCATTTAATAACTAAACCTATTTTTCTTCCTCCAAACAGCCCAAGCAATAAATTAATCCACAAATAAAATAGCACCCATAATTAGCCCCCACCTAAACTCCACCATTAAATTAAGAGCCTACCTTCCACCCTTATACTGTTAGGACATTCTCCCTTCCCTTCCCTCATATTACACAATATATTAAGACCCCCCCCCATTCCCTTGCACACTAAAGCAACATACTGCCTCTTCCCTCACACATTATAGCAGCCCCCTCTCCAACCTTCACTCACAATTGCAGCCCCCTCCATTACTCACACACTTTAGCAGCCCATTCCTCTATACTTCACACACTTTAACATTAGCAGCCCCCCTCCATTGTTGACACACTTTAGCATTAGCAACCCCCCTCCATCCTTCACTCACCTTAGCATTAGCAGCCCCCCCACTCCATCCTTCACACACTTTAGCATTAGCAGCCCCCCTCCATCCTTCACACACTTTACCATTAGTAGCCTCTACACCCATACTTCACACAATTTAGCATTAGCAGCCTCCCTTCCATCCTTAGCACACTTTAGCATTAGCAGCTCCCCTCCAACCTTTACACACTTTAGCATTAGTAGCCCCCCTTACATCCTTCACACACTTTACCATTAGCAGCCCCCCTCCTTCACACAATTTAGCATTAGCAGCCCCCCATCCTTCACACACTTTAGCAATTGCAGCCCCCACACCTATCCTTCACACACTTTAGCATTAGCATCCCCCTTTCCATCCTTCACACACTTTAGCATTAGCAGCCCCCACACCCATACTTCACACACTTTTGCAGCCTCACACTTACCTTGTTACTCCTGCTGCTGCAGCTGCTGGAGACTCCTCTCTATGCACACATGGAACGGAACCTGTCATGTGGTGCACGTCCCATGTGACCACTGACTGTATGAGTACTGCAGACAGCCACACAACGGAAGGCTGGAGAGACTGATCATTAGATCCACAGCCACATTAAGGACCACTCTACTTCCCTCCACACCCCCGCTGACTCCCGGTCCAGGAGAAGGGGGGCTCCCTGCACATAAATAGTGAATTTTTTTTTTAAACTCAAGGAAGTACATTCGGCGGCCTCCTGAGGTCACCAGCCTACCAAGAAGAGTCCCGGTAGGTTCTATACCCAATCCGCCCCAGCCCATAATCCTATGGTTAATGACAAGTGACACCACAAGTCGAACGCCCTTAAAAGCAGGTATTAGGGCAAACGTCAGGCACTTATGCATTACGGGATAAGTCCACTGAGGTCCCAGCCAATTGGAATCCTATGGGAATGTTCTCAGCTCAGGTATTAGGCATTAGGCTCCTCCCAAGGGTTGCTGGTTCTCTTTCACTGCAGGAAATACCTGGAAAGACACAGTACAGGCTCAGTATCAGTTATAATATTGTGCTGTCCTTAACAATTGTATTTCTTTATAGCTTTTAATTCTCTCTCCCCCCTCCTGTCACAAACACAAAGGTTGCCCCTTCCCACCCAAGCCAGCCTGGTCCCTATACGCACGTCAAGGACTAATCTCGTCGCTCAGCACCACTGGTTCAAGGCCCGTATGAACTCCGTCTGATGAGAATGTGTTGCAGCCGTCTGGATGTGGTGCTCTGAACCCAAAACGCAACCCTTGGTGCCCCCGGTTGAAAAATGAGCAGTGTCCACGACCGGTGAGTATGAGACTTCTTCTTCTTTTTAATTCTGCATTTAACAGGCATACACAGCCCCCCTTTAAACAGTATGAGTGAAGACTCCTCAGCTACAGCTGCGGCGCCTAACCCGCCGGAACATAGCTCAGATGTAGTCAGGTGCTCGAATGGAGCGCTGATGAGCGGACTACGAGCTAGCGTCAATAACAGTAGTCATCTACGTTGACCTGTCCTCGCTTACCAAGGCGTCTAAAAAATAACTCGCAACTGCCTTGGATAAAGAGGACATGACCGAGAACACCTATAAATCCTTTCCCAGATGGATCACAGGCTACTGTTCCTTACCTGAATGCCTGACCCAGCACTGCTATTGACTAATTGCCCTACCTATGCCTAATCTCAGAAATGTTTGTGAGTTACAACCCCACCCACTGGCACACATGCGATGAGCACTTCAGGTGCAAGGTGTCAAGACAACACTTTATCCCCTTTAATTGTAAAGACGTGGAGATATGGCTTGAGTTGGTGCATCCGGGTAGCACTACTAACCAGCAAAGTACCAGCAGGAGGTATCCGATTCATGGGAGGCATAGTGTTCCTCAAACACTGAGGAATAGATGTTTCGCTTTTAATAGCACGCACCAAGGACCAGAATGTAAACACGCCTGCTCTCATTGTCACAGTCCCCACCAAAGTAATGCCCAAGATACTCCACCGGGTCCGGCAGAGGGTGCACCCACCCCTTCTTAAAGCCCATTCCCTGATACGTCTGGGGGAGCTGGATCATTGGCTTCACTTCTTCCCAGATACTGAGCTGGCTTTCTTTCTGCAATGTGGCTTTCAGTTTGGTTTTATATTCCCTGTGGGCAGTGAAGTTAATGCGGTTACAGCTAGGCATTTGCGCTCAGCATATGAGTCACATGACATAGTGGCAGAAAAAGTGCGCAAAGAAGTGCTTCTTGGATGCATAGTCGACCATTTCCCTTCTCATCACTAGGCAGAATTGGTTATATACCCAATTGTCATTGTACCTAACAAATTGACTGGTAGGTTTAAATTAATTCAAAATCTATCACACCCCTCTGGTAGGTCGGTCAATGACTCCACAGATCCAAAAATGTAGTTCAGTAACTTTTCAGTCGTTAAAGTCGGCCCTGCACTTAGTGAGATCCTTTGCGGTGGGTGCGATGTTGGCAAGCTGGACATCAAGTCCGCCTTTCACCTCCTGCCCCTGCATCCGGATTCATTCCAATTCATGGATTTTCGTTTACCAACAAGTATTTCATTGATAGATGTCCTCTCATAGGTTGTTCGGTCTTGCACACCTATTTTGAGAAGTTTAGCACCTTCCTGCCCATGTGTGTAAACACAGGAACGGGTCACAAAGGTATCACCCATTAACTGGATGACTTCTTGTTTTTAGGCTCGGTAGACTACTTGGTTTGTGCAGTCATGCTCTGGTCAGCCCAGCCTCTGTTTGAGGGGTTGGGCATCCCGGTGGCACATGATAAGACAGAAGGTCCCTCTCACTGCTTTTCTTTCCTGGGCACTGAAATCAATACCGTTATGTGCTCCCTGAGAAGGTGGTAAAATGACTAGGCTTGATAGTCAGCACACTAGCGGCATGTAAACTGCCCCTGTGGAATGTGCAGAAACTATTAGGGTCCTTTAATTTTGCATGCTGGGCAAGGTTTTCTGCACAAAACTCCAGTTAGTGACCTCAGTCGATACACAACCTCATTCTCAGGTGTCCCGGCATTGATTCCAGGAGATGGATCTTGAAGCTCACCTCATGGGTACCCCTTGACCTTCTATGTTTGGCAGGGCTGGCAGATTAACTTGGCTCTATCCACCAGGGGATCCTACTAGGCAGCTTAATGACAATAGGTCCAATTCCTCAGTGTGCAAGGGTGTCGGGAATCAGGTCAAAGTGACAACATGACGGTTTTCTTATAGGCCAGATATCAGGAAGGCGCATCAAAAACAGCAGAGGCCGCCTTGCTGGGGATATCCTTTATGTCTTGCCTGCAAGGTAAACTGGATCTTACTAAAAGCTTCATAATTTTAAAGGCCCTTAAGGGGTGGAGTAGTGTGCAACCCTCTGGGGAAGATCTTAGAAGGTCAGTCACGGTTGCTATATTGCTCAAACTGATTGACGTGATTGCACAGATTGCCGATGATGCTTATGAATAGTTTCTATTCAGCATTTTATTCTCACTGGCTTATTTTGTGGCTTTTTGCATTAGCAAGTTAGTCGACCAGTCCCAACATATTCTGGGGGCAGCTTTGCTGGCTAGGTGCATTAACATTACTGATTCACTGGTATCCTGTAAACTTCTCTATCCTAAGATGGATCAATTCAGTAGAGGCTGTTGGATAGCATTACCCATACACGGGGACTCCAGAATATGCCCTGTAGTGCTGTGTACCCTATATTTGGGAATGCACTCACAAGAGGGGGATCTATGGTTTATTTATGCTGATGGATACTTCCTCACTAAATTTCAATTCAACTCCCTATTTAAACTATGATTGGAATACATGTGCCTAGATCCGACCCATTATGGCACCCACTCGTTTCGGATTGGGGCAGCTACTGCCACGGCTGAGGAGGTATCTTCCATCGCAGGCATTAAACACTTGGGTAGATGGAAATTCGATTCCAATAAAACCTACATACAACCTAGGTGATGCAAGGTTCCTTTCTCACACTTTCCCACAATACCACCTCTCCATGCCTCCCCTCTTTTGGTAACCCAGGACTTGGTTGCTCATTGCTTTTAGCGGGGACATGAAGGAATTTTTCCAATTTTCTGCTTGGAAAAAGGCCTGATTAGTTACGTTCCTCCAAGGGTTTTATGGGTTTTTCACCTTCATATGGGTTTCCAAACCCCCCAACCTCAACCCCTCTTTTCCTCCCGTGGGTCCGCCACTGACCTATGCCAGTGGTGGACAGTACTTGGACAGCTATGGCCACGCTGATGTCCCATACTTTGTTTCTAGGTAATCGAGTGGAGAAATATGTATATGGGTGGTCGGACACTAACATGTGCACTGGGCTTCCAGGCACCCAACGGCAAATAACTGGTCCACGTTTGTGTGTCCTGTAGCCGTGATATGGCTTGGTAGGAGGGGTTTAAGGTGGTCGGCCCTTATGACATTCTTATTGTTAGAGATGCAAGAGGCTGGTCCACTGGATATATTGGTCCTTCATTTGGGAGTTATGACTTTGGGAAGAGTAAGTCCCTTGAGCTAATCATCTTCATTAGGGATGATTTATGAACCATCAAAGCACACTGGCCAGTGGTAACCATATGCTGGTCAGACGTTATACCCAGCCTCACCTGACAATGTCAGATACCAGCCCCAGTAATATGGAGTGTTCTTAATACCTGAACAGGTCCATGGGGAAAGTGGTCCGGGCATTGGGAGGTGAATGCATTAATCACCCCTTTATCACTTTTGTAGAGACCTATATAGGGCAGGCAAGCTCCAACTCATGGGAGAAGGTTTATTTTTTTTTACAGAACAAATTTATTGAAGGTTGGGGGTGGTAGTTTGGTTACTTTGGGGCGGGCTGCAGGCCGTTAAAGGACTACAGCTTTGACAAGAGGGCACTTGTGAGTCGGCGACTAATTCATAAGGTGCTATCGCTGATTGGCCGCAGGTCACTGCCCTCTTCTAAGTACTTTGGCTCTTGGTTCCTTTGTGAGAAGGATCCCTTGACCTGATTTGTGTACGCAAGTCATTGTGAGTCCAGAGGAGATATAGTTACAATAATGCCATATTTAGCACCGACCAATCATAAAGGATTATGTCCTGGGTCCAGTGGCTAGTGCCAAATGGCCATATGTTGTTTGGTTCTGCTATTAATTGTAGCTGACAAATAAGTTAACTTCCTCTCCACCATGTCTTGTTTTTAATAAACTGTGACCTATTAATTTGCCAAAAAATCTGGTGTCAGTGTCTTTATTTTAGCATAAGTTTAGTTAAGGTTTAATGTGTGAGTGGGGTTTCGTTCAGTGAAAGTGAAGCATCTACAATCTGTAGTTTAAGCAGCTCAGTTCAATTTTTTATTTTCTCGCCGTTGTATCAGAAGATGGTAGCTTGAAAGTTGTTATTAATTATGACGCCAATGAGGAAGGAAGATGGTAACACAGTGACAGCAAGCAAGCAATCATCATGTTTCCCATCAGACTGGTTGACAGGCTAATAAAACAAGAATGTATTAAAATGGAAAACCCTTATTAGGATGAGGACAGCAATGTTAGTGAGATGACTGTCCCCTATTAATAGACCCACACTCCTTTCTACCTTTGAGATGAGTGGATTATGGTGCATTTGAGGCAAATAAGAGCTCAATATTGCTGCAGAGAAAAAATACAACCCATGTGAAAAGAGCTGCAGTGCAATGATGATGACAGTGACAGTCAGTATCACTATATTACTATTGATGGGTAAAGGTAGAGAGAGTGGAACATACATCTTCATTGTCACCTCTTTGACTTGTTCTGCGCCCTTGTGACCTTACTAAAATTGCCTGCAGTCAGTCTGCATTCGTTTTTTACTTCCAGTGGTAACATTACCTTATCATGCAACATGAGAGAAGGCAGTATTTATAAATGTCAGTAACCATGTTACTTTTTCCATGCATGTTATATTTTTCCTGCATTCTGATGTATTTTATAAAGATGAATCTTTAGGTAACTCGCAAATCCGGGTCGATTTGAGCACCCAAAGCCAACACTTTTTGAAAAATCGTAACATTTGTTGACTCTCTTTACTCATATCTATTTATCATAGACTATATAGACAAAAAGTATTCAGACGCTTGACCATTACACCAGCAGGGACTGTAATGACATTGAATTCAAATACATATAGTTTAATATGGAGTTGGTTCCCCTTTTGCAGCGATAACAGCTTCCACTCTTCTTTTAAGGCTTTCCACAAAATGAGGGAGTGTTTCTGTGGGAATTTGCAGCCATTCATTCTGAAGCATTAAGATTGCCCTTCACTGGAGGTAAGGGGCATAGACCAAAACCTGAAAAACAGTCCCATACCATTATCCCTCCACCACCAAACTTCATAGTTGGCATAATGCAGTCAGTCAGGTAAAGTTTTCCTGGTATCCACCAAACGCAGACTCGCCCATCTGACTGCCAAACAGAGAAGCATGATTTGTCAGTCAACAGAACACATTTCCACTGCTCCACAGTCAAGTGGTAGTGTGCTTTACGCCACGTCATCCAACGCTTGGCATTGGTCTTGGTGATATGAGGCTCGCATGCAGCTGCTCGGCCATGGAAACCTATTTCATTAAGCACCTGCCGCACAGTCTTTGTGCTTACATTAATGCCATTGGAAGTTTGGAACTCTTCAGCTATGGAATCAGCAGAGCATTGGCGACTTTTACGCACCATGCACTTTAGCAGTTGTTGACCCTGCTCTGTGATTTTACGTGGTCATGGAATATCAAACAGGGATTATATTTCACAAACCGTCTTATTGCAAAGGTAGAATCCTATCACAGTGCCACGCTTGAAGTCACTGAGCTCTTCAGAACAACCCATTTTGTATCATAAATGTTTGCAAACTGAGACTGCATGGCTAGGTGTTTGATTTTATATACCTCTGGGAACGGGTCTAATTGAAACACCTCAATTCAATAATTAAAAGCTGTGGCCAAATACATTTGTCCATATAGTGTATACCAGCTTTCCTCAATAAGAAAAGTGTGGGTGAAATTATCCAAGCATGTCACCTATGAAAACATACTGCATAGTATATTGTATAGCAGGGCTGTTGAAATGGGAGTACTGAAAAGCTGTTTTTAGCTCCAAGCTTCCCTAAGAATCTCCCTGGACTTTACTGTATGACATCATTTTGATAAAGATTCAGCCCATTAATATATTTTTATAGTATTTACAGGCCCTTCCCAAAAAATGTGCACACCAATGACTGTTAGGAACCCCGCTAGCCGGCACAACACAACCTGGAGTCTACTCTACCAGTCAGGTATTCACTGGAGCCCCTGATGGTGGGGACAGACTGGACTGCAGACTGGCAGAGTGTCACGGGCACTAGGAGTCTTTACCCAGGTATCACCAGATGATGGACTTACCAGAGCAGTATAGGTGGTAATATGGTACTCTGGTAGCGGGGTGATAACGGAACAGGAGACAGCAGATGGTAAGAGAATGCTCGTGGAAAGTCTATGACTAGCAGCACTGGTAATATATAGATAATTGTACACGAGGAACTGGATGGACAAGGAAACGTGAGGGTAGTCAGTGGTCTGCGGATAGCAAGTTGTACCACTGCTATAGTGAGGAGGAATGTCCAGAAGTAATGAGGAGGTGATGAGAGTCAGCGGTCTGCGTATAGCAAGTGGTACCGCTGTCTAGGTGAGGGAATGGAATCCAGGTGAAGGTATCCGGGAAGTCAGTGGTCTGCGTTAGCAAGTTGTACCACTGCTATGTGAAAGGATACAGGAAACGGGTGACTCAGGAAACAGGGAACAGTGGTCTGCCTCTAGCAAGTTCTACCACTGAAATATATCTGTGAGGAGGAGCACGGGGAGGTAAATGCAATGCAGAGTATACACGGGCACACTGAACTTGATCCCACGATGATATGCACAAAATAGTAATAACTGAACAGCACTGCACAATTATACAAAGTCACAAGAGCTATCCAGGCTAGAACGTAACACAGTCAAATGATGGCAATAGTCTCAGCAGATAGGAAACTCCAGAGGAGAACAACTCAGTCCAGTAAGATATGCAATACACCAGCACAGTCAATGAGAAGTATGCATACCGTGGTTCAGGAGAGCAGGCTGTCAGACAGAAGTGCAGGGATACCTGAACGGCTGGAGGCCGGCAGGAGACGAAGTCCCAGGAGGGTGGAAGCGGTAATCAAGTAGGTGCAGCGCACAGGTGGGTAGACCAGCAGGGATGGAAACAATACTCAGGAAGCAGTAGTATATAGAACTGGACACCTGGAGAACACTGAAGAGTAGAGATGGTCTAGCCGAGATGAAAGCAGCGGAGCGTTGATCCAATGCAGACAGGCGAGTTGACACAAGCGGAGACACTGTAGAAGCACGGAGAGCGGATCAGCTGGCTGCAGATACGAGGAGTACTGGAGGGTTGCGATGAGCAGGGCACTGCAGATACACGGAGGCAGCGGATAGGAATCAGCTGGTGCAGTCACGATGAAACACGGGAGAGTTGAAGTGAGCAGAATACTGTAGATACACGGAGGCAGCAGATAGGAATCAGCTGGTGCAGTTACGATGAAACACGGGAGAGTTGAAGTGGTCTGGAAACTGTAGAAGCACGGAGGCAGCGGATAGGAATCAGCTGGTGCAGTAACGATGAAACACAGGAGAGTTGAAGTGGTCTGGAAACTGTAGAAGCACGGAGGCAGCGGATAGGAATCAGCTGGTGCAGTAACGATGAAACACAGGAGAGTTGAAGTGGTCTGGAAACTGTAGAAGCACGGAGGCAGCAGATAGGAATCAGCTGGTGCAGTAACGATGAAACAGAGGAGAGTTGAAGTGGTCTGGAAACCACAAACGAACAACAGGAATCAGCAGGAGCTGAACACACTAGGAAACACAGGAACACCTTCAGAGGCTCATGGGGAATGAGACTCCAAGATCAGGCAACGAGGTATAGACCACAGGTGCTTTAAATAGGGAGTGTTGCCTGATCAGCCAATTAACTAAAAGGAACATGTACTGAAGGTTTGAAAGGGCTGCACATGCGCAGACCCTCAGGATGGTGGACGGCCACGGTTCCTAAACACACGAGAAGTAGCACTCACAGTCCGGTGAGTGACACAGAGGGTCGTGAAGTGTGCACCGGCTAGGGAGAACCCAAGCAGCGGAATCAAGTCCAAGCAGAGGTCAGAGGTCACAAGCAGACAGGGAGGTAAGTATTCAAGCCAAAGGTCAGGGTCACGAGACACACAAGCGGGGTCCAAATTTAAGCCAAGGGTCATACACGGGTAAGCAGTAACAGGGTCCAATAGACAGGAACAAGCAGGGAGCAGGCTAGCAGACTGGATACAGAACTATAACCGGCAGTGAGGCTGCAAACCTCACTGCCTTAAATACTAGTGGCCACCAATCAGAGCCTAGCTCTGAATCACACACAGCCCCCTGCCTGATTAATGAATCAGGCATTAATCAGCCCACAGGCTAGTCAAATCAAGCCCCAGAATGTTAAGTACAAGATACTATCTTCTGCGCATGCGCGCCCGGCTTCCTTCGTTGCCGGGACGCAGCGCAGGGCAGAGAGCTTCCGACCGTTGCCAAGGCAACGGTCGGCCAGGATCCAGAAGTGACGTCCCGGTTGTCATGGCGACGGCCAGGACGTCAGAGGACGGTGATGAGTGTCGCGGCGGTGCCCGCGGTCGCCACAACTGTCTAACAGTCCCCCCCCTTGAGGAGGGGTCAAAGAACCCCGACACCCAGGTTTCTTAGGGAATTTTTTGAAAAATTCCTTTAAATGTTTAGCAGCATGAAGCCGTCTTTGTGGTATCCACGACCGCTCTTCCAACCCACGATTCCTCCATTGAACTAGAAAGTGCACCTGCCCCTGCACTCTCTTAGAATCGAGGATCTTATGAATGATGTATTTGTTCGTGTTCCGTACAGAAAAATTTGAAGACTGGAACTGATTCGGGTATAACACAGGTTTAAGCAGAGAACAATGGAAGGTGTTGGGGATCCTTAAGGAACCAGGGATTTTCAATCTGAATGCTACAGCATTAATCTTCTTGATAATGAGGAAAGGACCGATGAATTTAGGCCCTAGTTTTTTGCAAGGCTGTCTGAGCCTGATATTGCGTGTAGACAGCCACAATTTGAGGGAGCAGGTGGTACGGTGGCGGTCCAAAATTTTTTTTGCAAAAAATGAGGCTTGTCTCAATGATGACTGTACTTTTCTCCAGATAACTTTGAGATCCCTGGTCGTGGAACGAATTTCCGGAATACCAGCGGACTTGAGAGAGTATAAGGAATTAGACCTGGGGTGAAAACCAAAATTGCAGTAAAATGGAGAGGTTTTGGTAGATGAGTGACAAGAATTATTATACGCAAATTCTGCCCAGGGTAACAGAGAAGACCAGTTATCATGAAATTCCGAGGTGTAACATCGTAGGAACTGTTCTAAGGACTGGTTAACCCTTTCGGTTTGCCCATTCGACTGAGGATGGTAAGCAGACGAGAGGCTTATCTTGATCCCAAGAACTGTACAAAAAGATTTCCAGAATTGTGCCACGAATTGGGAACCGCGGTCGGAAACGATGTCAGTAGGAAGTCCATGAAGCCCGAATATATGCTGGATGAACAGAATGGCCAGATCTCGAGTACCTGGGAGCCTGGGTAGTGGTATAAAATGTGACATCTTGCTGAAGCGGTCAACTACCACTCAGATGGTGTTGTGACCTGCAGAGAGTGGCAGGTCAACTATAAAGTCCATAGACAAGTGTGTCCAAGGTTTTGCAGGGATAGACAATGGAAGCAACTGACCTACAGGACGACTCCTGAGAACCTTACTCCTGGCACAACCCTCACAAGCGAGGACATAACTCTTGACATCAGCGGGCAACGATGGCCACCAGACAGTACGGGAGAGGATCTCCAAAGTCTTCTGTATTCCAGGATGTCCAGCAGTCTTACTATAATGTGCCTCAGCCAGGACTGCTTTCCTTAAATGAACAGGAACGAATAAGCATCCTACCGGAGTGTTATCAGGAGCTAACCTTTGAAATCTTTGCAGGGTGCAGCTCAGGTCTTGGGTTAACCAAGCATGGATCATGGAAGTGGGAATGATGGGTTCAGGACTAGTAACCGGAACATGATGTGCCAGGAAGCTTCTGGACAGAGCATCTGCTCGGACATTCTTAGAACCTGGACGGTAGGTAATCACAAAGTTAAAACGGGTGAAGAACAGCGACCAACGAGCCTGTCTGGGGTTCAGGCGTTTGGCCGACTGTATGTATTGTAGATTCTTGTGATCAGTTATAACAGAGATCTGATGTGTAGTGCCTTCTAGCCAATGTCGCCACTCCTCAAAGGCCCATTTGATTGCCAATAGCTCCCGGTTACCTACATCATAGTTGGCTTCTGCTGAGGAAAACTGACGGGAGAAGTAGGCACACGGATGTAGGCGGTGAGTATGGGAATCTTTTTGAGACAAGATGGCACCAGCACCGACGTCGGAGGCATCAACTTCAAGAACAAACGGTAATTCAGAATCTGGATGTCTAAGGACCTGAGCTGATACAAACGCTTTCTTTAAAGTCTCAAACGCGGTTATTGCCTGGGGTGTCCAGTTCGTTGGATCCATTCCTTTGCGAGTCAAGGTGACAATAGGAGCCACAATCTCAGCAAAATCGCAAATTAATCTTCTATAGTAATTGGCGAAGCCCAAGAACCTCTGCACCGCCTTGAGATTATTTGGTTGTACCTAATCCAGGATAGCTTGGACCTTGGTTGGGTCCATGGAGAATCCCTCAGAGGAGATTACATAACCTAAGAAGGATACCTTCTGCACCTCGAATTCACATTTTTCTATTTTATCGTAGAGGTGGTGTTCTCGCAACTTCTGTAGAACGTGTCTGACATGGCCCTGATGTACAGTTAAGGATTTGAAGTATATGAGGATGTCGTCCAAATAGATGACCACGAAATGACCCAGGAACTCCCATAGCACCTCATTAATCAGATCTTGGAACACTGCAGGCGCGTTACTAAGACCAAACGGCATGACCAGATATTCATAGTGGCCCGAAAGTGTATTAAATGCCATCTTCCACTCATCTCCTTCTCTGATCCGGATGAGGTTATATGCACCTCGAAGATCGATTTTGGTGAAAACCGTTGCACCTCTTAATTGGTCGAATAATACGGAGATTAGAGGAAGTGGGTAGGTGTTTTTGACTGTGATGAGGTTCAATCCTCTGTAGTCAATACAGGGTCTTAGTCCTCCGTCTTTTTTAGACACAAAACAACATCCAGCTCCTACCGGAGATTTGGATGGCCTGATGAAGCCTTTCTCCAAATTCTCCTCAATATAATCCTGCATGGACTTGGTCTCGGGACCCGAGAGAGAATACAAGCGTCCCTTGGGTAACTTGGAGCCAGGTATGAGATCGATGGCACAGTCGAAGTCCCGGTGAGGTGGCAAAGTATCCGCAGCTCTCTTGGAAAACACGTCCCAGAAGTCGTGGTATTGTGAGGGAAGTTGCTCCAGAATAGACTGGACGATTCGCAGAGGCAGGGTCAAGCAAGACTGTGAACAATACGAGCTCCACTGAACGATTTCTCCTCTCTCCCAATCCACAACAGGGTTGTGACGAGAAAGCCAGGGATGGCCCAGGACCAACGGAACCGATGAGCAATCAATAAGGAGAAAGGTTATGGACTCAGAATGAAGTGCTCCAATGTTCAAGTATAAAGGCGGAGTCTCCCATTCAACCTTACCTCCAGGCAATGGATTCCCATCTAAGCCACAGACGATAATAGCGGATTTGAGTCTTACAGGCGGAATCCCAGCGATGCGGACGAACCCGATATCAAGCTCCACTATCAATGAAGGCTGATAAGGCCACGGAACTGGCACCAAAAGTGACTTGTGCGGGAATCAGGACAGCATTCTTTTGGGAAACAACTTGCAGGCCTAAGTGTATCTTTCCCAGAGATGCTCCTTTCTCAGGTTTGAAAGGGCAAGAGCAGGAGAAGTGGCCTTTCTTCCCACAATAAAGGCATAGTCCTTGTGACCGTCTCCTGTTTCTTTCGTCAGGAGATAGGTGAAGCGGCCCTGAGGACATAGGCTTCTCAACATCCGTGAGAGCGGGAACAATTGCAGAGGAGCAGGAAGATGCCTCCTTCTCTGTTCTCCCCTCCTTGATTCTTCTGTCAATTTTAATAGCAAGTTGCATAAGGCTCTCCAACGAGGCAGGGGAAGGATACTGCACAAGTGAATCCTTAACCTCCTCTAAAAGTCCTAGGTGAAACTGACTGCGCAATGCTGGGTCGTTCCACTCACAGTCAGGCGACCATCTGCGGAATTCAGCGCAGTATTCTTCTGCAGAATGTTGGGCTTGCTTTAAAACCCGTAGATGAGCCTCAGCAAAGGCAACACGATCTGGATCATCATAAATGAGGCCTAGTGCATTAAAGAAGGCTTCCAATGATTGCATGATAGGGCTCGACTGTGGTAGGGTGAAAGCCCAGGACTGGGGGTCACCCTGCAGGAGGGAGATGACAATTCCCACTCTCTGCTGTTCTGAACCAGAAGACCGAGGTTTCAGCCGAAAGTAGAGTTGGCAGATTTCTTTAAAATTCCGGAAGAGAGCTCTATTTCCGGAGAACCGGTCCGGCAAATTTAACTTGGGTTCATCAACTGAACCAGAACTGAGCAGTGTAGTCCGGGGGACCCCGTCTGAGGAGGACAAACGCTGGGACAGTTCCCGGATCATCTGATAGAGAGTCTCAATATGACCCGCCAGAGCTTGAAGAGGAGACGATTTGGTTCCGCTTTCTTCCATACCAACTTCGTCTCCGAAATGTTTGGGCCGGTTATAATGTTAGGAACCCCATTAGCCGGCACAACACAACCCGCAGTCTACTCTACCAGTCAGGTATTCACTGGAGCCCCTGATGGTGGGGACAGACTGGGCTGCAGACTGGCAGAGGGTCGTGAAGTGTGCACTGGCTAGGGAGAACCCAAGCAGCGGAGTGAAGTCCAAGCAGAGGTCAGAGGTCACAAGCAGACAGGGAGGTAAGTATTCAAGCCAAAGGTCAGGGTCACGAGATACACAAGCGGGGTCCAAATTCAAGCCAAGGGTCATACACGGGTAAGCAGTAACAGGGTCCAATAGACAGGAACAAGCAGGGAGCAGACTAGCAGACTGGATACAGAACTATAACCGGCAGTGAGGCTGCAAACCTCACTGCCTTAAATACTAGTGGCCACCAATCAGAGCCTAACTCTGAATCACACACAGCCCCCTGCCTGATTAATGAATCAGGCATTAATCAACCCACAGGCTAGTCAAATCAAGCCCCAGAATGTTAAGTACAAGATACTATCTTCTGCGCATGCGCGCCCGGCTTCCTCCGTTGCCGGGATGCAGCGGAGGGCACAGAGCTTCCGACTGTTGCCTTCGCAACGGTCGGCCAGGATCCGGAAGTGACGCCCCGGTCATCATGGCGACGGCCGAGACGTCAGAGGACGGTAATGAATGTCGCGGGCACCGCCGCGACTGTCTAACAATGACATTGCTGTGCAGCATGCAATATGTTTTTGAACATTTAATTGTAACATTTTTTGTGCACCAAGATGTTTACTTTGCAAGCATGTATGTAGTGCTGTTGAAAAATGAATGGATTGGGACCATCCATAGATATAACTTCTGCTGAGGTTTGCTGTTTATGAATTGGGAGAGCAGGCTGCAACTCTTGCCCGTTTCTCATTCTGCAGTCATTAATTTAAGCAGTTGGAAAATAAACTTTGGGAAAATATCAATTTGGCAGTGGCTAACCATGTCATTAGTTAACACCCCAAGGCCTATTTTGGCCTTAATCTATCACTGACACTATTACATTTAGCATAGTGCAAATAGCCTAGGATGTATTAAAGTGCAGTTTTGTGAATCAACATATTTCATGAGGTTGAATGTGTGGTTTGTAAATCAAGCCATTTATAAAAGGCAAAACCATACTTTCACTTGCATGAATTTATACTGCAAAAGTGCAAACTGTACCTGTGGCTTTAAAAGTTGCAAAACATACAGTTCAAAATGGTTGAATGCATCAAATGGCATTGAGGAAAACAAGTAAATATTTTACATGTGATTCTGATTCCTATTAAAAAGGAAAAAATAAGTTTGGTCCTGAGTGTGTCTGTCAAAGTAGCAAAGGTTGTTGAAATATTTGATGAACTAAAGGGAATATCTATTAAGCTACCATTAATCGGGGTGAGAGAGGAAATTGCAAAGACTGGGGGGGAGAAAGCTCTACAAAAAACGAGGGAGGAGAGTAAGCTGCAAAAAATGAGGGGTGGTGGGGAGAGAAAGCTGCAAAAAATGAGGGGTGGTGGGGAGAGAAAGCTGTAAAAAACAAGGAGGAGAGAGAGAAAGCTACAAAAAATAAGGGAGAGAGGAAGAAAACTAGAAAAAACAAGGGGAGAGAGAAAGCTACAGAGAATGAGTAAGGATACTGGAAATATTGGGGATATGTGGCGGGATAAAATTGGAGGGGTACGTTCAGAAATCTCTATGCATTACAGATTATGGGGATCTACTTATTAAGTCATAAACCATACGAAAATGGCTTTTTCCATATGGTTTAGGAATTTTTAAGTAACCTAGCAGCTACCTAACAAAAGTCTAATCCAGGAGATATCATAGATATCTCCAGCATTAGGCTAAGTTTTTATTTAATCTGCAGTCCCCATAATTTTCAATGGGGTCTGCGGTCTGGGGCAATTTTTTTATTTTTTTTTAAGTTCTATTTTGCAAGGTCAAGATAACAACAAAGAACGATTGACAGAGTGAATACAGTTATCAAAAAAAGACCAGAAGCAACCAAGTCAACGACCAGCGTAGAACATGTGAAACGCTAAGCCAACCGAACCTTTACAATTTAGTAGTAACGAGTGACCCAAAGTTTCTGTTGAAAGAGGAAAGAAGGAAGGAGAGGGTATAGAGGAAGAAAGGATCGAGAGAAGAGGGGAAAAGGAAGGAGGGTAAGAAGCAACTAGATCCATTGTAAGGGTAAAGAAGTCCAAGAAAGAAATGAGGTATTAGAACTGGGTTATGTAAACATGGGCATGCCTGAAAGAAGGCTAACCATGGGTCCCAAACCTTGGTGAAAGCTCTCGAAGAGTTCCGAATAATACTGGTCATATACTCCATCCGTTGAGTCTATTAATTATGGACTGCATGGAGGGAGGGGATTGCATACGCCAGTCTGCCGCTATTTGTCAAGTAGCTGCCAAAACAATGTGCCTAATCAATTCATTCTGATGTCCGGATGCCGAGGCAGCCCCCAAAGGGAGTAGAAAGAATTTGGGCTCCAGGGGAATGTCCACCTGAAGAATTGAATTAATCAGGCCTCTAATCTCAACCCAGAAGCCTGATAGTTTTGGGCACGACCACCATATGTGGAGGAATGTGCCTTCTTGGGAGCACCCTCGCTAGCACCGATCAGATGAGTCGTGGAGAATTCTGCAAAGACGCGAAGGCACATAGTACCATCGGTATAGCACTTTGTAGATGTTCTCTTTGATTCTAACACAGATGGAGCGGCATTCTCGTATATCTCAGACCATTCCTCCTCCGAGAGCTCCTCACCAAGGTCCCGTTCCCAAGCCAGTTCATGAGGGGCTCTAAAAGTTTAAGAGGAGGGAGCAAGTTCGTAGTAAAGCGTCAATATTAGACCTTTAGTTGAAGATTGGCGTAGACATAGAGCTTCAAAGGTGGAGAGAGGTTGGGATAAAAGGCGACCTTTAACAACACTATGAAAGTGGCGAAGTTGCAAAAACTGGTAGAAGTGCTTTGAGGAAATGTGGATATGCGATTGAATTTCAGAAAACTGAGGAAAAGTTGCAGAGGTGGATAAATGGTTAAGGTAAATGACTCCCCGCGAGTACCACGGCTGGAATGCGCTATGATTAAGTCCTGGAGGAAATTCCGGAGAATTGAATAGTGGAATAACCAGGGAGGGATGGGGAGACAAGGCAAATTTCTGGGATGACGAATCCCAAATGGATAGAGAATGTGTAACTACTGGGTGAAACAACAATCGTTTAGAGCGACGAGATCTTGGAAGCCATAGGAGAGAAGATAAAGAGAGCAATCCCAGACCCTCAGCCTCAATTTTAGACAAAACTCTGGCTTCCGTCGGACCGGACCACAAGACACACTGAGCGAGCTGGGTGGAGAGATAATATCTTCGGAAATCAGGAATCCCCAAGCCTCCCCCCCGCGGGGATATCTGAAGAACCTTAAGTCGGACTCTGGGCCGTCTACCCGACCAGACAAATCTAGAGACGTAGAATTGCAGGAATTTTAAAACATATGGTGGGATGCGGATGGGAAGAGTCTGAAAGAAGTAAAACAGCCTTGGAAGGATATTCATTTTGACGGCATTAATGCGGCCAATCCAGGAGATGTAAAGCTGAGACCACGATGTAAGGTCTGTTTTTACTTGGCCGAGTAGGTGAGGGAAATTAGCTTGAAAAAGATGTCGATAGTGTTTAGTGATAAACACCCAGATATTTGATTTTGTGGCGACCCCATTGGAAAGGAAAGGAGTGCTCCAGCAACAGCTTGTCTATAGCTAGTACATTAAATTCCAGAACCTCTGTCTTGTCTGGATTGATCCTGTAGCCCGAGAAATAGCCATAAAGGTCTAGCTCATCTAAGAGGGGTGGCACCGACGTTTTGGGATTAGTAAGAGCCAGTAGGACGTTGTCCACATACAGAGCAATCCTATGAGTAGAGGGGCCTACCTGAATGCCCGATATTTCATGATTGCTTCGGATTCTAGCGGCCAGTGGCTCAATAATGAGCAAATATAAGTGGGGAAAGGGGGCATTACTGGCGAGTGCCATTCGTGATCAGAAAGGGCATCGAGGTCAGGCCATTAGCAGACACAGTAGCTGACGGGGACTGGTAGAGGGCTAAAATACCTGTCAAAAATCTGTCTGTGAATCCCATAGCTCAAAGCACAACCTCTATGAATGTCCAGGAGATGCGGTCAAACGCCTTTTCAGCGTCGAGCGCCATGATGAGAGAAGGAAGAACATCGTTATTTATTGTATGAATCAAGTCGATAATCCTTCTAGTGTTATCAGGGGCTTGATGCCTTGGGATAAAGCTCACCTGGCCAGGATGGACGAGGGCTGGGAGCAGTGGGCTCAACCTAGAAGCCAGAATCTTTGCAAAAATTTTAAGGTCTACATTTATTAACGAGATGGGCATGTAACTAGCACAGAGGGAGTGATCTTTCCCCGGTTTAGGAATAACAATTATGTTGGCCATAGTAGTGGCGGGATCAAAGGAAGCCTCCCCAAGCACCTCGTTGAAAAATTTTGTCAAGTGAGGGCCAAGGACCTCAGGGAACTTTTTATAGTACTGGGAGGTAAGGCCATCCGGACCAGGAGCTGAAGAAGATTTCAGAGACTTGACTGCTGCCATAACCTCTGGCAGAGTAATATCTACATTCAGAAGAGATTGCTATGTGGTGGTAATTCTATGGAGGGGTGTAGATGAAAGGTAATCAGGGGGGTCAGGGGATCCCGATTAAGGGGGGGTGCATCAAGATTATAAAGAGAAGAGTAGATATCTCCAAATTCTCTAACTATCCCCGCTAGGTCATTCATTACATCTCCAGAGGGAATCTGACATATTTTGTCAATATGTTGCAGGGCAATTTTTTTCCGGAGCTTTCTGGCTAGTACAGAATCAGCTTTATCCGCTTTGTTGTAGTAGAGCTGTTGAAACTTCTGCATGGTAACAGCTGCTCCACGGGAGAGGATGGTATTTAGTTGACCCTTCAGAGAGGCAATCTTGGGAAGTAAGGCCGGGTCGTGGTGAGTCTGATGCTGCGCAAGGAGTGAGGCTAGCCTAAGTTCCAGAGATGCTACTTCCTCGGCTGCTTTCTTTCTAGCCGCCGCTGATTGACTAATCAGTTGACCTCGTATGGTAACCTTGTGAGCCTCCCAAACAATTCCTGGGGTTACGTCAGGGGTTGAATTATATAAAAAGTAATTAGTAATGGAGGTCATAATGTCTAGACAAATAGCTCTGTTAAGTAAAAGCGAGTCATCTAGTCGCCATCTACTGTGCTGGGGAGGCGGTTTAAGGAGATCTAATACGATGGATATGCCCAAATGATCTGTCCAGGAGAAGGGGGGTAATGTCTGCCCATGTCATGTGGTGAGCGAGTGAATGCGAAATGTGTAACGTTGTCAAAGTCAGCAAATTGGATAAAGTCATATCAATTAAAGTCTAGCAAACTTGGTTGTCTTTGTCTGAAAAGATGTGTATGGTACGCATCGACGTACAAGGGCACGCTAAGGCGTGAAAGGGCGTATGCATCCACTACACGTGGCAGCAACAGAAATTTGTCTTTTACCATACATTCGCACAAACACGCATACTAATAAAATAGTACACATTAATGGTAGTTGCAACACATAGTCAGTTATGTCGAAATATAGTAGTATTTATATGTTATATCAGAGTTACATGCATAGTAATGAAATACACGGAACAGGTTGTAGGAATCACATCATGAGTGGTATCATAATGAACCTCGTTACATATCCTACTGTTTGGTTCACTCTGCGAGGGAATCGCAGAGTGCATACGCAAGTTATGAATGATAGGGAATTATGAACTACTTAAGACTAAGGAATCTTGGTGGGAAGAGCCGAGCATACCCCCTGGAGAGGTGACCCCCTCCTTTGGATTCCTTAGGATGAACCAGCCAATGATTGACAACCCCTTGGACATTCCTGAGACCTGGACCAATAGATACAAGCTATACCATCTTCATTGTATTACTGTATTTGATTGTGTATATAAGCAGCAGCTTGTGATCCAGTGTGCAGACATCTTGTCCCCAGACTTCAGGATTGAATGACTGCACTGGATCCAGAGCGCCTGCGATAAGTAACAGCTGTATTTACTATTACTTCACTTGAGCATATTTATTGTACTTATTGCGAATAAATCTTTGTGCTTTAGAAACACAAATCGAGGTTCGACAATCGTTATTGGTTAGCGACAATATGCACATAACAATTTGGGGGCTCGTGAGGTTTGGAGGTTTCGTTGCCGATGATACGCAAGACCAACGGATTTCGGTTCCTCAACAAAGGGTGGAGACGCGTCATAAACGGGTAAGAACGCATTGTGTTCAAAACCTGAATTTTACTCTGTGTTGCGAAACCGAATGTCCGTTTTGCATTATCATGGGCACGCTAACTAGAACCTAGGGACAAAAGAGAAAACTGTTTCTTTTTACTGTCATTGTGCGTTTTAACTGTATTGCATTGCTTAGCATATGTGTATTTCCTGATGTGCGTACGCAAACTTCCAGTAGATTTGCCACGTGGTTAAACAATCATTTTGATAGTTATTATACATGCATAGTATAATTACTTGTGAAAGCCTCTGAGATATTATTACTGTTGTTGGGAACTTTTGATTTTCTGCGCAGAAAAGGTGTATAGTGTGTGATGTTGTAACGTAGATACACTGTTTATTATTCATTGTGCTCAGTTGCTGTCTGACGAGGCGGATTGCCCAACTGAAGGACGGTATACAGGGCAGGTATACCGAATGCGAAAACCGAGTTTTCGCAAAGCGCTACCAACAGATCGCAAGGTTTGCTAATAATTAGTATTGGTAGGCAGTGCGATCTAACCGCATCTTTAGTGCGAATTGGTGAAGCAGCTAGGAGGAATTATATTGGAAAGGCTGGTTGATTGTATCGACTTTGTTCTCCCAGTTATAATAAACTCAACAGATTTTTGTGGTTTAGCCAGGGTATAGAGGAGCTGATAGCCCTTGGGTCCCACAGTGATATTGTCTGTGTTAGGGGTCCTTGTTTAATACAAGAGGAAGTGAGTGGACGCGGCTTGAGCAAATACGTCCACGGCCAGTAAGAGATCTCTAGCGGTAGAGTGTTTGTAGCAAATTGTTGAAAGTGGTCTGCATAGATTGGTGTTATTCAAAATGGGTGCTAAGCATACACTAAAGATGGTCAGTGTACTGCCTAAGGAAGGCCCTATTGGTTCAGCGAGGTTTCTCATGTGTAAGAAATATGGAGCATACGCAACTGTGTATTGTGACACGTGGGTCAAGATGACCAAAGATTGTGATAGGCCTTTCCCAACAATAGGAAGTTTTAATGCAGAGGTACTAAATCATGTAAAAGATAAAGTATGGTTGATTACCTCAACGAAAGTGAGGAATAAACATAATGATTGTTTAAAATTGTGGCAAATGGAAGGTAACATGTGGCAGAGCAGCGAATGCAAAGCAGAAGTAGGCGTGGCTAAAAGCGCGCGCACAACGGAGGTAACCGTCGAGAAGAGTGGCGAACTCAGCGCAAGCGTGCCCCCGCCACCTTATGTGGCGGGAGCGGTAAGTACAGCCGGTATTAAAACTGAAAAAAGAAAAATTGCTAAGTTGTATCCTGTTTTAAGCCAGTTTAAATCAAGTGTATCTGAAAATGAAGATGAACCCACTGTGATTTCGGCCATTGCCCATGCTGTTAGTGTACTAGAGGCTCAGCGCAAGTATGAGAAAATGGCTGAGATAGGTGAGAGTAGCGTGATCACTAGGAGTAAAAGCGTTCTAAATCTATAACCAGCAAATCCTGTATTGTCCCCTGAAGTCAGTGTACCAGAGGGTGCGTTCCCAGTCCACACAATATCAGTTCCCAATGGGATACCGGATAAGGATGGTGTAGTTCCTTTAAGAAATGTTACAATGCATTGTCCCTGGACTAGATCAGAATTACGTTCCATTATGACTGAATTCCCAGATCCTAGAAAGGAGTTAGCTAAATGTCAGAAATTTCTTAAAGACTTAGGAAATGCTCACGAACCAACCAATAAGGATTGGCGTGTAGTGTTGAGGGCGTGTCTTCCTCCCAATACTAACATACAAAAATTCATTGAAGATTGTTTGTTGGAGGAAGATGACACCTTGACTGATGAGATTAACCAAAAGAATATAGAACAAATTGTCAAACACTTAGCCATCTATTTTCCAGTAGTAGTAAATTGGAGTAAGGTTTTCACCATCAAACAAAAGGATAGTGAAACAGCAGCAGATTACTTCACTAGAGCTATAGCAGCGATAACACGGTTTACTGGAATATCCAACATAAGTGAGGACCCACATCACAGAGAGGTAGCTGTAGGAGTACTGATGGATGGCCTTAGAGAAAATTTAAAGGCGAGAGTACAAACCACATTACCTAATTGGAGAGGTGTCACGGTAGATTCTCTTAGGGAGTCTGCTGTGGAGCACGACAAAAAACTTTTTAGACAAAAGGAGGAGAAAGGTGATAGGTTAATGACGGTGAGTATACAGGCTCTAGAGGGGATGCATACACGACCACCAGCATACAACCCACATAATAAGAAACATAGAGTGATCAGATGTTTCAATTGTAATGAAGACGGACACATAAAGAGGGATTGTAAAAAAGACAGATTCAGCCCTAGAGGTGGGACACATAGATATCCTCCAAGGAAGAATTCACATAGAATCGAAGACTCACATCTACCCGCACATATTATAACCACAAATATTGCGCAGGAAAATGATAGTCAGCGCTAGGGGTCAGGTCATACCTGTAGTCTACAGCCAGTGAGGTTAACTGAGAGTCAGAGTGAAGAACCAAAAATGATAGTTGACATAGCTGGTAGGAAACAAACTTTTCTTGTAAATACAGGGGCGGCCCGATCTGTGATAACCTCTCCTTTCAATCTACAGATGACAAGTAAGACTATTCCAGCTATGGGGGTAACGGGAAAAGTGTTACACTATCCTCTAACTAAACCCGCTAAAGTTACTATCGGGCCTCTGCATACTAAGCATTCGATTCTCTTGGCTGCAGCGGCTCCTACTAACTTGCTAGGGAGAGACTTGTTATGTAAAATGGGATGTGTCATATACTGTACTTCTGATGGTGTGTTCTTAGATATACCGGAAAAGGTACAGGATATATTGGACACCCCTCAAAGGTTAATGTTACACTCTCCTGTTATAGAACAAAGTCCATCTCAAGTAAAGGGGATGTTGCTGGAAATACCAGGTTCCCTATGTACCAGAGATGGACAGGACACTGGACTGATGACAAACGTAGCCCCTGTCATGGTCAATCTAAAAAGAGGTAGGATAGCTCCAAAAATCCCACAGTATCCATTAAAACCGGAGGTGGAACTAGGGGTATATCCTGTTATTGAGAGGCTGTTACAACAAGGGATTTTAATTCGTACAGCCAGTACGGCAAATAGTCCCATTTTCCCTGTGAAGAAGAATGGGGGGAGGGGCTATAGATTAGTCCAGGACTTAAGGGGAATTAATAAAGTTGTTGAGAGCCAATTCCCCGTAGTGCCAAATCCAGCTGTCATCCTCATGCAGATTCCACCGTCTGCCAGTCATTTTACTGTCATTGATCTATGTTCTGCCTTCTTCTCAGTCCCTCTTCACCCTGACTGCCAATACCTTTTTGCATTCTCCTACAGGGGAGTGCAATACACATGGACCAGACTACCCCAGGGGTTCATTGACAGCCCCAGTATTTTCTCCCAAGCCTTACATGACTGTTTGCAATCCTTTCAACCCCACAATGGGTCTGTTCTAATTCAATATGTGGACGATTTGTTGTTGTGCTCTGATTCTTTTATGTCATGTTTACATGATACTAAATTGTTGTTGCTTCATCTTTCACAAACAGGGCACAAGGTGGCAAAGGATAAATTACAGCCATGTCAGACTAAGGTCAAATACTTAGGACACTGCCTCACTAAGGGGCTAAGACACCTGACAACCGACAGAATTGAGGCCATACAACACATGACTCTGCCACAGAGCCAGGAGCAGATTCGTACTTTCTTGGGGATGTGTGGATACTGTAGGTCCTGGATCCCAGGTTTTTCTATTCTGGCATTACCATTGCAGGAGCTAGTCTCTTCCTCAAAACCAGAACATGTTGTACACACAGAAGAGTCAGAGCAAGCGTTCTTTAATCTTAAAGATAGTCTGACTAGAGCACCTGCATTGGGAATACCTGATTATGAAAAGCCTTTTGAGCTATTTTGTACAGAAGCTGATGGTTGTGCAGCAGGTGTCCTCGCACAGAAACACGGTGACGCTAGCAGACCGGTAGCATACTACAGTGCACAATTAGACAATGTGGCAAGATCACTCCCAACATGTCTCAGAAGTGTAGCAGCAATGGCTCTTCTGGTGAGTAAAAGCGAGGACGTAGTATTAGGACATAATTCAACTATCTATACACCCCATGCTGTATCAGCTCTGTTAAATTCAGCCCAAACCAGACATGTTTCTTCAGCTAGATTTACAAAGTGGGAACTAGCCCTGATGGCACCCTCAATTATCACCATCAAACGATGTAGCACCTTAAATCCAGCTACATACCTTCCGTATGTGTCTCTAGAGACACAAAGGGTGGGAGGTGAGGAGACCCTGGTTGATGATGAGTTAGGCAAGAATACTGACACGCATGACTGTATGGAACACCTGAATCAGACCTTTACTGCAAGGCCCGACATACTTGACACCCCCTTAGAAAATGTAGATTTTACGTTTTATACAGACGGAAGTTGCCATAGACAGACAGAGACAGGAGAGCTATGTACTGGTTACGCTGTTGTAGACGATCAGGATGTGGTAGAAGCTGAACCCCTTGGCCCACCTCACTCAGCCCAGGTGGCGGAACTAGTAGCACTAAGGAGAGCGTGTGAATTGGCAGAGGGTAAATCAGCCAATATATATACTGACTCTAGGTACGCCTTCGGGGTAGTGCACGATTTTGGGGCCCTTTGGCGTCTTAGAAACTTTACGACAGCAGCAGGTACACCAGTGGCACATTCACAACACATAAAAGGACTTCTGACAGCGATACAGTTACCCAGAACAGTAGCCATCATAAAGTGCAAAGCCCATACCTTTGAAGAAGACCCAGTGTCATTGGGCAACAACAGGGCAGACGAAGCTGCTAAATGGGCAGCAGGGCAACCTATGACTGTATCGACCGAGACTATGATGGTTTTTCAGACATTAGACATGCAGAAATTAATTGAAATGCAAGATTTGTGTTCCCTGCAGGAAAAGGCGGTCTGGAAGGCGAAGGGATGTGGTCAAGAGTCCTCAGGACACTGGAGGGATGGACAAGGTAAGCCTGTAGCTCCCCGAACATACTATCCAAGCCTGGCTGAAGCAGCACACGGTCTGACTCACCTGGGTAAAGAAGGTATGGGCAAACTGGTGAGAGCATACTGGTGTGCTCCCGGATTTTCCTCTCAGGCTGCTAAGAAAGCAATGTCATGTCTTACTTGTTTGAGGAAAAATGTTGGGAAAACTATTCCAACTGAGCCATCCAACATCCCTCCTACAGACGGGCCTTTCCAGGTAATACAAATTGACTATATCCAATTACCACCGTGCAGGAATCTAAAGTATGTGTTAGTATGTATTGATGTGTTTTCCAGTTGGGTAGAAGCATATCCGGCAGCCACTAATACTGCTGTGTTCACTGCAAAGAAAATTGTACAAGACTTTGTGTGTAGGTTCGGTATCCCTAGAATCATTGAAAGTGATAGGGGTACCCATTTTACTGGTGATATCTTCCAAAATATGTGTAAACTCATGGTAATCAGTAGCAGACTTCACACCCCTTACCGACCACAAGCCAGTGGTAAGGTGGAGAGAGTAAACGGTACTATAAAGAACAAGCTGGGTAAGATAATGGCTGAAACTGGGTTGGCATGGCCTAAGGCTTTGCCATTGGTCCTCCATAGCATTCGAACCACTCCTAGACCTCCTCTTAATCTGTCCCCTTTTGAGATACTGTTCGGACGACAACCTCATTTGATCGTGAGTCCACAAGACGACTTGAAGTGTAATAATGAAGTGCCTGTACAATTTCTTATAAGAATGAGTAGACAGCTAAAACAACAACAACAAAAACTAAAAATGCTGTCACCTGGTATGCCAGAGACGAACTGTCATGATGTTGAATCTGGAGACTATGTTATGATCCGCAATTTCTTACGTTCAGGTTGTTTAACAGACCGTTGGGAAGGCCCGTACCAAGTGCTGCTGACCAGTACTACATCACTGAAGGTTGCAGAGAGAGACACTTGGGTCCATTCCACCCACAGCAGGAGAGTCCATAATCCGGGGAAAGTGCAAGATAAAACTAAGACCGACGACATAGAGCTGTCACTTGTGAGCCTGTTCCAGGAGACCTAAAGCCTGCAGTCAAGACACCTGAACCAGAGACGTTGCCTCAGAACTATCTTTCTAGCGATGGAGTGGCGGTTTTTGTTTTTCTTTTGTTCCAGGATTTTCCTTGTTTTTACTCTTTCTATGACATTCTATTTTTGTGAAGGAGGATGGAGGACGGAGGAGAGTTCTGGGAGTGATATGGATGAAATGGAGGCCGAAGAAAAGTTAATAGGATACTCAGAGCAGCCCATTATCAAACTTGGTCCAGGGGTTATGAAAAGGTCTGCTAGCTCAGGAACTCGGAGGCAGTGTGAGGGGCTATTGTCTGATGAGTATTGTATCTGCAAGTTCTGCGACTCCCTAGTTGAAGAGAGATGCATCCAACGATGCCATTCCCCCAGTACTCTGAATATAGGCGGGCATCCTTTGGAGGATTATCACTCCCTGGTGGGTAAGGTGCTAAACCAAACCGAGTGTTGGTTGTGCTCTCACGTGCCGCAAGGGCAGCATAACATAGGACTAGTGCCATTACCTCTAAACATATCTGAAGTACTCGAATTGAGGGGTGGGAGGCCCATAGACGGGAGGTACAATAACACTAGGTCCCCTAGTCTGAAGCTTCGACAATACTCCATAGGCAGATCTTTGCTGTGCCTAAACATATCTCATGCAAAGCGCCTGGAGAATTGGGAGGCTGACATATCAGATCAGACAATGGCTCGCCACACTCATTTTAGAGGGAGAATCACAAGGTCACTAATAGGCAGGAATTTTGATGGAAGTCACAAATTAGGGCGTATAACCAAACATAAGAAGGTATCTATTGGAAAAGTCTCTACAGATAAATGTAAAAATGTCATTAATGCCGACACGTGTCTAGAGCAAATGGAGACACTAGGCATGGGTAGTTTTATCAAAACTCTGTGTGATATAATTCATGGGCATACTGTTCTTTATGTTCTCCCTGATGATGTGTATTTTGTTTGTGGAAGGAAAGCTTATTCCTGGGTGACTCCGAGTTCCAAGGGCTTGTGTTTCTTAGCTAAACTGGTTCCTGAAATCATGACTATTACTCATGAAGAAATGGTTGGTATTCACAAGACTACATCACCACCATACATACACACACAGTATGAACACCGTGGCAAGAGATATATGATTCCTGGTGAGGAACCCATAGCTACAAAATTGATTAGTGAAACTACTGGTTTCCAAGTTATGGTTGCTCTAGATCTCACCAGGACCGCTTGGGGAACATTAAACTTTAAATATATCCAAGACCTAGCTAAATTAATAGATAATATCACAAGCGTACAAGAAGGAGTTGGTGCAACATAGACTGGTACTAAATTATCTCACCTATATTACTGGTGGGTACTGTGGGACACTGGCCACCCAGTTCGGTGTCAAATGTTGCACGTACATTACTAATAATACGGATGACCCTAAAGAGGTTATAGACCGGAAGATGGATGAAATTTTGCAACTGAAATGGGAATTCCGAAAGAGCCATAATTCTTCGTTATATGAGGTCGGGGAAAAGGTGGCGGGTTGGTTCTCGTGGTTGAACCCTGTGAAATGGTTCTCCGGTCTGGGGGAGTGGGTACAGGAAATGGTTGCTAGTGTAGTTAAGCTCCTTCTCCTTATACTGGGTGTCATCTTAGCAATTGGTTTAGTTGTCAAATGTGTTCCTACTGTGTTGAAGTGTAGAAAACGGTCTCATAGGAGTAACACTGAGAAAGAGACTGAAAGGGTGGTACCAGATACCGAGATCATGGTCTGTGAAGAAGTATTGTATAATTCTGAACTTGAAACGGTGATTGGGTGATAGTTTAGTACACTATCAAAGGGTGGAGCTGTCGAAGTCAGCAAATTGGATAAAGTCATATCAATTAAAGTCTAGCAAACTTGGTTGTCTTTGTCTGAAAAGATGCGTATGGTACGTATCGACGTACAAGGGCACGCTACGGCGTGAAAGGGCGTACGCATCCACTACACGTGGCAGCAACAGTAATTGGTCTTTTACCATACATTCGCACAAACACACATACTAATAAAATAGTACACATTAATGGTAGTTGCAACACACAGTCAGTTATGTCGAAATATAGTAGTATTTATATGTTATATCAGAGTTACATGCATAGTAATGAAATACACGGAACAGGTTGAAGGAATCACATCATGAGTGGTATCATAATGAACCTCGTTACATATCCTACTGTTTGGTTCACTCTGCGAGGGAATCGCAGAGTGCATACGCAAGTTATGAATGATAGGGAATTATAAACTACTTAAGACTAAGGAATCTTGGCGGGAAGAGCCGAGCATACCCCCTGGAGAGGTGACCCCCTCCTTTGGATTCCTTAGGATGAACCAGCCAATGATTGACAACCCCTTGGACATTCCTGAGACCTGGACCAATAGATGCAAGCTATACCATCTTCATTGTATTACTGTATTTGATTGTGTATATAAGCAGCAGCTTGTGATCCAGTGTGCAGACATCTTGTCCCCAGACTTCAGGATTGAATGACTGCACTGGATCCAGAGCGCCTGCGATAAGTAACGGCTGTATTTACTATTACTTCACTTGAGCATATTTATTGTACTTATTGCGAATAAATCTTTGTGCTTTGGAAACACAAATCGAGGTTCGACAATCGTTATTGGTTAGCAACAATATGCACATAACAATGTCTATGCTTTTGTAAAGTTGAAGCGGGGCTGAGAAGTGGGTATAATCCTTAGCGTCTGCATTACATAGTCTCCACGAGTCGTATAAATGATGGTGTATAATGAGTGTGGACAAGCTGGAGGATTCAGGAGAGGGGGAGATACCCCGCCGGGAGGAGGAAGAGGGAGACCTATCGAGAACCGGATCGAGAGTAACATTAAAGTCACCACCCATGATAACATGGCCCTGCACCAACCGCTGAATTTGCTTGAAAATTTTGGTGAAAAAAGGCTTTTGCCTCTGATTCGGAGCGTAGACCGAGACCAGTGTAACGGGAGCAGAGCGGAGAGTGCCGATCACCATCAGAAAGCGACCTTCTGGACCTGTATGGGTCTTGGAGTAAAGGTAAGAAACCTTACTCTGGTTTAAAACAGCAACGCCCTGTTTCTTGTAATCCGCTGAGGCAAAGAAGGTCTTGGAAAATTGCTTACCCTGAAGCTATGTATGGGCTCCCGTAAGGTGAGTCTACTGAAGAAATACAATATCTGCTTTTTCTCTCTTACAGGCACCCAAGAGTGTCGTACGCTTACGAGGAGAGTTGAGGCCGTTCACGTTGACAGAGAAAATCTTCAAAGCCATGGCAGAAGCGGGGAACCAGTTTCCAAAAATAGCACTAGACAGTTAGATGGGGAATAAAACCAGTTTGTGGAAAGGACAAAAGCTTAAAGAGCCAGTAAGAGAGTGGATCAAAGTCACGAAAGAAAGAGAAAGGAGATAGAGAGAGAAAAAGCCTAATTGGGCGAAAACCCCGAGTGAAAGGAATCCTATACGGATTCAAAGACATTATCCAAAACTAAAACACAGTAAGATTAGCAATGTCAAATGGTGCGTGGGGGGGGTGGTCCTTGGATTCACGTGGCGTTAGGAGCCACCGAAACCCCGGGAGACCCACAAATAGAGTATATTAAATAAAAAAATTATTCAAAATCTAGCCATAGAATGGTGTGCAAAGTAAATACAACGTGTACATAAAACATTAATAACATTAAGGGGGGGCGGGTAGGATGGTGGAGAGGGAAGAAGGAAGAAATAGGGGAGGGGGGGATAAGGGATATTAGGGAGATGAAAGGAGGAGGGCCAAGGGAAGGGACATTTGCTCTCTCTTCCAATGACTGAAATAAGGCCGCAATGCAAACAAAAAGTTAAATGGTGCAAATGGGTATGAGAGGTCTATTGGCCAACAAGAGAGAGAAGATACAACATATACATTAATCATTTAAAATAATTTAAGGGGAGGGGGGCAGGATGGAATAGTGGGGAGGGAGAGAGGAGGCAGAGTAGGGAGGAAGGAGGGTAAGAGGGAGATCAAGGAGGAGGAAGGGGGGGGACAGAGGAAGGAACATTTGCTCTCTCTTCAAACAACTTAAATATGACCACAGTGCAAACAGAACATTAAATAATGCGATCAGGTACAAGAGACTTGTTGGTCAAAAGAGGAGAGAGAGAGACAAAAAAAAAAGCAAAACAAAATAAAATAAAACCAATAAAACCGAAAAACAAAAACATATTGTACAAAATACTCAAAACTTTAGGAGGGTAGTAGGTACCAACTGACGTTGAGTCCACCTAGAAAGGAAATGTTAATCAAAAGCAAAAACAAAAACGGAGAAAAGAAGAACCATTTGTACAAAAATAGACATATCAGGGCGGATCTGCCTCCCGGGGACGTCGTCTAGAAGACCGGGACCACTCAGGCTGAGGGAGCGCTGGACGCTGGGCCAGGGATGGAGTAGCCTGAGGAACTGATGACTCGGGGAGTATGCCCAGCCTGTCCAAGAGACTCTGATCCTGATCCAGTGATTTGACAAAGTGGGAGGAGTTATCAACAAATACTTGGAGTTGGAAAGGGAAGCACCAACGGTATCGAAAGTTGTGCTGGCGAAGAATCTTGGTGACTGGCTGAAGGTCCCTCCGTTTTTGTATCGTGGAAGGAGCAAGGTCCAGGAAAAGCTGGATGTCCATGTCCCGAAATGTGACCACAGGGCGGTCCCTGGTAACGGTGAGAATGCGGTCTCTGGTCCGGAAATAATGTAAACGGACAATGATATCCCGAGGGGGTCGTCCACTTGAAGGTTTAGCTCTCAAGACGTGATGAGCCCGGTCCATGAGACAATCAGCCTCAGAAATGTCCGGGAGAATGTGAAGGAAGAGGGTCTTGAGGAAGGCTTGAAGATCTGCATTGCCAATTTCTTCAGACACATTTCTGATACGGACATTGTTGCGGCGGGATCGATTTTAAGAATCCTCTTGTTTTTCTTTCAATATTTCCACTTCATCACGAAATCGGGAGATTTCCTTATCAGTCGCAGAGTTGGATCGGCAGATGTCATCGGTTTTTGATTCCAGGGCGTCCGTCCTGTTGCCCAATGTGTTCAACTCTGTTTTAAACTCACTGACCACTTTTGTCAGCTCCTGATAGAAGGTTGTTTTCACCCCCTCCAAGAGGCTAGTCATCACTGCTTGAATCTGAGGGTCAAGCTCAAACTCTGAAGATGAAGAACCCGAAGTCCCCTGGCGATAGGCTTGAGGAGAGGAGGGTTTCGGTTTTGATCCAAAGAAATTTGCTGACTTTCCTGTTGTCACTTTCTTTGGTTTGGTAGCCATGACATGATCAAGCGGGCCGGTCGGGCAGTTGGATGGGGTAATAAAAGCAGGGCCAGATGAAGAGAGGGGGAGAGGGTTAGAAGGGGGGACGCACACCAATCTCAGCTCAGTTGAGAGGGGTCCTACCCAGGGTCGGGCAGCATAGTAAAGTTCACATATTGGCCGAGGGTGTTGTGTTGTACTGATGAGTCAGAGCACCTGAAGAATAGGTTTCAAATATTAAACATCTGACCACAGGTTATGGAAGTGGTAGGGAGCGTTTTGCTCGTGTGGAATTGAACTCCAAGAAGGCACACGGGGAGTAAAACTGACTATTCACACCGATAGACAAATTTAGATCTTACAAGGATAGTCAATGTGTTTGGAAGCACAAAGAAACTTTAATCCCAAAGAGAAAGAGAAAGAGAAAGGGGCTCACTTTCAGCGTGCGAGCTGCTCAATGAATTGCAATAAATATCAGCCTCTGGAATTACCTCAGCCGAGGGTTAGATGGTGGGCTGTTCTCCTCGACGATGACTCACCGGAACTGCAGCGGTGAGACGGGTCCCTCCGGACCGATTGGACCCCAGATCCAAGGATGTTGCCAGGAGCGCAGGACCCTCCAAACACGGAGCAGGTAAGGGCCTCAGGTGCAGGGTTGCGCGGCAGACAGAGCGGAGGTTGGCCAGCAGTGTGTGGGCGGGAGTGATCCGGAGGCTCAGGCAGCCAAGAGCGGATCCAATACAGCAGGTGGGCTGCCGGGGGTATTCAAAGCAGGAGGGCTGAGGCACTGGAACTGAAGCAGGGAGTGCATGTCCCGCGGCCCCGCTGTCGCCTAATGTCTGGTGTTCTGGCCTGTCTCTGAAGGCACCGGTCAGATGGAGCTTCTCAGGTGGGATGAGGGCAGGGGACAGCCACGGAAGCCACAGGTGGAGGTAATCAGCAGCGTCGGCGGGACCTTCTAGGCTCAGACATGGGGGGGCCATAGAGAGTGGCCTATAGACAGCCGCCATTCAGTCAGCGTGGGTGAGCGGACCAGGACCACCGGACTCTGCCCAGATGCTCCTTTGAGGTCTTACAATCAGGTTAGATATATTTTAGGGGGAGAAAAACCCAGTTTCAGGGTGTACACCAGCCTGCTGGATGGAGCCCTCCAGATACGCTGCCTTCCAGGATGACAACAAAGCCACTCCCCCAGTCTAGGGCAATTTAACAAGCTCCAAAAAGCCTAGCTTTTCGCAGTTTGTCCCTGATGGTGTTAGTTGTTCTACCACATGGGGAGAGCATTGTGGTAGAGGGATCTTCGGTGGGCAGGGGTCATGTGAGTGAAGCTGGTGTTATGTGGGCAGTGACAAAAGCTGATGGGCAATGGGTGTCATATTTGAGACTGTGAGAATAGCTAGTTGGCAGATGGGCATAAAAGCTGGTGGACAGCGGAGGACATGTCAGTATGTACTAGGTGTGTGATGTCAAGTTTTTTTTTTATTTTTTATTCTGAAATCTAAAATTTGGAGCTTCCCCTCTAGGTATCCTGCGTTTGCTCCTGGGCAGCAGTGAAGTCTGGACAGCATTCTGCGACAGACATCAGTACGTCTGAACATCAGTGCATCTGAACTGCAGCTTTACCAGACAGCCAGGAGGAGGTAAGAGTTATTCCTTTTATTTTACAAATGTCAAGTGTGTAATGGGCTAGGAAGTGGGAATTGGGGGGTGGAGGGGCGGTAGGCTGAAGTTTTGCCTAGGGTGCCAAGAACCCTTGCACCGTCCCAGGTTAGATACATGTGACTCCACCTTCACAAGCAAAGCAGCATGAAGTGGGACATACCTCTTATCTGTCCCTACAGTCAGGAGTAAGTACTGAATGCGTGGGACAGTCCACTAAAATCTGAACTGTCCCACCAGAATAAGGACAGTTGGTAAACAGTCTCTCTTCTACCTGTTGTTGGAGCTTTCATTACCTGCTGCTGGTGCCTTAAGCCAAGCTGCTGCTTGCTTGGATCCTGGAATGTTAAGGCTTGATTTGGAAAATAAATAGTTACTATTAACTTCTTGGAAAGCAGAGTACAAGTGAACACTCAAGGCCCCCTGTCCAGAAACTGCCCCACATTAAATCAATTGCACACACATTTAGTAAATGTATCTCCTTCCCTTCAACCAGCCCCTACAATAAATTAATATAACTCACAAATAAAATTCACATTAATAAAGAAGACTATTTCCCATCAACAAGCCCCAATATCAAGCTAATAGCATTATAATTCCCCCCAATAAGCACCAACATTAAATGTTTAGCCTCCACAGTTAATAAAGAACCCTATAGTGCATTAAACCATTAGTCGCCACATAACATTAATACCTCCCTAAATCACTTACTGTTATGGCTGACGGCAAGTGTCATAAACTTGTATAACAGGTCACAGAGGTCTTCGCTTATAGCAGCCGCCTTTCCTGTAGAGCTGAACGTGCTCACAGGTACTCGGATGCCCCCAGGTCTTAAGCTCAAAGTAGTACAAGTTTATAACCCTACCGCAGCGCAGGTGAGGGCCAGGTGGAAGAATAGCAAAGTCCAAACGGGCCGAGGTCAAGGGGTACAGCGGGCAGTGTTGGTGTAGTCCAGGCAAAAGGTCAGGGCTGGCGGCAAACAACGAATACAGGTAACCGGCAGAGATCAAGGTCACAGGCAATTCAGCAGAGTCCAGTACACGGTCCAAGGTCATACACAGCAAGATCGATCCAAAGCCAGAGAAGATGAACAGAGCAAGGAGCAGGGAATTATTCACAGAGCAGGAACTATAACCGCCAGTCCTCACTGCCTTAAATACTTTGATGTAATTTAAGTTCTCCAGCGCTAATAGGAAATTCAACAAACACATAAATATAAACTGGACATCAGATGCAGCAAATCAATAGAAGAAGTGCAAATCCTCTAATAAACATGTATACAATACAAAAAAGCAGATTGCGCATGAGATGCCCATATGATTAAATAAAGATTGTACATGATAATAATAATGATAAACAAACAGAAAAACCGATTGTCTTAATAGGCTTATATTTTACTCCATATAGACAAATAAAAACAGTTAAAAGATAGTACTAGTAATCTCACATAGGACTAATTCACAGGCTTATTTGCTCATATGGGCATCTCATGAGCAATCTGCTTTTTTGTATTAAATACTATGATGGGCAAATCAGAAAGGAGGAGGACAGGGCTGACAATCAGCTTCAGGAGGTTGCTAATTAATTACTTGCTGGGAACTAGCATAGGTCATATCACAACCAGGAACATGTATGAATGACATGCGAGAGCTACCCCTGGAGTTGGAGAAGACTGCTCTATCTGCCTTCTTTGCGGCCTCTGCACCTGGTCTCTGCTCCTGATGCACACAGTAATGGCGAGCTGACCCTAATAAGCTCAGGGAACCCAGGATCCCAAAACTTGCTACAATCTTACTTCCAATATGTTGTTACTAACTCCAAATTCACAAAATTATCTTGCAGCATTCATTAGTATGGCTATAAATCCATAATTTTAGAGACACATTTAATGCAATTTATTTTTGTACTCTTGGCCTGTAGTCTTTCCCTCAAAAACACAATTTATTTGTATATGTATTTGGCAATATACCAGAGTGAATTCTCCCCAATCTTTTCCAATGGTACATATCAGAAATAGAAAACCAGTAATTATGCATTGTAAAATATTCCTTACTTATTCAAGAGTCCCTTGTGACCCAAATGTGGCGTACACTGTGTAAAATGAATATAATAAATGTATATTTATTCACTTCTGAATGTCTCTCCAAGTAAAGAGTTTGCTTATTGACATCATTACATATGTATTTCTTTTTGAAGGTACGCATATCCTGTTTATACAATGGACAGAGCAATATTTCTGTGCCCCATCACTTTAAGTAGCTGGAAAAGGTAATCAAGCGTTCATGTAACTACTCAAGTGTGACAATTGCAGTGCAACATTGACCCCTTGTGGTCCCATTTGTAATGACGTGTGAAGAAATGGTTTATATTTGTAAACATGTATGCAATCAACTGCAATAATTTTGTCTTTTTCCAGAAGAGTAATTTTAATCAGCAAAATAATTTGCATCAAAAAATAAATTAACATAAGAATAAAATGCAACTTAATGTTTTTTTTCTATTTTTAAAATAAATATATTTTTATTAATAATATTTCAAAAATATATAAGAAGGGGAAGGGGGGGCATGGGAACATTAAGGGCTGAAGAAGTTTGCAAAAGAAATAGCATATGTTGAGAAAACAATTTCTAAATTTCCAGCCTCATTAATAATAATATCAAGTCAACAACAACAACATACAAAGTGGGGCAGTGGGGAAGTGTGTGGGGGGGGCTAAGGAGAGGAGGCATGGTTCGTAAGGGATAAAGGGATGGGCAAGAGGGTAGTAATTTAAAATGAATGGAAATTTATGCATTGTGAAACATTAAACTGCTGGTATAACAATAAATAGTATTAAATTTACGCTTGATATGATTCTGGCATGAAATGCGTAAGCCATGGTGACCAAACCTCACACATTTATTATAATTATCCTTTATTATGCTTGTAATGAATTTAATATTATATAGCTCCCAATATTAATACCTATTTGAATAGGCAGCTAGTAACTTTACAGCATTTAAAACATGATTTATGAGAGTTGTGTTTGGGGCTATTCAGTAAAGAGTGGTGAAGGAGGAGTCAGATGGAATGTAAACATCTGTGATTTCTTGTTAGATGATCCATATCAGCCCAAAATGTAATGATTTTGAATATTTCCACTAGATGTGAGACAGGGTGTCCCTATCACTGTATGCCCACCAACATCTATATGAAATATTTGACTTGATTTCATGCAGTCTAGTGGGAACCATATACCTATAAAGATTTTTAATGCATTTTCTTTGGTTTTACTGCAAATTGAGCTTTGTTTGATTTTTTTTCCTTATTTTTTCTTATCCTTGCCCATTCCTTGGGAGCAAGAGTCTCTCCCATGTCTTCCTTCGACCTGACCTTGTATCTATCTTTCTGTGCTTGTTGGTACTTAATTATTTTTTTTAAAAGCTTTGAGGTTAGACCTTGTGAAAGGATTTCCTTTCTGCAGATTGATCATACTTGCCTACTCTCCCGGAATTTCCGGGAGGCTCCCGAATTTCAAGAAGTCCTCCTGGAGCAGTAGGCAACCCTCACGGATTCTAAGAAATGCCGAAATTCACGGCATTGAATAATGGGGACGGGGCTTAATCACAGCATTAAGCCCCGCAACGCCATTCAATTCAATGCCGTGAATTTAGGCATTTTATAGTCACCATGCCCCCTCCTACCCCTGTCATTTGACAGGAGGACAGAGTCACAAAGTAGGCAACTATGAGATTGATTCTAGGAGCATAAATGTATTATCCTATCAACTTTTTATTTGAATTATGGAAGTGTCTTATTTGCAAATATTGGTAAAAAGAACTTCTAGGTATGTTAATTTGTTTTTGTATAAAGGAAAGCTCCATAGATTTACAATAGATTCTTTATCTATTAAGAACCTAATGTTTTATAAGGTCCAATGCTTGAACATCTCTGCGAAAAACCTTGGGAAAAAGTAGTATTTTTCCCTATATGGATTAGTTGTATCCAGGGACAGACTGGGCTGTGGGGCAGTGGGCATCTGCCCCCAGGGCCAGTCCCATAGTGGGCTACCTTGGCTGGGTTACTGGGCCACCTGCATTTCTTCTTCCTTTAAAATGTTCATAATAGGCTGCTGAAACGAGTCTTGTCCCCTGGGCTAACATTTGCCGGCCCTCCCCTGGTTGTATCTTTTTCATGGCATGGTCCCACATAGTAAGAGAAAAAATTGTTGCTGGTAATGTTTCTTGTCTGTTTTTCATAGCAATCCAAAGCAAATAATAAGGGAAAACATTTTCAATTGGTCTGCTTCAATGTCTCCACACAAACAGGTATTGAGTTTAGAATGAAATTACACTGATTGAGATAATAAGCAGCAATCATCATCATCATCATCATTTATTTATATAGTGCCACTAATTCCGCAGTGCTGTACAGAGAACTCACTCACATCAGTCCCTGCCTCATTGGGGCTTACAGTCTAAATTCCTTAACACACACACACACACAGACAGACAGACAAACACACAGATTAGGGTCAATTTGTTAGCAGCCAATTAACTTACCAGTATGTTTTTGGAGTGTGGGAGGAAACCGGAGGAAACCCACGCAAACACGGGGAGAACATACAAATTCCTTACAGATAAGGCCAAGGTTGGGAATTGAACTCATGACCCCAGTGCTGTAAGGCAGAAGTGCTAACCACTTAGCCACCGTGCTGCCCTTATATGTAATATTTTGGATATTTGGCAACCCCCGAACCCCACTTCCCCCTTGTTTTTGCATGGTTTTAGAGATGGAATTCAAATTGGTAATATTTGGAATAGGTAAATCAATGTTGGTGGAACGTTTATTTATATTGTAGCGATCCTACTGAACCAGGAAATTAAAAGTTTCTCCCAGTCTTTAAGGGTTCTTTTTTTTAGCTTAAAGACATTGGCTTCATGCCTAGATATTTTAGTTTGAGAACTTGCCAGTGGAAATTATTATTTTGTTTTAAGAGATCAACATATTGGGATCATATTTTGAATTGAATTGATGTTAAAAATTGATAATTCCTCAAATAATGTACGTTCCTTGAAAAAGGGAGGGGAGTGATAAATAGGGTTGTGTTAAGGTGAGGAGTTTGCATATTTTTCCTTTCAAAGGTTTTACTTTGCTTTTCTATAAAATCTTTTACCTTGTTTATATGTATATATGATGTTTGAGTTGCCATATTAGAATCAATAAATACTTTTCAAATGTGGTTGTTTTGGAAAAGCAGTTCCTATTTTTGACTCAATTTCCATAATCCTTCTTTCCCTAGACCTAGGCAGACACAGATGGAATGGTGGCATAATGGCACAGACACACCTGTTATATATTACAGCCCAGTACATTTTGGACTCAAATATCACTGTTCTCTCATTGGCTTTGCTATTAGGTTTGCACTGCTAAAAGGAAGTCTCAACATATAAATACAATATAATGTGCAATATTATGTGAATTAATGCTTTGTGACGTTTGTGATTTAACGCAGTGCATTCCTTTTATTATGGCAATCTGATGCTGTTTGCACACATGTGTATATACTGTTTGAGAAACTATATATTACCTTTGATGTTCTCTATCATTGTAAACATCTTAAATTATATCTTATGTTTTTAACGATGTTCTGTCATCATATGCTTGTTTCTGATACTCTGTACTTCATTGTGTTGTTCTATACCTTGCTATACCTGTTCTCTACATTGCTACAGTGATATTTTTTATGCTAATGGATCTGTCACTATATGATAAAATATTGGCATATCCTGTAAAGACAAATTGGAGCCACTATGTACTGCTCATTGAAAAAGTAACAAACTAGTTGATGTTCTCTTCATTGTAAAATAACGTTGGTAATGATCGTTGTGTATTTTTACTATGTGAGTGTATGTGCTTATAGATTTTGGTATTCTGGGAGGGCAGTTTGGCAAAATTTGTCAATGTGGCCGAAAAGACAGTACTTACTGTGATTATTTTGTTGCCTGCACCATATTGTTAACTCGGTTTAAACAAATTGAGCTTGTACATCCATTGGGAAAAGACGTGTAATTTTTATCTATCTTATTGGTTTTTTCTCAACAATTGCAGCGGTAGTATGTTATATATTTTTTAACTTGTGTTTCTATTGCAGATTTCTGGAGTGCACATAAAGTGGCATATCTCTAAGTCCCTGTGCCTCAGTGTAAAGTCCTGTGAGGTCATTTATGAGGCACACTATATAAACAGCTCAAACCACCTTGATGTTACACAAGTACACCTCGATTCTCCTCCCAACACACACTAAAGTGTATGCCTACTCTCCGAAACCTACAACCACAACTACCCCTGTCATTAAATAAAATTTGTACAGTTTTCTGCAAAAATTGTACTGCTCATTGATTGTTTAAATGAATAATGAGTGAGGGGATATAAGGCATGTCTTTATTACATTTGGTATTTTGTTTTCAATTTAAGATTAGTATGCTTGCTAACATCCTTCTCTGCCATAGTACTGCTGGTAGAAGTAAAATGTTTCTCATTAAAAGTATATTAAAGTATGCTATTCTACACATAAAGGACCTGCCACTAAATATGTATTCTCTCCACTTATTTATCTAATTTTATTTCATTTCAATAATGTTACCCAGCAAAGTGAACTCTAAGCTTCAAAATTGTGAAAACAAATATGCAATATATCAGACACTAAGGTGGGGATTTACTATAGTGCGGGTTCACAAAACCACATGCAATCCATGTTTATTGATGTGCAGTTGTAAACTGTGCCATTTACTAAAGGCAAAACTGCACTTCAAATAGCAACAAAACAATCGTAAGGTCTCAGACTGCATAAACTGCAGATTGCAGAGTCCTAACCTCTGTTACCTTACCCTTTGTGACATAGTTAACTAATATAACATACTTTCATGAATAAAGACGCAGACAACTGTTAAATTTAACTAATTAACGTTGTGATTTATTGATTGGATTATAATTGGCTTAGCTTTTATACTCGGTGGTGGAGAAGGCAAAGATGGTGAGGCGACCCCGAGTGTGTCAAAACTTACCAAACAGTGTATGGCCCTGAGGCACTAACCACTGGTCCCAGGATGACTCCTTTACGATTGGCCGGTGCTAAATCTGGCTTCAGTTTACCTGTCCCCCCTCTAGGCTCGCAGTGTCCTGCCCGTACAGAGCATTCCAAGGAGTTCTGTTTAATGAACCAAGAGCCAAGGTGCTTCGAAGAGGGTAGTGCCCTTTGGCCAATCAGCGGTAGCACCGTGTGACAGGTTGCGACTCACCACATTTGCCTTCCTGCCAACGCTGGAGGTCCTTGTGACCAACAGCCTCCTCTATCCCTCTATATATAGCTGCCCGATAAAAAGACCCAAACCGTCATTTTGTAAGGTGCACCCCGTCTGTGATTGATTATTATTTGGGTGTGTTTAATGCTAGCCCCGCCCAGGGACCTTACCACTCTACCTACGTTTTGGTTCAATTTCTTGATGACGCGTTTCATAATCCCGGGATCGATGTGGGACTTCCAAGCTAATCTGGGTATGACTTGGGACCAGCAGAGATGTAATGAAGGCCATTGGGCTTTAATTGCCTTCAAACTCTCCCTTATGGCTATAATCACATCGAGGGACTTACCTAGCCATAGATCATTGCCCCCTAGATGTATTATCAACTTATATGTCAACTTGAGGGAAGGAGAAGACCAGATTAGTTGCATACCACCTGCTTAAATCCATTTATACCCCTGCAACAATTGCCTGCCCTCTTCTAAGACGGCCCTAGGGGCGTATGTATCTCTTATACGCGTCCGACTTCCATCGCCCCAAAGCTTTGATGCTATCCACGGAGGACCCCGACTGAGCTGCCTCAGTCGCCGCCCCTGTCCTGAATGAATGCGTGCCATAGAGTGTCGGGTCCAACCCGGCAGGATGCAAAGCCTTCTTAAACAGAACATTAAATTGGTATTTTGTCAAAGGCGCCCCGTCTAAATGTATTAACCAAGGCACACTCTTGGGAGGCCGTACTGTTGTGAAGCGATTGCACCATGTCACGGGGCAGATCTCAGGGTCTTCCGTTACCTTCATTATCACCCAATGCCCTTTGCCCCCCTGGTCGGTTTTGGACCGTAGAATCTTACATGCCACCTGCGAGGCACCCACTTTGACAGCCTTGCTGAGTAATGCGTTGCCTATCTTGTGCCGGGATTGCGCTACTAGCTCACTCACCCTAAATGCGCCTGAAAAGGCCATCGTGAATGCTGTGCTAAATAGGACTGTCTCGTATGCGCTGTCTGTTCCTTTATTTATTGAGCTTATGATTTGTCTTAAAATGGGCATGGACACGGGCTGCCTGACATCAACCTTCCCATATGAAGGCCAGGATGTCATCTGTCCCTGTCTGTTCTGCCCTTCCTCTCGTTTTCACGAAACTGCGCCATTGAAGCCACGCCGAACTATACGCTCTCCTGGTGCGGGTGGGCTAAAGATGTTTCTGCTAGCTCCCTTATGCCGGCACGATAATCTGCCAAACATAAGCCGGACAAGTCATACCTTCTAATTGAGCCAGTGGAGCCAGCTCCCGGAATCGTTGCCATTGGCGACCTGACAGGGTGTCTGCTATTTTGTTATCAACCCCTGGTACGTGTAGTGCTCTAAGTGAAATGTCGTGTGCCAGGCATCTGAGCACCATGTGTCTCAGAAGATTGATGGCTTGCGGTGAAGTTGCGCTCTACCTATTTATACATTCCACTACCCCTAAGTTGCTGCACCAGCAAACTATATCTCTCCCTTTCAGTTCCGAGGCCCACAACTCTATGGCAACAATTATGGGGAAAAGCACTTATACCAGGAGGTTTTTTACCAGGCCGCTCGTGGTCCAGGACTCTGGCCATGGAGCCGCGCACCAGGCTCCCTGGAAGTAGGCCCCGAATCCCTACGACCCGGAGGCGTCAGTATGAAGGTCTAGTGTGGCAGAAGATACTGGCGCGGAAGGCCAAATGTACACCCCGTTGAATGTAGAGAGGAATTCTGACCAGATTGCCAAGTCTCCTCTTATGTCTTTTGACAGTGTGAACCTGCTATGGGGGCTACTTAGACCAGCCGTGGCTAACTGTAGTTTCCTGCAAAAAACGTTGCCCATAGGTATAAGACTGCACGCGAAGTTGAATGAACCCAATAACGATTGTGCTTGCCTCATTGTAATATTACGCGCAGACAGAGCTGAAGCTATGCCTCCCTGTAATTTTTCAACCTTATCTTTGGGCAGACGGCAACACTTTTCTATTGTGCCAATCTCGATCCCCAGGAACGAAAGGCAATGGGAAGGGCCCTCTGTCTTGTCATGCGCAACTGGGACACAGAGTGTTCTAAATAATGCTAGCGCTGAGCTGAGTATATCTGCGCAGAACGCTTGATTAGCTGGGCCTATGAACAAGAAATTATCCAAGTTGTGTGCAATGCCCCTGTGGTTTGTACCCGCCTGAATGCACCAATGCAGGAACGAGCTAAATTTTTCAAAGAAGGCACAGGACACCGAGCAGCCCATGGGGAGACATCTATCAACGTAATACCCATCTTGTAGCATAAAACCCATGAACTTGAATAATTGAGGGTGCAGTGGCAGTAGCCGGAATGCTTTGTCTATGGCATCATTCACTGACCCTCCAGGGGGGTGGGACAAGTGCTGGATCATTCTAAATTTCCCTTTGGCTTTCTTGGGAACTACCCCTACGGGAGCTATCACTAGGCCTTCTATTGGGGGAGCGGGGAAAGGACCTACCATCCGGCCTAACTGGACCTCTTTCCCTACTTTCTCTTTGATTATATGGGGCAGGGCATAAGCTGATTTTAAATTTTTATCTCCCTTGGCCTTTACTTCTTTCGTTACCGGGAGTTTAAATCCAAATTCAAAACCGTTCCGCAAAAATGCTATCAGTGCTGTGTCCGAAGATATCCGGAACCAGCGTACCAGCTCTTTCAGATTGATGGGGGAACTGGCTTTACTAATTAGAGGATTTGGGGGACCCTCGTCCTTTGCTGTCTTGTGCGGAGGGGCGGGGGCACTCTTTTGCTGGGTGTTGACCTCTGCATTGGGTGCAAGTGTGGCTGAACTTTGAAGAGGCTCCTCGGGAGCACGAGCCACTATTGAAGGCAAAGCACCTATTACGCGTTCCCTGGTGCATGCCTTGCCTCCCTTGCTGTGACCTAGCGACAGGGTCTCGGGGTGCGTTCGTATTGGGGCGAACCATGTCTTACCAGACCTCTACGTCTTTGCATTCAAAAGGGATTATGTGTTGGCCTGATACTCTTTTCCTAAAGCTCTCGTCGTATGTGCGTCAATGAGACTTCCCGTCTGTCAGGAATATGTCCGCAATCAAATGAACATAGCGCCACACGTCTATCACTGCCTCTGGTCGCGTCTCTATGTAAATCGCTGCGAAGGAGCAGAAGGCTGAAACCCATCTGAGGAAGGTTTTGTGAGCATCTTCCCCTATCCCACCTTTCTCCATGGCTGCCTCTAACCCTTTTTGCTTTCTCTGTAAGCTCAAACATATCCACATAGTACCCTTTCTTTATCCTGTCCCTTATGCATGGCCGGAGCCCAATCAGTAGTGACGTGTAAGAGCATTTCACTATGTCCGGGCTGCGACCTATAGGCCTGCTGGGTGTGCAACTTTCCTTGCTCTGCGTGTTGCCCCCCGTGAAGTGTGCGTGCAGTATCTTGATTAGCCTATGTGTACTTTGTTCCTCGTCTGACCCTTCATAACTGGAAGCTAATGGTGGACTGTGTGTCTGTGTGCGATCTATCTCCATCTTATCATGCTCACCTGATGGAGCGGCTGGGACCCCTTCCGCCGCTTGTCCTCCTGCTGCGTTGCCATCGTCAGTCGTTTGCGCCGTAATGGCCTGCCCTGGCGGCCGGTTGGATGTCCACGCTGGTTCCTCTACTCTTGCGACCTCTCCTGCTGTGTCTGTTGTGTTCGCCTGAGTTACTGACAAAGTGACAGGGTTAAGTAGGCTTTCGTCATCTGAAATGTTGGGCAATGGTGTCACGCTTTGCTGCGATCACGCTGCTAGGGGCATGTGCTGCTCTTGCAATGCTCCCCCTGCTGGTGCCGTGGGTGGTAGGGTTGGGGGTTGGGCGGGCGCAAGGTGAGAATGGGCCTTACGAGAGATAGCGCAATGGGCTGGGCATGCTACTGGCGAGGGCCTGGGAGGAGGGACTTGAGCTACATAACTGTCTTGCGTACCCGGCTCCTCGCTATGGTGGCCGTATTCAAAAATAGCTGGCGGGAAAGGCCATTCGCTTCCTTGGCCGGCCTGGCAGCATGGAGTGGGGGGCCTTTGGGCATGAGAGGATCTGGTACTGGGCAGGGGAGAAGGGGAACGGTCATTTTCTTGATCCGCAGGGGGAGGAGGTGCTCTGCCATGTCCTCTGCTTAACCCTGGTGAGTGATGCGCTAAACAGAGGGTGGCTACCAAACAGCTGTGCTGAGCCCTCTTCATTATGCCCTAATGGCATTATGCCCCATCATGCCCCCTGGGCCGGGGGCATGATGGGGGGAAGGGGGGACTGAGGCTCTGTTGTTATTTTGTAGGGTGGGGCCCTGAAGGTATAGGTGCTGAAATGCGTGCCTATAATCAAAGGGACTAGTTCCCATCCTAAACCAGCTGTTGTCAAACATTGGTGGTTCAGTGAAACAATTAGGGTTAACTAACATCGGTGGTTCAGTGGCCCAAATGGGTGCTTCACTGGGCGCTGCCTGGGGATTAGAGGTAAAACTTCTCCCTTTCCTTTTCCGCTTGTAACCCTTCTGAAAGCTCCGGCAGCAGGCAGCGCAGCTGCTCGCTCCGGAGCTCTGTGTCGACGTATATGCGCAGTAGCGTGTGCGCGGCGAACGGAAGACGTAACCCGCCGACCGGAAGTCAACGGAGACGGAGACCCGGTGGCTTCCCTGCAGGTAAGTGTTGTGCTGGGGGGTTTCCTGCGTCGGCGGGCCTCCGCTGATAAAGTGTCTATATACCCTTAGGAGACAAAGCACAGGGGGAGGGGGAAGGAGAGTTAAATAGCAGGCAGAGCCACAAGGAGGGAAAGGGGAGAGAGATGAAAGGAAACAGCAGGGGGAAGGACAGAGAAACAGGATAAAATACACAAAAAACAAAGGACATGAAAGCAAAAGCTGAACAGATGGGACTCCAAATTGAACAATGCAGGGAAAAGCAAAAAGTATATAAATTGATACTAAAGTGCTACTCAGCCTGTCCAGTGATGTTGTCCTGTTGTTTTCCAGCCGGGTAAGAAGGCTTCCACATGCCTGTGGCCGGCGTATATCCTCTCCAGGGCGTCCACGCCCCCTCCCAACCCATTGTCTGGTTACAGGAGAGGAGTTACCTTAAAGCTGCAGGTACCATTTGTTGTCCCTATCACCGAGTTTAGGGACGTTTCGCTTAGGGCTGCACTTGTCATAGGATGCAAACTGTAACATTTATCAAGCCTGTGAAGCAGGGGAAGGCTGTCAAATTTTAGCCCGAGGGCAAGAATCAACTCAGCAGCCTATTAGGAACATTCTAAAGAAAGATTGCAGGTAACCCAGTCCAAGTTATAGGAAAAAACACAAATTCTTCCAGCACAGACCTGGGGGTAAATGTTTCAAGCTGCGATTTTGAAAATCCAGTGATTTTCTCGGGAGAGTTGAAACTCACTGATGAGATTTCATGTAAAATCGCCAGAGATGTGTTTCTGTCAAAATCGTTATTTCAAAAATCGATAGAGAACAAAGTTCTGACTGTTTGCCACTCTAGCTATACACGTCTCAAATGTATAAAGCTGCGATTAAATAAACTCTCCCGAGTTTGCATTAAAAATCGTTAGATACAAACTAGGTCATACTTGCCAACTTATAGCAAGTATGATCCGGGAGCTGCAGTGAGAAGGTGGGTGTGCAGTGGGCGAGGCTCAGAAAATCACACTATTTTGGCCCCCGACGTAATGACGCAAAACGCATCATTTTACAGTGGGGGCGTGGCCAAATGCCGCGATTACCGGTGAATCGCGGCGATTTAGACCAAGTTCTGCCCAAAGCGGGAGATTGCCATACTCCCCCGGGAGTCTGTGAGACTCACCCGAAATGCTCGAGAAAGAGCCTTGAGAAAGATTCAGTTGAATTGAAACACCTTGGCTGGGGAGGTTTATGGATTTGTACCTCTTACCGTGAATGCTGAGTCCTATGAATTGCAGGCGATTCTGTGGATAATTTGTTCTTGCATATTTGACACCTTATGCGGGTAAGGGTACAACCGAGAAAGGACTATATAAGTGATACTTTTTTATGTATGTTTTCTGTTTATCTTTTAAGAAGATAATGCACTATTAGTGCTCTTCGTTTCTACCACATATCATTTCTGCTTCATACTCCACCGCTGTGAGTGACAACATAATTAATGAATATTGCGGAACTTATATATTTGTATCTGAGGAAATACAGATCAAAAAAGCGATTATAAGAAGGATTATATGGTCGGATACCAGCACTCACACATCGGGAGCTGTTGCTGTGTTGGCTGATTACTAATTGGGGGAGATCCATTCCGTTTGGTGAGCGTGTCCGCTCAGACTGTGTCCTGGAGGCAGCGGTGAAGTTTGGATAATAGTGCCATTATCGGGGAGTGAGCTCCGGAGCGAAGTTGTCATCGTGGAAAGATTCCCTGCTGTTTGATCACGGAAATCTAGTAAGTGCATTTCCCTAAGGGGACGCCGTGATGTTTTGAAGAATTAATCCATATATTATTTGAAGTGACTATTATCGTGGAGGTTATATTGCTGCTCTATTTGAAGTGACATTGTAGCCAGTTCGGTTTACCTTATTACCGATAACTTGGACTTCTACGTTTATTTCAGAAAGAGAATTATACACATTTATTATGTATGATCACTGACTTAGAGTCAGTATTGAATCATGATGACTATGTATCAGAGATTAAGAGACAGCTGGATGATATAACAATTTACACGGAATTGAAAAATGATCCTACTTTTAAGATCACTAACGAATTTGAGCAATTTTTGACAGATTTTGCAGTTAATACATTAGATAAGGATCAATTTGAGTTCCTTAAGGTGAAAGATCCTTCTACGCCTCATATCTATGTGCTGCCCAAAATCCATAAAAGTATGGTTAATCCCTCTGGTCGCCCAATTATTTCAGGGATTAACAGTATTACGTCTAATCTCTCCGCTGTCATTGACTATTATTTACAACCTTTAGTGATGAAAAATCCTTCATTTCTCAAGGACACCAAAGATGTCCTGAAACATCTAGATACCATAAAATGTAGAGAAGGTTGGATGTTAGTCACTGCGGATATCACATCCTTATATACCATTATCCACCATTAGAAGGGGGTAGAAGCTATAAAATTCTTTCTGAATACTTCAGATTATTCGGAAAATCTCAAATCCTTTATCATCAAGGGCATTCAGTTTATTTTACAGAATAACTACTTTTACTTTAAAGGTGACTTCTATCTTCAGAAAAAGGGGACAGACATGGGTACCAGGTTCGCCCTGAACTATGCCAATCTTTTTATGGCATATTGGGAACATCACCATATTAAGTTAGGGGCGGACCCGGTATCCTGGCATATGATACATAGATGACATTCTTCTGGTCTGGCAAGGTAGTCCAGATGCCCTTAAATCATTCTGTACCAGTCTTAACAACAATGATTGGAATATTATATTCACTTTTAATGAGAGTACAAGTTCTGTATGCTTTTTGGATTTAGAGATATATATTGACCAGGGAAATATTCACACAAGATGCTATAGGAAGCCCACAGATGTTAATTCCTATATTTATAAGACCAGTCAACACATAAAAACTGGCTGGATGGGATTCCATATAGCCAGTTTTTAAGATTGAAAAGGAATTGCACAGAACAGGAGGTTTCTTCTCATCAAATAGAGGAAATGAAATCTAATTTTTTACAAAGGGGATATGACTTGAAGTCTTTGGAAATTGCTCAATCCAGGGTTCTAGAGATGAACAGGAAGGATTTAATACATTCTGAAAGACCTTGTCAGTCAAAAAATGATAAGGATATATTATTCATCACAAAGTTTAATAAAGATTATAAACAAATAGAACATATTATTTGTAAACATTGGAATGTTTTGCTAAAAGACAATGTTCTGAATGATATCCTTCCGAAAAAAACAAAGTTCGTCTATAAGAGATCCTCAAATTTAAAAGACCATTTGGTAAAAAGTATACTCCCAAATGAAACATCAGTAATGGGCATTATTAAAAACAAAGGCTTCTATAGATGTGGAAGCTGCCAGATGTGTAGATCTACAGCTCATAATAACCCCAAAAATAAAACCATGGAATTCATAGCTAACAATCAAACTTTTCATATACGAGAATTTATTACATGTCATTCTATCAATGTAATTTATTTGATTGCATGCAAATGCGGTCTAGTTTATGTGGGTAAGACCTCTAGGACGTTAAAGAAAAGGATGAGTGAACATCTTTACAATATTAAAAAAGGCCTAGAGACCCACTCTCTGTCCGCTCATTTTAATACACATCATTCTTGCAATGAGAAGGGAATTGATTATTTTATAGGTATCGATATAGTCAAACCTACCTGGAAACACAGAACTATCGACACCAAATTATCCGAAATGGAAATTAAGTGGATATTCCAACTGAATAGCTTAATCCCTCATGGGCTAAATAAGGACTTTGAGTTGAAGTGTTTCCTGTAAAGACTTGAGTGATTGTGATGCAATATGTTGTAGTGTATTGGACCTTTTCTTCTCCCCCCCCCTTTTTTTTTCCTGTTACATATGATTGAAAGTCATGACATTATGTTCTATACTTATTGTGGATTTCAACTTAAAACGTCAGATGGATTGACGATGTATGTCACACACTATGTACTATATTTAAATAATGAGCGCTGGTGGCGATTTGTCACTTCCAGTATTTACCATTTGAGCTCTATAGAGCTTGATGCGTGGACTACATTTCCCAGGATTCCCACTGATGCAGATACTTCACATCCGGCTTAGTTACGATGGATTGATTACAATACTTTATATAAGATGTGGATATCTGTATTTCATCTTATGTTTTCCATGTATCGGGATGTATTGTATTAGTTGGTACATCGAATATGCATTTCTGTTTGTATTTAGTATAGCGTGACAGATTGATATCACGGTCATTCCGGATTGGCTATATCCGGTTTAAATAGTTATGGATTTTAGGATCAGTCATATCTCCTTGACAAAGACCGCAAGACGGTTGAAACGCGTCGGAGTGATATGACTGATTCATGAGGATATTTTAACAGCCTGCTAGACATTGACTGTATGGCATAGAAGTGAAGAAAAATAGCCCCAGATCAATAACATCTGATTTCTTCCCTATATGTGATAGAGACCATATCTCTGGTAGGAGCATTCACTTATTATTGTGATTTTATGTGTAATTTTAATAAATTTTGGAACATTTAAACGATATCACGCCAGATTTTGTTTATTTCCTTTTTGTGAATTTGAACTGATGTCATCCATGTTGGAGAGGAGATGAACAGTGAGATATTCGATATAAAGGAATTCTGAGTTGGGAGAAGTCCTCTAAATACTTACAAGCCCATACTATTCTACAATCTGGTAGGAGTCCATCTTATATTACTACCATGAAGGTGATGGGGAGGTGCCTATTTCTTTGAAGTAAACCACTTATGATGTGAAAAGACCATCTCTAGCCTCTTGTCACTCACCGGACCGTGAGTGCCTCTACACTGGTGCGAGGTCCTCCATCTTTTCTACTTACACCTGTGTGGAATCGTGGCCGCTCGCTATCCTGCCATCTGCACATGCGCAGGACCCGCTATTAACTTAACCTGTCCTTGGATGTGATTGACAGATCACCTCACCCTATTTGAGGCACCTGCAACCCTAGGTAGGGGCCTGATCTTGAAGTCTCATTCCCAGTGAACTTCTATAGGTGTGTGCTGATCCCAAACTGCTTCCAGCTTTACTCGTTTGTACAGGTTCCAAACTGTTTCCAGCTTTCTCATACTACAGCATCCACGCTGCTCCCCTGCTCAACTCAGCGGCGGTCCCCATACCGCTACAACGCTATCACCCCGCTGATCGTGTCACAGCTACCACGCTGCTCCCGGCTCCACTCAGCAGCGGTTCTCTTACCGCTCCAACGCTGGTACTCTGCTGATCGTGTTACAGCTTCCACGCTGCTCCCCTGCTCAACTCAGCGGCGGTTACCATACCGCTACAATGCTTCACTTCTCTGCTGATTCCGGATCTACACAACTGGGTATGCTCTACTGACTATTGACTATTGCCTATTTTGCTCACATACCAGTTGCATCCATTGTTGTTTGTTGCACAGGGTACAGGTTCCCATATAGACTGTGTTACCGCATTGCTTCATTTAGGACAAGCTTTCACTCAAGCTCGATATCTCCTCACGCTACTACTTGGCGTCATTGTGCATAATCTGCTGTGACCAGCCTCTCCTCACTGCAAGGCACCAACTATATACAGACTATTCATTGTGCCTTCCATCTCTGCCTCACAAGACATTGCTCTACTCGCGCTGTTCCCATACAGCCACAGTTTGCCTTTCAACTTCACTCTACTGCATCTGGACAAGTCCTCACTCCTTCACACAGCAGTGGTACAACTTGCTGCACGCAGACCACTGACTTCCCTGCTACCTACCTGCACCTGGACAAGTCCTCCTATCACAGCGGTGGTACAACTTGCTACTCGCAGACCACTGACTCTCCTATTACCTACCTACACCTGGACCCGACTACTCACCATAGCGGTGGTACAACTTGCTGCACGCAGACCACCGACTACCCTGCTACCTACCTGCACCAATTCTATTCCTTCCATCACAACAGTGGTACAACTTGCTGTACGCAGACCACTGACTCCTCCTCTACCTACCATCACCTATCCACGTCCACTCCTCGTGTCTACATTATCTTCAGCCTCCAGTTTACTGCTCCAAGTCGTTGACTTCCTCAGACTATCTTTACTCTCCTGCTGTTGTGTCGCTCCAATCATTCACCTGCCTGCTTTGAGGTGCGTGCCATATCCCCGCCTCTCCAGCAGAGTTCCATCTGGTGAAACTCGGGTAGCAACTCCTAGTGCCCGTGACACCTCTCTGCAAGATAGAGACGAATATATGAATTGCTATATGAACTTTTAATGAAGGGTTGAATAAGTTTGCATTGTGATTAGGGTGAAGTTTACCTGCACCTGTGTTTGTGTTTCGTGAGAACCAGATAGCGCTGAATTTCTTGGCATTATACTGTTATTTAAATTGTTTTCAAGCGCCGTTTGTTGTATGGTATTTGTGTTTAAGTTACTTCCATATATGTTGGTGGAAATCTAGGTGCATAAAACTTCCAAAGAGAATCGCATGCTGTGTTGGGTGCTTTGTAAATGATCTCCTTAGCTGTGGATACTTTGTGTGCCCACTCTCTCATCTCTTTATATTTTTTTTATCTTTTGCCTGTCTCCCTGTTTATGCCTTTCTTCCACTAGAGCTGTCAATTATTAAGCCCCAGTGTGACCTGTTGGCAGATAGGAGGGGTACATATTCTAAATTCTTGCAGGATTTGACATTATCACACAGCTCTCCAACTATAATTGAAATGTTAATATCTATTTATCTAACAAACTGAGAGCCTCATGTAGAGTTGGACAAATATACGTCCAAAACGTACACGCAAAATGCACGCCACAAAAATGGTATTTACTCGTTTATTCTGTGTTGCCCTTACTTAACAGACAGGTAAGTTGGGGAAATTATCCCAGAGATTCTTGAGGAATATACCTAATATGTACTACATATATAATAGGAATATATATACATATATAATATGTGATTCAACTAATCTTACTTTTCCATGATTAGATGCAGGGAAAAAAAACTAAAAATGTATTTTTGAAACTGAGAAAGTCTTTCTCTTTACATTAGCATGCCAGAAATGTTCAAAACACAATAGTATATTGGATTCTGCCACAAGTAGAAAACAAGTCTATACAAGATTCTATCATACTGAGAGCCAATACTTTAAATCATAGGTGTCTGAAACTAATATCTAATGCTGAAAAAAGACTCCTAGTAAAAAAAAAAAATCTTCTGAAGAAAAATCTAAATGTATCTTAAAATACAATACTTAATAATAGTAAAACTGAGATTGATTGCAGTAGATCACTTGGCAATTCTCACTTTCACCATATATCCAGGTCACATATACAATTACATAAAATATTATTCACAAGAACACCTAAACAGTGTTACTGTGTTATACATAGGGGTGAGCTTGGCCAGGGGACAGGGTGGCACATGTTCCCTAGGCTCTTCCTATAGTGGACTATCTGGGCCGGCTAACTAAGCTGCTGCCTAGAGGGTTGGTTGCCTGGGAATGTTTCCTTTTTATCAGAACTCTGTTCCTCTCTCCTCCCATTTACCTGTTTCTCATAAGCCCTTGTTCTTTATTCTATGCTTTCTATTATTTTCTCCTCTAAACATTTTACTCATATTCTCTCTGTCATAATGTGCTTTGGCCCTTGTGGCAGGAGGCCATGGACCTCTCTCCAGGTTGCCTGGGGATCCCGAGACCTCCTCAACTCCACTCCGTGTCCCGGACTGTCACTCTCCTACCATTGTTGTGATGTAAGAACTTACCTGTTTCACACTTCCAGTCACAGCACTCACTTGTTTACTTCCTGCTTGGTGCTGCGATCATGTGACTCCCTGCACTATATAAGATCCACTCTGACAAACTGTCTGTGTCAGAGCAACAGGTTGCTAAGCCCTAGTTCTGGCTCCCACAGTGCTTTCTGGTTCTCAGCTCCACGTGAATTTCTCCTGGTATTCTGCATTAACCCTTGTGTGCTTTCTTCAGTGTGTATATGACCTGGCTTGTTTTCTGACCTTTCTTTCTGGATTGTCCTTGGCACCACGTACTCCAGTGTGTCCGACTCGGTTTGTTCACTGACGTCGCTTTCTGGATTGTCCTCAACTCCTTGTACCTCAGAGCATATCCGACCCGGCTTGGTATATTGACCATTACGTCTGTACCTGTCTGTGTTTATCCAGCTGCATCCACCCATCTACCATCTATCACATCATGGGGCTACCCTCTACCAGCAGCAAAATCCATTCTGCCTTGGTCTTCTGTTGCTAAGCAATTGTTCCTTGCTTCTCTTCTCTGGGTCCTAGTACCACACATTTAATCACCGGGAGGTGTGGCCAGTAACACTGGGCTTTACATTTAAGTTATATATTTTGAAATATTCTGCTGCTGAATGACTATTTCTTTAAAAGTTAAAAAATGAAAAAATAAATATATTAAAATACTAAGCATGCACTTACCTAAATAAAAGTGAATGCAATTTATTTATTCTTCTCTCCCTCTCTTTTCTTTCTCCTCTTTCAGTTTTGCCTGTTTCTCCTCTTTCTATTCAACTAAACTGAGCCTCCTGTTGATAAGGCTCCCATTAAATTATATGGTTACTGTGGGCACAGGACGAGGCCTATGAAAATGCACAACTCACAATTGCAATATTGGTCCTACAGAACTTCCAAAGGCTACAGGAGCCCTGTAGGACCAATGCTATGGTAGTGAATGACATGACCACTTAGGCCATACCTCCCAACATTTAGAATTACGAAAGCTGGACAAAATAAGCCACCCAAACTCCATTGACAAATGGACAAATATGGATAAACTCCACCCACTTTTCTGAGAAGTCCCATCCATTTTGAGTCCTGCGAGTTTGGATGTCGCACCAAAATTGGGACAGCTGGAAGGTATGCAGCTGCAACAAATACTACTTGATGGCTAACCTAGTTACCGCCCTTATTCGGACCACTATTAGTTCCACCACTGTGGTATCTTGAAGGGGGTATAACTTGTGTTTTGACTGCACTGAGGGTTTTCATGAATTGGTGATTGGAAAATGTGCTTCTGTCACGTGTGTATTGTGATTGTATATCAGACTGTTTGTATTGTGTGAAAGTCAAATAATTGGATGAAGTAAAGAAATGACAGTAACAACCTGAAATGTTTTAAATTGCGTTAGATCAAACTGGCAGTGTAAATATAACACCACCAAATTGATTAATATTGTTTTACCATGCGATTGCGATTAGTACGCCACGTCTTATGACGCAATCGCACGGATTAATAACACACACATTTACATTCACACTTACACTTGTAAATAATACACATTTCTTAAGGTTTCAATCCACATTTATTTATTAGTAAATTGTTTTAGAGATTGTTTATACATAAATGATAATATATTAAGGGTATCTAAGGCTCAGGATATAGGAAATGTATCATGTTTAGTGTCATTTTGATCTGCACGTTACCATCTGGAATCCCAGGCACACACGCAGTGGTTCTTTCCAGTTCCCTGGAAACAACCCACATCCAAGGATGACGAAAAAGCATGTATTAATATGCAAAACACTTGCCACTTGCCCAGTGTACAGCACCGCAGATGTTTATCCGACAGCCTCGTGGGTGCTGTATAGTCTAGCACTGCCAAAACGGAGCTGCACAGTCGCAGCAGCTCCTCCAAGGAACAGACAGCCAGTGCTGTGCTGGCTGTTAGATGAGGTGAGAGCGTATGATGCGTGGGGAGTGTGTGATGCAGGGGGAGGGGGGGGGGTGATGCTTTGGTGTGAAGCAGGGCGGGGAAAGAGTGTGATGCAAGGGGGGGGTGATAGGGGGTGTGATGCAGGGGCGCAGAGTGGCATGAGGGGCACAGTGTATAAATAATATATTTACACATTGTGTATAATCTTTACTGAAATCTCTCTTATGGTACTGAGATTATGTATATATACACACACATATACATATACACACACACATGCACATGGACACATATACACACACATATATATATATATATATATATATATATATATATATGGGCCTATTTATGTACATTCATATACACACATACACACACATTCAAAGTTACCTCATTGTTTTTGGAAAAATTCAGAAACCCCCTTTAAAAATCATGCGTTTGCCCCTGAATCTGCAATTATCCGCGAAGCGATCGCTTCCTGCGATCACTAGTTATGGAAGATAGAAGATTAATGATCAAAATGACATTGTGTTTTAAGTTTGTTGAAAACAGGTTTAGGTTAGTTTTCCCTTAGGCACAACATGTGCTCAGCTGGTCACAACTTATCAGAGGAATCCTCTGAATTAACCTATGACCAGCAGACAACTGGAACATCATTAACCCAGAGCCAATGAAGACCCCCTAGACGTGATGCTTGTGTACATAGTGACATCATCAGTAGTTTTGTTATACTGAAACTGCATATAAGCAAGCTGCTCCCCCAGCTAGCTCTCTTAGCTTACAGACAACATGACTCTTATCTTATCCTTGGCCCAGGGGAAGCACTAGAGGAAATGTAATATATTCTATGTTTTTATACTTTCCTGTATAAAGTTTGAGGTTCCCATTGGTTAAAAATTGAGTAGACCTTATGGGCCAAGTGGTTCTTATCTGCTGTCAACTTCTATGTTTCTTAATTATTCCTTTTCGTTCGTTGATCCCCCCCTCCCTGCCATTTGTGCATCTATAGGCAATTGCTCTATTATAATGCAGGGCTGCATCACTTTTAAAGTATATGGCTTTTAAGACTTAGGGGTATATTTACTAAAGTGCGGGTTTCAAAAAGTGGAGATGTTGCCTATAGCAACCAATCAGATTCTAGCTTTCATTTATTTAGTGCATTCTACAAAATGACAGCTAGAATCTGATTGGTTGCTATAGGCAACATCTCCACTTTTTTAAACCCGCAGTTTAGTAAATCTAGCCCTTAGAGTTAAATTTATGAAGCTGCGAGTTTGAAAAAGTAGAGATTTTGCCTATTGCAACCAATCAGTTTCTAGCTGTCATTTGTAGGATGTACTAAATAAGTGATAACTCGATTTTGATTGGTTGCTATCGGCAACATCTCCACTTTTTCAAACTCGCAGCTTCATAAATTTACCCTGAAACTCAAATGCAGTTCTAGAAATGAATGAGGCAGATGAAACTGGATTGGTTGCAACCTTATCCCTGCTCAACAATTAATTTACTGCTTTACAAATGCTATGCAAATTTGTGCATACCATCACACTAAACTTTAGTAACAACTTTTCATATACAGAACATAAGACAAATTAAACTATTCAGTTTTACCCCAAAGTTCCACTACCAATCTAACAAAAGTTAAATTATGAATAAGCAATTTCTAAATTATATGATACAGGACAAAAAGCTAATATGTCAAAGCAAAGCATGTCAGTTGCTGTCACGTTTTTGGTTATGTGTGTTTGAATCCACCAATCCATTTCTGCTAGTAATAGAGGCCTGATTCATGTTCGGACATTGGTCCATTTGCCTAGCGTATCTCTCGTAAAATAGCTCTGGGCATGCTCAGAAACGGACCTTATGAAATGAACGCAATGCAATTCATGTCCAAAGACAAATGACACTTACAACTGCCGATGACTGGAGGGGTGGAACAAGGGACCAACATGGTCAACTAACATAAGCAATGTACAGGAAGGGTGTTCCGACATAGACGCAGCTGATTCAAATCCTGGGTTTTTACAGCCATATCCTTTGCACCCACTACAGGGCTTGTGTAAATGCCGACTGATAGTGATGACTGTCATGTCATAGTCTTTGATTTAAAAAGTACATATATGCATGCCACTAGCTAGTACATTCTAATGAGACCTTTGATTGTACATATGCTTGTGCGTATACTTCAGTCTGTTCTGTGTGTCTACGGCAAGTGCTGTGTAGTCAGAGCTCATTTAAACCAAATACGAAGCAAACAAATCTTTTAAAATGCAACTTATGTGCAAGTTGTGCTCAGACTTGAAACAGGCCCAGAATGTGTGTCAAAAGTCTCTAGGTATAATTATAAATAATATGAAAATAGGTCTGGCTTGGTGCTCAGTTCCATAAACAAAATAGTTTGAAACTTCTGGCTATTATGAACACTGTTCTTCACAGATTTTATTAAATTATTTCACTATTTCTAATTTTCAATGTTCCTGAAGGCCGTAAACTTTGGACACTTAGAACCTGAACAATTGCCAGCCTGGCAGTAGGGGTTGGCTTCTATCAATCACTCTGAATATTAGCACTGTGTTGACAGAGTAATAATGGGGCAATTTTATGCGCTTCAATTATCTCTTCCTAAATATATGTTATTTCAAGCAAATTTCCGTGTTCTGATTCACACAGTCCAGTAAATGATTTTGCTGCTTGAGTAATCAGTGATACTTGCATTAAAAGGAATATGTTTCAAATATTGCTACAATTGTAAAAATAAAACATTGCAAATAAATTGTTGCTAGCGTCTGAATGCAATTTCCATAGATTTCAAGTGACAGGTACTATTCTAACAGGATTTTTTTCCACTGAAACGTGAAATAATTTTTTTTTTTTCCAGAACCCGGGCTCTTATTGTAGCTAAATTAACTTTCTTTACATTGTTTACTACAATTGGCACCCAAAAACAAGTAAGTGGAGCAATTATAGTCTGAATAATGATTCTCATGCAGTATTGTTATATCCCGTTTTCATGAATGGCACGTGGCTTTTTAACCATACACAGGGGGTGTATTCAATTGACGGCGGGATCGTCGCAAAGCCCGCGCTCGAAAAATATTACCGCTAATACGGTAATATCTCGCCGGATTTCAGCTCGCAGCTCCCTGAGCTGCGAGCTGAAATCCAGCGAGTAAATTACCGTATTAACGGTATTTACGGTAATATTTTTCAAGCGCGGGCTTTGCGGCGATCCCGCCGTCAATTGAATACCCCCTATACTGTACTAGACCTCCAACATATGAACATTGGACATGGTTGTAATTCACTGTCATTACAGTTTAATAATAAATTCAATTGATGCTATCCTCTTTAGGACAAAGCATAAAACCAGATGCTGGAAGTTCAATTCAACATGCAAAACAAAATAAGCTGCACTGTGTGCTTGGATTACAGTAAATGAAGAGTATTATCAGAAACAAAAATTACAGGGTCAAATCTTTAAATTCTGCAACAGTCAGCAAGAATACACATAGAACAATGTAGCACAATATAATGATTAGTGGGTAAATTGTTGCTATGATTTCCAGCTAGAAATCATAGCTAAAATTTACGCTGCCATTATACTGATATTACTCTTTGCTGGGAATATATATAATTTATGGTAATATTTCCTGGTTATTTATAAATTATGATATTTCTTTTATATGCGTCTTTTGGGAGAGCAAATTTACAAAGTAAGATTATGGACCTGATACATTAATACCAATGTATGCCGTATTTTGCATAAAACACTCTGTGCATGCTCAGAAATGGACTATAGGCCAGTGAATGCAAATACATCAAATTAATCTTTGAATGCATAGGACACTTCCGACAGCCTACGATTTGAAGGGCAGTATGGGGGGAGGGATGCACTTAGTCAATATAGAGTAAGGGCTTGTCAAGGTTAAACGCATCTCTGAGGTAAGTCATTTTTAGCCGTATAACTTGCACCAGCTACAGGGCAGGTGTAAGTGCCAATTGATAGTGATGACAGTCGCGTATGCATACTAGAACTAGAGATGCTCACTAACCCCCGTTAAGGGGTTTTGGTTTTGGATCTGGATTAGCTTTGTGTTTTGGTTTTGATTTTAGCAAAACCACCCTCAAGTGTTTTGGCTCTGGTTTTGGATCTGTATTTTTTTTTTAGACAAATTGCTAAAATCACATAATTTTGCTCTTTTTGTAATCCTACATTATTATTAACCACTTACACTTATCACTAACACTAATTTAAAGTCATTAGCAGTAAATTTTGACCAACTGTTAGGGTTCTGTTCACAACCACTTCCTTAATTACAGCCATGGAGCCAGACACGTGATATAAACGTTTAAACTGTTTATTGCAGTAAAGTAAAGTCCAGGTAAGGCAAAAATAAACAGTAACAGTTTAGGCTGAATGGAACAATGGATTTCCAGATCTTGGCAAACAAGCAGTAAATAATAAAGAAATGCAGCAGATGACTTAACTGAAACCAGTTTGTAGTAGCAGCCAGAAACATGCAGGTAATCCAGGAACAGAGAGACACATGAACAGGCTAGGAACATCACATGAACAGGCTAGGAACATCACATGAACAGGCTAGGAACATCACATGAACAGGCTAGGAACATCACATGAACAGACAAGAAAACTTCAATGACCAGCAAAGGATACAGGAATCAGCAGGCACATATAGGCCACAGACAGGTGTGGAGTGATTAACTAGCAGTGCAAGTTAACCCCTGACCGGAAAGGCTGAACAGCAGTACCCCAGGAGAATCACAGGCACTGCAGGGTAATATGCACACAGGGAAACTAGGCAAATAATAACACAGGGCAAAATGCACACAAAGAAACAGGGCAAATCATAACATAGCCCCCCCTTTAAGGAGCGGATTCCAGACGCTCCATACATGCTCCTTTCAGGTTTTTCTCCTCTTCTTTTTCTTTTTATAAGATCTCCCTGGAGACACAATTGGGCTCTTCTCTAATGGAGTACAGAGAAAACCCCATTCTTCAGAAGCAAAAGAATTGGCAAGTTCGTCCACTAACACTCTAGTATCCTCCAAAAATTCGCTTTCAGAGTCTGAGTCCCAGCCTAGAGTCGGAACAGAACTGTTCATTTTATGAGAAGATGGTGAAATGCCCATGAAGCCGGTAACCAAGGTTTGTTGTTTGTGATTGTTCTTTTTATTTTTTGAAAATATAGGCTGACCAATGGAAGCAACAGACATTGATGACTTGTGAATAAGCTTAGGTGCAGAAACACAGGCTGGAATGGAAACAGAAGAACTATGACCAGGAAACTCAACTGTTGATGGAGAGTACTTCTTGCACACAGCGTTAACAAAGTCCATGGTATTATGGATAATGGGGTTATCGGAATTTAAAAGGGAGAAGGCCCAGGTCTGTGGCTCCCCTCTAAAATTCATGATCATAAAACCCACTTGGATAAATTGGCTGGCAAAGTAATCTGGCGAGTCTTGAAACAGTTTCGTGGTAAGCTGAAGAACCGAAATAAACTGTTTGATGTCTCCATCAAAGAAGACTGGAGGAGGATCTGATGACTTGGAAGAGGCATCTGGGCATTCTGACTCACTAGGAAACTCTGGGGAGTCTTCAACTTGAGCAGCAGTCTCTGGAGAATCCCTCACTGGGATGGCAGAGCATAAGTCCCCGACTGGGACGTCAGAGCAGGAGTCCCCCACTGGGACGTCAGAGCAGGAGTCCCCCACTGGGACGGCAGAGCATGAGTCCCCCACTGGGACGTCAGAGCAGGAGTCCCCCACTGGGACGGCAGAGCATGAGTCCCCCACTGGGACGGCAGAGCACGAGTCCCCCACTGGGACGGCAGAGCACGAGTCCCCAACTGGGACGGCAAGCTGGGAACATTGGATAGATTGCCCAAACTGAGCACACCACTCGGACTGGACAGCACTATGGGGAGCCGCAGAGCAGACAGCACTGTGAGGAGCCGCAGAGCAGACAGCACTGTGAGGAGCCGCAGAGCAGACAGCACCAAGTGGTAACTCGGGCTGAACTGCATGCACTGGCAACTCGGGCTGAACCGCATGCACTGGCAACACGGGCAGAACCGCATGCACTGGCAACTCGGGCTGAACCGCATGCACTGGCAACTCGGGCTGAACCGCATGCACTGGCAACTCGGGCTGAACCGCATGGACCCAGGCCCTCTCTGGAGCGGACTGGAGGGACAGGGCCCTCTCTGGAGCGGACTGGAGTGACAGGGCCCTCTCTGGAGCGGACTGGAGGGACAGGGCCCTCTCTGGAGCGGACTGGAGGGACAGGGCCCTCTCTGGAGCGGACTGGAGGGACAGGGCCCTCTCTGGAGCGGACTGGAGGGACAGGGCCCCCTCTGGAACGGACTGTAAGGGCAGCGCCCCCTCTGGAACGGACTGTAAGGGCAGCGCCCCCTCTGGAACGGACTGTAAGGGCAGCGCCCCCTCTGGAACGGACTGTAAGGGCAGCGCCCCCTCTGGAACGGACTGTAAGGGCAGCGCCCCCTCTGGAACGGACTGTAGCTCAGGAACAACGACAGCAGCTTGTGACTCGGAACTGGAGGCCGCGGCTGAAGACTCGGGTGCAACAGCTGCAGCAGGAGACTCAGGACCGGACACAGTGACAGCAGGCTCAGGACTGGACACAGTGGCAGCAGGCTCCAAGCTGGAGGCAGATGATGTGACCTCAGAGCTGGAGGCAGATGATGTGACCTCAGAGCTGGAGGCAGATGATGTGACCTCGGAGCTGGAGGCAGATGATGTGACCTCGGAACAGGAGACAGAGGCTGGCACCTCGGAACAGGAGACAGAGGCTGGCAGCTCGGAACAGGAGACAGAGGCTGGCACCTCGGAACAGGAGACAGGGGCTGGCACCTCGGAACAGGAGACAGGGGCTGGCACCTCGGAACAGGAGACAGGGGCTGGCACCTCGGAACAGGAGACAGGGGCTGGCACCTCAGAACAGGAGACAGGGGCTGGCACCTCGGAACAGGAGACAGGGGCTGGCACCTCGGAACAGGAGACAGAGGCTGGCACCTCGGAACAGGAGACAGAGGCTGGCACCTCGGAACAGGAGACAGAGGCTGGCACCTCAGAACAGGCGGCTGGAGCTGGCACCTCAGAGCTGGTAACTGGGGTTGGCAAATTGGGTCTCATGCCAGGGAGCAGAATAGGTGAAGTATAAACAAATCCAGAATGCGGAGAAGTAACAACAGAAGATGGTTTGGTAGGCTGTCGTGGTCTGCGGAGAGGACAGGCTTGTAAGAAGTGTATATTACTTGCACAGTAGAGACACAGTTTGTTGGTTATTCTGCGCCGTCGCTCCGCTTCGGTCAGGTGGGGGCGTGGACCACCTGTGAACCGGGCATCTGTTACACTGTAGTTAGTTAAATGCAAATTTGTCCTAGTACTATTAAGATGTGCTGGCAGCACAGTTTCAGCAGCAGACAGAGTTGGCTGAAGCAAATCAACAGTATTGGATTTCAGAGAAACAGATTCTGATAGTCTTCTGAGTGGGTCCAAAAGTATAGCAGAAAATTGAGCCAGCTGAGAGCGTAACAAAATTATGTCAGTTTGCAGACACTGAAGCAGAGGCTGTTCAGCCATTTGTAGAGCAGACATGTTTGCAGGGAGAAAACAAATGAAATCAATTGCATGAGAGTTCGAGGTGAAATCTGAAGCAGGGTTTTTTCACAGGACTCCAAGGCTTTCTTTTTGGCTGGTCATTCTGTTAGGGTTCTGTTCACAACCACTTCCTTAATTACAGCCATGGAGCCAGACACGTGATATAAACGTTTAAACTGTTTATTGCAGTAAAGTAAAGTCCAGGTAAGGCAAAAATAAACAGTAACAGTTCAGGCTGAATGGAACAATGGATTTCCAGATCTTGGCAAACAAGCAGTAAATAATAAAGAAATGCAGCAGATGACTTAACTGAAACCAGTTTGTAGTAGCAGCCAGAAACATGCAGGTAATCCAGGAACAGAGAGACACATGAACAGGCTAGGAACATCACATGAACAGGCAAGAAAACTTCAATGACCAGCAAAGGATACAGGAATCAGCAGGCACATATAGGCCACAGACAGGTGTGGAGTGATTAACTAGCAGTGCAAGTTAACCCCTGACCGGAAAGGCTGAACAGCAGTACCCCAGGAGAATCACAGGCACTGCAGGGTAATATGCACACAGGGAAACTAGGCAAATAATAACACAGGGCAAAATGCACACAATGATACAAGGCAGATCATAACAGCAGGGTAATATGCAGACAGGAAAACAAGGCAAATAATAACACAGGGCAAAATGCACACAAAGAAACAGGGCAGATCATAACACCAACTCAATATTATTTTCATACACTTTCAATCAAAGATTGCAGCAGTTCTTGCCAGTGATAACAAAAAGGCCATTGTCATGCCTGGGCATAAGACCAAAAATCCACCTCTTATGTGTGCAATTATTTTTACACAAATCCTGACAACAGTTGTCTAGCCGCTTGTAGAGCCACACTCAGTAGAGTTAGGGACCTTAAGCATCTAGGATCCTCATCCATGTTACGGCATTTGAAGCGATTTCATGGGAAGCTGTTGGGAATATCAGAAACTTATGTTAAAAAAATAACAACAAGCAGTCCAGCATCATCTACCTCCCTTCTCTCATCTAGATCCCAGCACCTGCAATCTACATCCCCAACACCTTCATCATCAATATCCTCACAAGTGATGGGAGTTAGTCCTGTATCCAAGTTGCTAAGGCTAGATGACTCCTCCACTAGCCATGATTCCTCTGAAGAATTATTGAGCGTTAGTTCTGCAGCTGCTGCTGCTGGGGGTCGATCTTCAAGCCAGAAGAATACTACTAGTAGTTTACAACAATTGACTGTTAAATAATCCTTTGCTAGAGGAAGAAAGTAAGAAACCTGTCACCCAGTTGCAAAGTGGATCACAGACGCCATGGGGACTATGCTAGTATTAGATCTTTAGATCTGCGTCCAATGTCCACTATTAATGCAGCTGGTATTAGACAGCTACTTGTGGTCTTCTGTCCCTATTACCGAATTCCATCACAACACCATTTTACTAGAAAAGCTATTCCTCACCTCTACCAGAAAGTTCATAAAAATTTAATTATTGGGCTACAAAATGCCATTCTACCCACTGTACACTTAACCACAGATATGGGGCAAGCGAAACTGGGCAAACTAAAGATTATATGACTATGACAGCCCACTGGGTTGGTGATTCACCTTCACCAGCTGCAACAGCAGCAGCATGTACCCAAGTACGACACATTTTTCAGAAGTAGACTACTCTGTGTATCAGCGGCTTCACTAAGAGGCATACAGCTGACAATCTGTTTCAAAAAGTAAGGGATGTCATTGCAACATAGCTAATTCTGTTTGGACTCACCTGAGGATATGTGTTTTCTGATAACGCCACCAATATTGTTAGAGCATTACAGCGGGGAAGAATTCCATCACATTTCCTGCTTTGCTCACACAATCAACTTGGTGTTACAAAATGTATTAAAAAATGACAATGACATTCAGGAGATGCTGTCTGTGTCCCGAAAAATTTAGGGTCATTTTCGGGATTCTGCAACAGCATGTAAGAGAATGCAGCAGCTGCAAGAAGACTAGAATTTGAAGGGAATGTGCTATAGTCCAGCGAAGTAGTCACCTGTGAAGAGAGTGTAGACACGATTAGCTTGAGTCAAGTGAATGCCTTAAATATACATTTTGAGGAGCAGCTAGAGAAATTGAAGGATGAAATGAAACTAAGCAAATCCTCTAACTATATTGTAATTGTAGATCTAGGACTTAATTTGCTTCGCCAGGATGCAAGACCTACCAACATCTTGTAATGACGTCTCCTCCTTCAGTTTCTCTGGCAACTGCTTCTTGGAAAAAACTTAGCTTTCCCAAGACACCCAGTGGAGATGCAGATGAGTCAGTACAACATTTTGATATTTGCTCTGCTCTAAAAGAATTGCCCAAAAACCGTAACAGCTCTGCTATAAAATGAACTACAAATTGAGGAAGGCCATTATCGGCAATTACATCAGACTTCTGTGATGGTGGATTCCAGCGGAGATGAATTAGTATTGTTTGAGGAAGATGTACACAATGATAAGGGTGAATTTGATCACAGTGTACATTGCAGGTGCTGAAATCTAGCTAAGAGAAGGGAGTTACCTGATGCTGGTATGCCTGGTAATATTTTGGTTAGAATGGTATCTTGACAAGTCTATGTTTTTCTACAGTAAACTTTCACCTTTTTTAGAGAGGTTTTTTCTTTTAAAAGGTACAAGCTTTTTATTTACATTTTTGTTTCCCTGACTTAAAACCACTATGCACTTGGACATCGGATTAAGCACATGAGGTAGAGGGATTAGTATTATTATGACTGAGACTGGAGAGTGACAACAACAATGTCATCCCTCCTGTTTCTGTATGAGCTATGGCACAATACAATGTCACTGGAGACTTTGAAGAACACTGACAGCCCTATTATTACAATTTCTGTTTCAGCACTGAACCCTGCAACCTCTTCTGTTTCTGAGTGAGCTATGGTACAGTAAAATGTAATAGCAGATTTAGACCAAGCAAGCCAGTCCTATAATTTCTATTTCAGCAATGACTCTTAACAATGGAGCACTCCTCTTTGTCTGTTACCTATATAACACTTCTGAATTTGCCAAAGCCTGCAAGGACTTGTATAGTTGTATTTCAGCAATGACAAATTCAGCAATGGAGCTCTTGTCTTTGGGTATATAGAACACCCTACACTTTTTGGTGCAAATTTAAAAAAATCCTGCAAGGACTTGTATATTTGGAGTTCACCAATGACAATTAGCAATGGAGCTTTGTTGAACACTGCTACCTCCCTCCTCTTTCACTCCTGTACATTTGCCTGCCCAACTGCTCTATACTCTATCCTATCCCTTCTGTATCCCTCTCTCAAATGGTGCTAGATTGCCGTGGAGGGCGGTATTTATAAATTCCAAAACTTCCTCATTTTGGAATCCGAAAAAGCGTAAAAGTACTCGGATGCCCTAAGTTCGGGTGGGCTCAGTTTTCTGGAAATCGAGCCCATCCATCTGTAATGTAGAGGAGTCATTACTGTGTGGCATAATCTAAAGGGGGCATTTCTCTGTGACCTAATATGAAGTGGGGTCATTATTTGGTGACCTAATATGAAGTGGGGTCATTATTGGGTGGCCTAATATGAAGTGGGGGCATTATTGTGTGGCCTAATATGAATTTGGAGCATTACTCTGTGGCATTACTCTGTGACATAACGGTTTGTGGGCATTAATGTGTAGCATAATATGATATGGGGGCACTACTGTGTGGCATAAATTGAACTATGTGGCATAATATGAAGTGGTGGCACTACTTTGTGGCATAATATGATCTGGGGCACTACAGTGTGGCATAATATGGTTTTGGGGCACCTCTGTGGCATAATATGATCTGGGGCCATTACTGTGTGTCATGAACAGAGGTAATACATTGAGAGGTAGAAGTGCCATTTTTTTTTATTTTACTTTAGATTTTGTATTTTCTATAATTAGATCAAGAGGACAGGGGAACAGACTTCAATTAGAGAACCAGGGATAGGCGGTGGTATTATGAAAAAGGCGAGGAAGATTGTTTTGGTGAGAACAAATATTGGAGAAAAGATGACCAGTAAAGAGCTGCAGAGCATCTATGTGATACCCCAAAACCTGAGTACGCTGGGATGTATTCATATGTAAATATATGTGTGTACATTAAAGAAACTGATCTGTGTTGCCACTTCTCATATACATTTTTGATCCTTTCACATATACAGTGGTGATATTAGAGCTGAACAATACTGCTAGATGATACATAAAGAGGGAGGGGTTTAACACTTAACTGATAACCGCTGAGGCAGTTGGAAGAAGCTGTTAAAGAGAAAGTATGGAGTCTCTAAGGAGGAGAGCCTGTTTTGTTTTTGTTATGAACTGAGGTGACAGAGAGAAAAGTGAAGTGCAGTGAAATTGCCGAGGCATATGTCGGAAGAGAGTGAGAGGAGAATTCCTTGCTGAAAAAAACACAAAAGGTTTGTGAACATACCCTTTTCGCAGACTCTGACCTTTAAATTTACACCCCCGGCTGATAACATGAGTGTGTAAAGTACAGGTTACTCACAGTAGCAAGAATTATCATCATCATAATCATCATCATCCTTTATTTATATAGCGCCGCTGATTCCGCAGCGCTGTACAGAGAACTCATTCACATCAGTCCCTGCCCCATTGGAGCTTACAGTCTAAATTCCCTAACATACATACACACACACACACACACACACACACACACACACAGAGATACAGACTAGGGTCAATTTTGATAGCAGCCAATTAACCTACTAGTATGTTTTTGGAGTGTGGGAGAAAACCGGAGCACCCGGAGGAAACCCACGCAAACACGGGGAAAACATACAAACTCCACACAGATAAGGCCATGGTCGGAAATTGAACTCATGACCCCAGCACTGTGAGGCAGCAGGGCTAACCACTTAGCCTCATATGTTACTTCTGTGTGCATAGTAATAATCAGAAGTAATCAGAATGTTAGGATATATATATGCTTATAATTTGAATTATCTGGTCTTGGGGGTCCAGTTCTGTTATCAGTTGTGCTATACGTTTTACTGTTGTCTCAACAGGGAGGAGAGCTGGGACCTTTGATATAAAATAGCTCAAAAAAGGTTAACCTGGCTAGAGATTTGTTACTTTGATCATCTATGACTGCATAAAGTTTGACAGCTTTGCCTGGCTGGTCCTTTGGATAGACGCTAATGTTAAAGTTAAATAACACAGGTCTGTGATGAAAAAGCTTTTTTAACGAATTTATGTGATACTTATAGATTTTTGGCTTCTGAACATGAAAATGACTCACGATTTTACATATCACATCACGGTTTTCTACAAAACGTGTATTTATGAATAAGTAATTTTCTTCATATTATTTAAAATAAATGTATTCTGCCTACATTTGTTATAAAACATTGTCTTTACATTCATTTAGCTTTAAATTCATCCTCACTTCATACTGCTCCGCCCTTTCCCTGGCTAAACAATCCTTCTTTAAGTCTCTCATTTCTTCTCAGTCCTTCAATCCCCGCCGCCTCTTTGCCACGTTCAACTCCCTCCTCCCATCCCTCTCCCGCCTCCCTCATCCCTTCAGCTCCCTTATTCTCTCCTCTCCACCCTCTACCTGTCCTCTTGATCTCATCCCCTCTAACCTCCTTTGCTCTCTCTCTTCCACTGCCTGCTCTTACCTTGCACACCTTTTCCATCTATCACTCTCCTCTGGCGTAGTCCTCTCCTCATTGAAACACTCTCTTATCTCTCCCATCCTCGAAAAACCTAATCTTGACCCCACCTCTCTTGCTAATTATCGCCCTATCTCACTTCTCCCCTATGCCTCCAAATTACTTGAGAGGATTGTCTGCAGCCACTTCACCAGACACCTCTCGGACAATTCCCTCCTCGATCCCCTCTAATCAGGTTACCGCCCCCTCCACTCCACTGAAACTGCCCTGGCCAAAGTTACTAATGATCTCCTATTAGCCAAATCCAGGGGTCACTTCTCCCTGCTCATCCTCCTCGACCTCTCTGGGACCTTCGACACCATGGACCACCCCCTCCTGCTACAAACTCTTCTCTCTCTTGGGGGTCTATTTATGACCTTTCGTTTTTTAATCCTTATTTCCTTGATAAGGATTGAAAAGTAACGGCAATGTAGTAAAAAAACTTCTCAGGGACAGCAGTGCCGATAACCTGCTGTCCCTGAGAAGTGACTCACCTGTTCATCGCAGTCTTTTCTCAATTTTGAAAGCTGCGTTGATCTTTTATTTTTTTTTCTTCTTTTTGTTAGTGCACATGTGCCGACGAAAAACTTAGTGCGTGCGCACTGACATCCTGGAAGGCACAAGGTACGATATGTGACAGGGAGGGATCACATGATCACTCCACACATGCGCTGTCCAGCTCTGTTCTTCAGAGCAGAGCTGAAAGCTGCGAAAGATTTCAGATATGTTAATGTACGTCAGCTTCAGATGGCGTACATTAACATGTAGAAAAAGAGGAAAATATCTCTAGTTAGACTTTAATACATAGCGTTACTGAGCACTTCTTATACACTGTTATGGGGAGTGCTCAGTAAAACGATGAGAAATGCAAAGCAGCAGATATATGAGATATCTGCTGAATAAATAATACATAGTAATTTAGCGGTTAATCCCCAAAAACTGTTGTTTTCGGGGATTTACCTCTAAATTACAGGGGGAAGATTTTTGATAAATAGGCCCCTTGGCCTCTCTGGATCTGTCCTCGTCTGGTTCACCTCATACCTTGCTAACCGCTCCTTCTTTGTATCCGCATCTGGTTCTTTCTCCACCCTGTCCCCTCTCCCTGTTGGAGTCCCTCAGGGCGCTGTTCTCGTCCCTCTACTCTTTTTGCTCTATACCTCTTCCCTTGGTGCTCTCATCTCCTCCTTCGGTCTTCAGTATCACCTTTATACTGACGACATTCAACTCTACATCTCCTCGCCCGATCTTTCCTCCACCCTCCTCTCTCATGTATCCGACTGCCTCTCTGCCATCTCCTCCTGGATGTCCTCGCACTTTCTCAAAATCAACATCTCTAAGACTGAACTCATTGTCTTTTCTCCCCCTAGACTCCCCTTCCATCATGACCTCTCTATCATTGTTAACATAGGAGTACACGGGGAGCAAGATCACAGGAGTCGGGTACACAGGAAAAGGTAGCCAGGAACAGGAAACACATTGCTCTGACACAGATAGCGTGTCAGAGCAGAGTAGATATAGAGTTTTGAATTCCCCACCCAGGAGTCACATGACCTGACGCTGGGAGAGCCCGGAAGTGCGGGGGCGCAATCAGAGGAAAGCGCTGAACAGCCGGAGAGGACACAGCTGCCAGACATCGCCGACAGTGCAGCGGAGCGGAGCACAGGTAAGTACATGACAGTACCCCCCCTTCAGGGGCGGCCTCCGGACAACCTATAAGGCTTCTGAGGGAACTTGACATGGAATCTCTTCAACAAACTTGGAGCATGAAGATCTCGTGCAGGAATCCAAGAACGCTCTTCAGGACCGTAGCCTTCCCAATCAACCAGGAACTGTAAGAAACCTCTGGAAATACGAGAGTTTAGAATCTCCTTAACCTCAAATTCCTGATCTAGCGCAGAAATAGCAGCAGGAGGTTTTTAGAAGAGAAAAACTTGTTAATAACAAGTGGCTTGAGAAGGGAAATGTGAAACACATTGGGAATCCTTAAGGTAGGAGGTAACTTTAATCTAAAGGCCACTGGATTGAAGACCTCTAAGATCTCGAAAGGACCAATAAATCGGGGAGCGAATTTCCTAGAGGGAACCAGCAAGCGAAGATTCTTTGTAGACCACCATACTTTGTCACCAGAGTGTCACTCACCGGACTGTGAGTGCTACTTCTCGTGTGTTTAGGAACCGTGGCCGTCCACCATCCTAAGGATCTGCGCATGTGCAGCCCTTTCAAACCTTCAGTACATGTTCCTTTTAGTTAATTGGCTGATCAGACAACACTCCCTATTTAAAGCACCTGAGGTCAATACCTCGTTGCCTGATCTTGGAGTCTCATTCCCCATGAGCCTCTGAAGGTGTTCCTGTGTTTCCTCGTGTGTTCAGCTCCTGCTGATTCCTGTTGTTCGTTTGTGGTTTCCAGACCACTTCAACTCTCCTGTGTTTCATCGTTACTGCACCAGCTGATACCTATCCACTGCCTCCTATCCGCTGCCTCCGTGCTTCTACAGTTTCCAGACCACTTCAACTCTCCTGTGTTTCATCGTTACTGCACCAGCTGATTCCTATCCGCTGCCTCCGTGCTTCTACAGTTTCCAGACCACTTCAACTCTCCTGTGTTTCATCGTTACTGCACCAGCTGATTCCTATCCGCTGCCTCCGTGCTTCTACAGTTTCCAGACCACTTCAACTCTCCCGTGTTTCATCGTTACTGCTCCCGCTGATTCCTATCCGCTGCCTCCGTGTATCTACAGTATCCTGCTCATTTCAACTCTCCCGTGTTTCATCGTGACTGCACCAGCTGATTCCTATCCGCTGCCTCCGTGTATCTGCAGTGCCCTGCTCATCGCAACCCTCCAGTACTCCTCGTGTCTGCAGCCAGCTGATCCGCTCTCCGTGCTTCTACAGTGTCTCCGCTTGTGTCAACTCGCCTGTCTGCATTGGATCAACGCTCCGCTGCTTTCATCTCAGCTAGACCATCTCTACTCTTCAGTGTTCTCCAGGTGTCCAGTTCTATATACTACTGCTTCCTGAGTATTGTTTCCATCTCTGCTGGTCTACCTACCTGTGCGCTGCACCTACTTGATTACCGCTTCCACCCTCCTGGGACTTCGTATCCTGCCGTCCTCCAGCCGTTCAGGTATCCCTGCACTTCTGTCTGACAGCCTGCTCTCCTGAACCACGGTATGCATACTTCTCATTGACTGTGCTGGTGTATTGCATATCTAGCTGGACTGAGTTGTTCTCCTCAGGAGTTTCCTATCCGCTGAGACTATTGCCATCAGTTGACTGTGTTACCTTTAGCCTGGATAGTTCTTGTGACTTTATATAATTGTGCAGTGCTGTTCAGTTATTACTATTTTGTGCATATCATCGGGGGATCAAGTTCAGTGTGCCCATGTATACTCTGCATTGCATTTACCTCCCCGTGCTCCTCCTCACAGATATATTTCAGTGGTACAACTTGCTGGAGGCAGACCACTGTTCCCTGTTTCCTGAGTCACCAGTTTCCTGTATCCTTTCTCATAGCAGTGGTACAACTTGCTAACGCAGACCACTGACTTCCCGGATACCTTCACCTGGATTCCATTCCCTCACCTAAACAGCGGTACCATTTGCTATACGCAGACCGCTGACTCTCATCACCTCCTTGTTACTTCTGGACATTCCCCCTCACTATAGCAGTGGTACAACTTGCTATCCGCAGACCACTGACTACCCTCACGTTTCCTTGTCCATCCAGTTCCTCGTGTACAATTATCTATATATTACCAGTGCTGCTAGTCATAGACTTTCCACGAGCATTCTCTTACCATCTGCTGTCTCCTGTTCCGTTATCACCCCGCTACCAGAGTACCATATTACCACCTATACTGCTCTGGTAAGTCCATCATCTGGTGATACCTGGGTAAAGACTCCTAGTGCCCGTGACAGTAAGATCAGGCCATGACAGACCCAGATTCGGAACCTACAGCTAAAGAGATGCTGCAGCATCTGGTCACCCGTATGGAGCAACAGGATGCTCGCCAACAGCTGTTGTTACAATGTTACCAGGCGTTAGCCTCCCAAGGAACATCTGGACAGAATATCACAGCTAATGCTGATGCTCCTGTGCTTTCCTCCATTTCCCCAGTGCCATCCCAGCTGTCTACGGCTTCCACGCTTCACCTGCCTACTCCGTCAAAGTATGATGGAGACCCCAAAACTTGTAGGGGTTTTCTCAATCAATGTTCTGTTCATTTTGAGCTCCAACCTCAAAATTTCTCTACTCATCGTTCCAGAGTGGCCTATCTTATTTCATTGTTTTCTGGACAAGCTCTCGCATGGGCTTCCCCTCTGTGGGAAAGAAACGATCCATTATTTCAGGATAGTGCCAAATTTATTTCCACGTTCCGAAGTGTATTCGATGAACCAGGTCGTGTCATCTCCGCTGCATCCAGCATTCTCCGTTTACGTCAAGGTTCTCGTACAGTAGGCCAGTACGTCATTCAATTTAGAATATTAGCCTCTGAACTTCAGTGGAACACTGAAGCGTTAATTGCCGCCTTCTGGCAGGGGCTCTCCGATAAAATTAAAGATGCACTGACTACTCAAGAACTACCTACTTCTTTAGATGATTTGATTTCTCTTTGCCATCGTGTAGACATGAGATTTCCTGAAAGGGAGTCTGAAAAAACAACTTCAGTTAAAGCACCTCTTCGCTCAACCTCTCAACTTCGTCCAGCTTCATCTCCTGTAATACCCATGGAGATAGGACGCTCCAAATTAACTACTGAAGAGAGGAACCGAAGAGTAAAGAATAGACTTTGTATCTATTGTGCTGATTCCACACATATGCTCAATTCATGCCCTAAAAAATTGGGAAATGCCAGGCCCTAACTAGTTCTGGAGAGGTGAAGTTAGGGTCCCTGGAGTCCTCTCCATGTTCTACGAAATTAAAAGTCTGCGCTTTTGATGTTACTATTTCCTTCGCTACCAAATCCTTTGAGTCCCAAGCACTTATTGATTCTGGAGCTGCGGGAAATTTTATTTCTAAATCCCTAGTGAATCAATGGTCCCTACCAGTGATTACCCTGAAGACACCTATTACTGTGACTGCTATTGATGGATCACGTCTTATCAATGGTCTCATCACCCAGAGTACGTCTCCAGTAACGCTTCAGATTGGTGTGCTACACCAAGAAGAAATTTCGTTTTTAATTCTTCCTGTTACTACAAGTCCGATTGTTTTAGGCCTTCCATGGCTTCAATGTCATTCTCCCCAGATTGACTGGCGCACTCCTCAAGTTACGTCTTGGGGAGCTGAATGTCATCATCGTTGTCTCTCCTAAGTCGTTCCTCTTAAAATACAGCAATCCTCCATTTCACCTTCCTCACCGGGACTCCCTCCTCAGTATGCTTCATTTGCCGATGTTTTTGATAAAACTCAGTCTGAACGTCTTCCTCCTCATCGTTCATGGGATTGTCCGATTGATCTTCTACCTGGCAAGACTCCTCCTAGGGGTCGTGTGTATCCACTTTCGTTACCTGAAACTCAAGCTACATCTGAATACATCCAAGAGAATCTCCAGCGAGGATTTATTCGACCTTCTACTTCTCCCGCTGGAGCCGGGTTCTTCTTTGTAAAAAAGAAGGATGGATCACTACGCCCCTGCATAGATTTTCGTGGACTTAACGCCATTACTATTAAAAATCGGTATCCCATTCCTCTGATTACTGAGCTATTTGATCGGATTAAGGGAGCTCGGATCTTTACCAAGTTGGACCTTCGTGGTGCCTACAATTTAATTAGAATCAGGTCCGGTGACGAATGGAAGACAGCTTTCAACACCAGAGATGGGTATTATGAATATTTAGTAATGCCTTTCGGGTTATGTAATGCCCCCGCTGTTTTCCAGGGCTTCATTAATGAGATCTTCCATGACTTGTTATATGTATGTGTCGTCGTTTATCTGGACGACATATTGATCTTTTCACAGGACCTGCCTTCTCATCACCAACATGTGGCAGAAGTTCTGTCCAGACTCCAGAGAAATTCATTATTCTGCAAATTAGAAAAATGTTCATTTGAGTTGCCCCAGATTCTATTTTTGGGTTATATTGTCTCCGGAGTTGGTCTACAAATGGATCCAGAAAAGGTGAATGCTGTGTTACATTGGCCTCAGCCAACTACTCTTCGTGCCATTCAGCGTTTTTTAGGTTTTGCCAATTACTATAGACGCTTCATTCAAGATTTCTCTTCGATTGCATCTCCTATTGTGGCCCTGACTCGTAAAGGGGCCAATACTAAACAATGGTCATCTGAGGCTCTTCAAGCCTTTCAATTTCTTAAAGAGTCCTTCTCCTCTGCTCCCATTCTTCGACAGCCTGATGTGACGCTTCCCTTCTTCCTAGAAGTAGATGCCTCTAATGTAGGTTTAGGAGCCCTTCTCTCCCAAAGATCGGAGCAACAGAAATTCCATCCTTGTGCCTTTTACTCTCGGGGTCTTCTGCCTGTGGAGAAGAATTACACCATCGGGGACAAGGAGTTGCTGGCTATTAAAGTAGCATTAGAGGAGTGGAGATACTTGTTGGAGGGAGCTCGTCATCCTGTGACAATTTTCACGTATCATAAGAACTTGTCATATCTACAGTCTGCCCAATGTTTCAATCCTCGTCAAGCAAGATGGTTTCTTTTCTTTTCTCGTTTTGAGTTAATCATAACCTTCAAACCAGCTGCAAAGAACAAAAAAGCAGACGCTCTATCTCGAGCCTTTGTGACGTCCTCTGACGTTGAAGAGGTTTCCAACCACTCTATACTAGACCCCAAATGTGTTTCGCTGGCTGCTTCTTCCACTAAGGTGCTACCATTTGGGAAAACCCTCGTGCCTCCTGCTCTTGGGAGGAAAGTCCTTTCCTGGTTCCACTCTTCTCGTTTTTCTGGACACTCTGGTGAACGCAAGACATTTGAGATTCTCTCTCGAAGTTACTGGTGGCCTTCTATGAGGAGAGATGTCAAAGAGTTTGTAGTCGCTTGTGAATTGTGTTCTCAGTTCAAGACCCCCGCAGAACTCCAGCGGGTTTGCTTCAACCACTACCCATTCCGTCCAAGCCATGGACCGATATTAGTATGGACTTTGTTACTGATCTTCCTCCTAGTAAAAACTGCAATACTATTTGGGTAGTGGTGGATAGATTTTCGAAAATGGCGCATTTCGTCCCCTTGTCTGGTTTACCTTCCTCTTCTACCCTGGCTGAGCATTTCATCAAAGAAATCTTTCGTATTCATGGATGTCCATCTGAGATTGTGTCAGATAGAGGCGAACAATTCGTTTCCAGATTCTGGCGGGCCCTTTGCAAGACCTTGGGCATACGATTAGCATTCTCATCTTCCTACCATCCTCAATCAAACGGACAAACTGAGAGGGTCAATCAAGATCTTGAGACGTTTATAAGAATGTTCTCATCAGCCAATCAAGACAACTGGGTAGAATTGCTTCCTTGGGCTGAATTCGCTCATAACAACATGTACCGTGAGTCATCTTCTAAAACTCCATTCTTTGTGGTTTACGGTCACCATCCGTCTTTTCCGGAATTTCCTGCCCTCCCTTCCACCAAAGTTTCTGCTGTAGAGACTGTTTGTCAAACTTTCAAAAATATTTGGTCTCAGGTCAAAACCTGTTTAAAGAAGACATCTGCCAAATATAAGTCTTTTGCAGATAAAAAGAGGCGGGCTATTCCACCACTGAAAATTGGAGATCGTGTTTGGTTATCTACCAAAAATATTCGTTTGAAGGTCCCATCTATGAAATTCGCTCCTCGTTTTATTGGTCCGTATAGGATCATTCAAGTGATCAATCCAGTTTGTTTCAAACTTCTACTTCCTAAGAATCTTCGTATTTCCAACGCCTTCCATGTGTCCTTGCTCAAACCTCTCATCATCAACCGTTTCTCGGTCCCTCCTTCAGCACCTCGGCCAGTTCAAATTCATCAGGAGGAAGACTTTGAGATTACTCATATATTGGATGCAAAAATTTCGCGAGGAGTTCTTCGTTACCTCGTTCATTGGAAGGGCTTTGGTCCTGAGGAGCGTTCATGGATCAAAGCTGAAGATCTCAACGCTCCAACTCTTCTTAAGAAGTTTTATTCCAAATTTCCGGACAAACCCGGTTCCAGGTGTTCTGTGCCCACCTTTAAAAGGGGGGGTACTGTCACTCACCGGACTGTGAGTGCTACTTCTCGTGTGTTTAGGAACCGTGGCCGTCCACCATCCTGAGGGTCTGCGCATGTGCAGCCCTTTCAAACCTTCAGTACATGTTCCTTTTAGTTAATTGGCTGATCAGACAACACTCCCTATTTAAAGCACCTGAGGTCAATACCTCGTTGCCTGATCTTGCAGTCTCATTCCCCATGAGCCTCTGAAGGTGTTCCTGTGTTTCCTCGTGTGTTCAGCTCCTGCTGATTCCTGTTGTTCGTTTGTGGTTTCCAGACCACTTCAACTCTGCTGTGTTTCATCGTTACTGCACCAGCTGATTCCTATCCGCTGCCTCCGTGCTTTTACAGTTTCCAGACCACTTCAACTCTCCTGTGTTTCATCGTTACTGCACCAGCTGATTCCTATCCGCTGCCTCGGTGCTTCTACAGTTTCCAGACCACTTCAACTCTCCTGTGTTTCATCGTTACTGCACCAGCTGATTCCTATCCGCTGCCTCCGTGCTTCTACAGTTTCCAGACCACTACAACTCTCCCGTGTTTCATCGTTACTGCTCCCGCTGATTCCTATCCGCTGCCTCCGTGTATCTACAGTATTCTGCTCACTTCAACTCTCCCGTGTTTCATCGTGACTGCACCAGCTGATTCCTATCCGCTGCCTCCGTGTATCTGCAGTGCCCTGCTCATCGCAACCCTCCAGTACTCCTCGTGTCTGCAGCCAGCTGATCCGCTCTCCATGCTTCTACAGTGTCTCCGCTTGTGTCAACTCGCCTGTCTGCATTGGATCAACGCTCCGCTGCTTTCATCTCGGCTAGACCATCTCTACTCTTCAGTGTTCTCCAGGTGCCTAGTTCTATATACTACTGCTTCCTGAGTATTGTTTCCATCTCTGCTGGTCTATCTACCTGTGCGCTGCACCTACTTGATTACCGCTTCCACCCTCCTGGGACTTCGTATCCTGCCGTCCTCCAGCTGTTCAGGTATCCCTGCACTTCTGTCTGACAGCCTGCTCTCCTGAACCACGGTATGCATACTTCTCATTGACTGTGCTGGTGTATTGCATATCTAGCTGGACTGAGTTGTTCTCCTCAGGAGTTTCCTATCCGCTGAGACTATTGCCATCATTTGACTGTGTTACCTTTAGCCTGGATAGTTCTTGTGACTTTGTATAATTGTGCAGTGCTGTTCAGTTATTACTATTTTGTGCATATCATCGGGGGAACAAGTTCAGTGTGCCCGTGTATACTCTGCATTGCATTTACCTCCCCGTGCTCCTGCTCACAGATATATTTCAGTGGTACAACTTGCTAGAGGCAGACCACTGTTCCCTGTTTCCTGAGTCACCAGTTTCCTGTATCCTTTCTCATAGCAGTGGTACAACTTGCTAACGCAGACCACTGACTTCCCGGATACCTTCACCTGGATTCCATTCCCTCACCTAAACAGCGGTACCACTTGCTATACGCAGACCGCTGACTCTCATCACCTCCTCGTTACTTCTGGACATTCCCCCTCACTATAGCAGTGGTACAACTTGCTATCCGCAGACCACTGACTACCCTCACGTTTCCTTGTCCATCCAGTTCCTCGTGTACAATTATCTATATATTACCAGTGCTGCTAGTCATAGACTTTCCACGAGCATTCTCTTACCATCTGCTGTCTCCTGTTCCGTTATCACCCCGCTACCAGAGTACCATATTACCACCTATACTGCTCTGGTAAGTCCATCATCTGGTGATACCTGGGTAAAGACTCCTAGTGCCCGTGACACAGGGGCAAGTAATGGAGATGGTCTTCTTCTTTTGTCAAATGCTTTCTTACTGATGGCAGAGGTGTGAAGCAATTTGCATTTAATAAGATCCCACCTAGCCGAGAAGTCCAATAGAAGGGAATCAACTGCAGGAACTCCAGACGTGGGTAGATCCTTGAAGGGCGTAACTTTAGGATGAAATCCTTGAAGAGCAAAAAAGGGAGAAGTGGAATCATGCGAATTATTATTGTGAGCGAACTCTGCCCAAGGTAATAAATCGGCTCAATCATCATGTTTAGCTGAAATGAAACATCTGAGAAATTTCTCCAGTTCTTGATTCGTCCTTTCAGTGAGACCATTACTTTGAGGATGATATGCAGAAGAGAAATTCAACTTAATACCACAGACACGAGAAAAAGCCCTCCAAAATCTCGCCAGGAACTGAGTTCCCCGATCAGAAACGATAACATCTGGACAGCCATGTAGGTGGAAAATCTCTTTGATGAAGAGTTGGGCCAGAACAGGAGCAGACGGAAGACCTTTTAATGCCACAAAATGAGCGGCCCGGGAGAGGCGATCAGTGACCACCCATACTACTGAGAAACCTCTGGAGGAGGGTAAATCTGTGATAAAATCCATAGAAAGGTGACTCCAAGGTCGATCTGGAATGGGTAGAGGTTGCAGGAGACCGTATGGAGCTTGACGAGGAACTTTGTTCTGAGCACAAGTTGAACATGCCGTCAAAAACTGTCGAACGTCTGAGTGATAGATGGCCACCAATAACCACGGGAGATAAATTCCAAGGTTTTCTTTATACCGGCATGACCAGAAAAACAGGATGCATGGGCCCATTTAAGGAGTTTTGATTGGAGATGTGGAGGAACCAAAGTCTTCCCGTGAGGAATAATAACACGAGTATGGTTGCATGGGTAACGACAACTTCTCTACGATGTCAGCTCGTAAAAATTTCCCCGCTGCCAATAAGTGCTGGAAAAGACAGTTGTTTATCAATATATCGCAGAAGGACTTGGATAGAAAAGCTAGAATCCACAGGAGAGGCAATAGACATACCTAACTTAGCCTCTCCAACGTCAGTTAGGTCCAGTCATTTCCTGGTCGCTTCCCACACTGGCTCAAAACATGACCGGGTTCCCCGCAATAGAGGCACAAACGATTCTTGAATCGCCTCTCTCTCTCCTCCTGGGATAAACGTGCCCTTCCCAACTGCATAGGTTCTTCCTCAGGTGTAATCAGACTCTGGAACCGGGGAGCCAAACGGAATGTGGATCGACAGGAATTTTCTCTCTCTTGGGTGCGTTCACGGAACCGGATATCAATCTGGTTACAGAGAGAGATCAATTCATCCAGAGTAGTGGGTAATTCTCGGGCCGCTAACTTATCCTTAATACAATCGGACAAGCCTTGCCAAAACGTGGCCACAAGAGCTTCATTGTTCCAACGTAGCTCAGCCGCCATAGTGCGAAATTGGAGAGCGTACTGACCTAGAGTAAGGGTACCTTGGCGCAGACAGAGAAGACCTGAAGCAGCACTGGAGACACGTCCGGGTTCATCAAAGATGCGTCTGAAGGTTTCCAGAAACGTGGCACAATTATGAAGGATAGGACCATCATGTTCCCAAAGAGGAGAAGCCCAGGCCAGCGCTTGACCAGACAACAAGGATCTTATATAAGCAACTTTAGTCTTCTCTGTAGGAAAGTTACCGGGCTGTAGTTCAAATTGAATAGCACACTGGTTCAAGAACCCTCGGCATTCCTTAGGATCCCCATTGAACTTAGGTGGGTTAGGTATGCAGAGTTGAGACATGGCTGGAACAATAGCGGCAGGGCTGCTCTGATTGTGGAGCTGGAACAGGTGGAGGAGTAGGGGCTGCCACATGAGCTGCTTGAGCAGAGACTGTACCTTGGAGCGTGTCCAACCTGTTAGACAGAGTCTGCAGAATCTGTAATAATTGTTCCTGATTTTTCCCCTGGTCTTCAACCCGAACAGCTAAGTGGTCCAGTAATTCCCTAGCGGAGGGATTTCCTGATGCTTCCATCAGTTAGATGGGGGGGTCAGAGCAAACTGTTACGGTTCAGATGCCTTAGTCAGTATTTACACAGGCTTACCTAGGGTGTGGAGTCTAACGGCCTTCCGGTCTTCACCAAGAACCACCGCAAGGTAGGATGGATTTTGCTGCCGAAGAACTGCAGATCGCGGCCCCCAGGTTAGCCTACTGACATAAGGGAGAAGGCTCTAAGTGATGGATAGTCAAACAGACAATATGACAAGGTGATGCAAAAACAGGCACTAACTGTGAATTCCAGGGTCCGGAGATCCGAAGCGGAAGCCGGCTAGATGCTCGGTATCAGTTGTATGCCTTAGGAGATGAATCCAGAGAAGTAGAAACACAGCCGGGTTGGTACACAGGAGGTCATCAGATATACGGTGCCAGAGGGAAATCCAGAGAGTAGTCAAGAACACAGCTGAGTCGGTACACGGAATGGTCAGTCCAATTCGCGGTGCCAGGGATAAAGCCAAAGAGTAGTCAGGTCACAGCCAGGTTTGGTACACAGGAGTCTGAGGAAATATAGGAGTACACGGGGAGCAGGATCACAGGAGTCAGGTACACAGGAAAAGGTAGCCAGGAACAGGAAACACGTTGCTCTGACACAGATAGCGTGTCAGAGCAGAGTAGATATAGAGTTTTGAATTCCCCACCCAGGAGTCACATGACCTGACGCTGGGAGAACCCGGAAGAGCGGGGGCGTGATCAGAGGAAAGCGCTGAACCGCCGGAGAGGACACAGCTGCCAGACATCGCCGACAGCGCAGCGGAGCGGGGAACAGGTAAGTTCATGACACCTACCAACCTTCCACCAAACCCTCTCATCTCTTCCGCTCATTCTCACCTCTCTCCTCCCGGCCCCCTGTTCTCTCCCCACTTACTTCAACTGGCTCCCTTTGTGCCTGAGTTTTGTTTACCCTACCTTAGGATGTAAGCTCGTTTCAGCAGGGCCCTCTTCCCTCTTGTCTCCATACCTTTTCTTCTGCTCCTACTTTACTGCATTAGCTTGCCTGGAGTTTCTGAAGTTTTGGTATTTTTTGTTTATTGTTCGTCATGTTTTACTCTGTATAGTCTACTGTTTGTGCTATGTACGGCGCTGCGGAACTCTTGTGGCGCCTAATAAATAAAGGATAATAATAATAATGGGCCCGATTCATCAAGGTACGCAAACGCATACGCATCTGCTAATTGGTTCTGTGCATGCGCAAAACGAGACTTATGCTACGCAATCACGGCAGATACTACTCTCAAAGTCAACGCAATCCAAAAGTCCAATGCAAATAGATTTGAGATGGCTGCTGACCATTTGAGCACAAAGGGGTGGGAATGGGCGGAGAGTAGGCGCGGACTGGGCGGAGATGAGACACCATTTGAGTAAAGTAGGCGTTATACATTTTCACTTGAGAACAGTAGGTGTTCCCTCTTTCCAGTTGAGTGAAACTGACGTCACTCCTGTCTCAAATATTTCACAAAAGTTAATAATGGCCAGGGTCATGTTTAAATCCAAAACACCCAGCGCAAACAACTGTTAAAGGCCTTTAGAAGCATACTCTGCGTATGAAAAATTTGTTAAAAATAAGCTAAACAAACAGAGGCCTGGCTTTTATGGGCCTCTACATTGCAGTTTGGTATGCTAGCCAGATATATTTTCTACTATCACTCCCTATCCATTCCGGCTGCCAAAATGGAGTGCACACTCCATTCCCCATTCATGAAAGTTTCCGGAATGGAGTGCACACTCCATTCCCCATTCATGAAAGTTTCCGGAACGGAGTGCACACTCCATTCCCCATTCATGAAAGTTTCCGGAATGGAGTGCACACTCCATTCCCCATTCATGAAAGTTTCCGGAATGGAGTGCACACTCCATTCCCCATTCATGAAAGTTTCCGGAATGGAGTGCACACTCCATTCATTACAGTTTCCGGAATGGAGTGCACACTCCATTCCCCATTCATGAAAGTTTCCAAAATGGAGTGCACACTCCATTCCCCATTCATGAAAGTTTCCGGAATGGAGTGCACACTCCATTCCCCATTCATGAAGGTTTCCAAAATGGACTGCACACTCCATTCCCCATTCATGACGGCTGCTGGAATCGAGTGCACAGTGCATGGCTAATTTTATAAATTGTGTTAAACTGTTGGCCAAACATTCGGCTTTATCATAAATATTGATTACAAATCTCTTTTGATTCTCAGCAACTAACAATTATCATTAGTCTCAATATGCAACATGGATGATTTGACACTTGTTGATGGTGCCTTTTCAATATAATAAAAGAAAAATACACATATAATAACTGTACACTTTATGAAGGAATTTACACGCATTTTATTAGCTATTGTAAACGAAGTGTTCGATTACCACAGGGTAAGTTTTGACACTAACACAAATATTGTAATGATATTAAGGATCCCTAAGACACAAGTGAATTAGTGAGGTCTTGAACACACGTTTGCAAGCTTCAAGGGTACCTTGGCTATCTGCTACACCACTGTACAAGTGGTGATGAGAACAGAATAGAATAACAATAAAAGATGAGCACCAACGTATATAATAAGTTGGTGTCCTTAAAAGATGTAGAAAACTCCAAATATTTTCACATATTATACACTGTAAGAATTGGTATATGGTGAGTAAAAATGTATGCATATTGAAATATATCCATGTTCATTAATACAAATCAAAAGTATATTTATATCGCTACCATTTTTGTGTTCTCTTTTTCTACTTCTGAGAGTTTAGATTTACTATGTCTTTGCAATAAAGTCTTTTGCTACAACTCCTTTGATGTGTTGTAAGTGATCACAATATTCAACATGACATATAGGCAGATTAAACAGCAAACCATATACAAAAGCACTCTTACATAAGTCACAGAGTGGAATAAATGCACTCAAACATTTACATAAACAAAGGTAAGCCACATACACGCATGAATCAGGGGTCAAACTCATTACCTTATCATTGCAAGGTTAGTTCTTTATCCACTAAGGTATACTTCAGATAGAAAAACACACACCAAACTGCACAATAACTTTTTCGGTCAGCTGAATCGCTGTCTTAGGTCTGACAAATCTGGCAGGTTGCATTTATTGTTAACGGAATGACGGATAAGGTGCTATTAAAAACATAACCCTACATACACACACATAAAAAAAAATTGCTTGTCCAACGCATCAGGACCTTGAAAGACTTGACCATTTTAATAATTCTAAAAAAAAAAACATGTTGCATATCTTGCAAGCATTTGCATATTTTTATTTCTATTATACTTTACTGACTATGCTTAATGGAAGCTCGTAAATCGCCTTGTGCTTATGGTTGACCTGTGGGCTCAAACTCCTGCACTTAGTATTGGTGGGTGGAATACATAACCACTACACTATAGCGTCTAACATTAAGTTTTCACATGATAATTTAATACATGTAAATGATTTATAGGGAATATAATTATAGTCCAAACTATTTTATCCTTAATATTGGCACAGCACTAAAAGCTAAGCGCATTATTTACATCTGTAATACTAGTTTAAATATCGACTTACCGTACATTGAATAACCTTAGGTAACATGCCAGGATGACTTTTAGTCAAAAACAAACTTGTTTAATTGGTACGCACCTGTGTGCTCTTAATGGCTTCTGTTCGGCATACTCTCCAGCGTTCGCACCGGCATTTAATTACCTAATTAGAGTGGTAGTTAAAAATACCTTGCTTGCACTTCTGTGTTGTTGTGAGTTTCACAATTCTGGGTAAGTAGACTGTAGATGGGCAAATGTTTTTTTAATCTGATGTTTACTGCTGTACCTTGCTCAGTACTCAGTATGTTTAAAGATGTAACTATATGTTGGTGAGCAAGAAATCTCTATTGCTGCAGAAAGGGCTTAATGTACTGTGCTAGTGGTTTTTATGTTGAAGGTTAGTGCAAAAGTGTTTAGTTAGCTGTGGAGTTTTCATATTTAGTCCACTGTGTAAACTTAGAGGCGGAACTGCATACCGTCCTCTAGAATGTAGTGAATTGATTAAATATTATCCCTTTTATTTTATTTTTTAATTTACTTGTTTACCCTCCCCCACAGATATCGGTTCTGCTGGCGATTTCAGTAATCTTATTGTGTGAGTTGTGTGCCATTTTAAGACAATCTTGTCTGTGTGTGTGGTAAGTATAAACCAGATATAGTTTCTTACATACCCCTTGTTAAAACACCTTGCAGTAAGAATGGCCATGGTTTTAGGATTTATTTTATTGTGCTATAATCACTTTTATTAAAGTGGTGTTTTTTGCCACTACCTTAAAAACACATTAGCAATCTGTATTTAGTGTTTCACTCCCTTCACATTTGTACGCCACATAAAGTTCAATCTAACTAATCTGATTTGTGAAAGGGTCTATGGCGATGGTAAGTATCATGTTTGCAAGCACTTTGGTGGTGGTTCTATATGACTATATGGTGTTTGGACAATGAATAGGGTTTGTTTATGTAATTTATGTTGTTGTTTTTTTTTTTTATACAAACTTGCCTGCCACATTACTTTCATCTACTTATGGACTGTCCTTTTACACCATTAAGCGAAAGCATGAATAACGACATCATTGTAAGTATTGGTTGTGTAATTTGTGCCAAAGTCAGACAATGCAAAGTCTAAACGTTTCACCTAAGTGCTGGTTTGTGACCTCTTCTTTTTGAAACACATACAGGCACTCCTGGAGTTTGAGTACATTATGCATCACGAGGGGCATGCTCCTGTGCCCCGTCCTAACCAGCAACTACGCCGACGTTGCCGTCCAAGGGAGCGCATCTTCAGGCTACGTGTCAGCCTCTTTGGGATGTCAGATGCAGAGGTTGTCCGTCGCTATCGGCTTCCTCCATATCTGTTCTTGGACACTGTGCGCATTATGGAGCATGACCTTGAGCCAATGCGCGTCATCCCGACAGCAGTACCGCCTTTGACCAAACTTGTGGCGGTACTGCACTTCTGTGCAACTGGATCCTTCCAGTTCACAGTCGGGGTCCCGGCAGGAATGTCCCAGGCGACCTTCAGCCGTGTGCTGAAGGTTGTCCTGAGGGCATTTCAGTCACGACTCCGGCAGTTTATACATCTGCCACTCGAAGAGGAGTCTCTTGTGCAGATCAAACAGCAGTTTGCCACCATAGCTGGCTTTCCAAACGTCATAGGGGCTGTAGATGGGACGCATGTGGCACTGGTGCCCTTGAGTGGAGATGCTTCTGTTTACATTAACCGCAAGCATTTCCACTCAATAAACGTCCAGGCCATATGTGACCCATCTCTCCTGTTTCAAAACCTGGTTGCGAAATGGCCTGGGAGTACCCATGACTCCAATGCCTTTCGTAACTCATGGTTGTGGCTTAGATTGCAACAGAGGCAAGGGGGTGTGACACCACACGGAGATGCGTGGCTTCTTGGTAATTATGTGCAAATAATGGTTCCCTCAACTCTAACAATCTATGTCTGCCATACAATATGACTAAACATTTAAAGTTTAATATAGTAATTGATATTTTACTGTTACACATGTGCCTTGTATTTATAGATTTCGCTACTATAGAGTGATTGTATCAATCTTTTGACTAGTAAGAGATATAATGCTCATGTGAAAGTCACCTATTAGTAATAGGTATGTGTCTTGAGAATAGTGGACTCTGGCAGGTGTAAAATTATTAGTTAGGTGCACTTTGCCAATCTGTAATGTTGATTTACCTTTGTTGTTGAGGCATTAATGGATATGGCTAGTTTTGTTTGGAGGCTAATTATACAGTATTAAGACGTTGTAACCTTACTATTTGGGCTAGATTGTAGTTTGCCCTCATATATTAGAATGTTAGCATTAAATTTTTAGCACGTATAGTTGTAGTCTTAAAAGGTTTAAATAATTTTTTTTTTCTTTCCTCTCTTCCTACATAGGAGACAATGCGTATCCCTCCTGCCCTTGGCTCCTCACTCCTATATTGAACCCACACACAGAGCAGGAGGAGGCCTATAACTCGGCTCATAGGGCCACCAGATCGGTCAAAGAAAGGGCTTTTGGAGTTCTCCAGGCTCGATTTAGATGCCTGGACCGGTCTGGTGGCGCCCTGATGTATGAGCCGAGGAAGGTTTGTAGGATCATCGCTCTGTGTGTGGTGTTCCATAATATTGCCATCAGGAGTGGGGCACCAGGGGTCATGGACAAGGTTGCTGGGGTGGACGAGGCGGAGGAAGAGGAGGAGGAGGAAGATCAAGTTCCCCCCCTCGTGAAGCAGTGCGTGGCTCAAACTTTAGGAGCTATGTTGTCGATCGTTATTTTTGAGGTAATAATTTTTAATGCACTTTTTCAACCTTAACATTTCACAGCTGTGTGTTAAAATCATCGGCAAGCTTATTCAAGGTTAGATGATATAAGGTATGTTAAGTTCAAATGTCAATATGAATCTACATGGACTGGTGTGATAGTGAAATGTCTAATATGTGTAATAATTTGTATTTCAAATCTTCGCTACCTATTTTTAACCTTTACAATGTGTGTAGAAAGTATAGATTCATGTCTGTAGGTTTTGCCTCAATGTCTTTTGCTAAATGCACCTTAGTGTGTTAGATTTCATCTACAGGCTAATGTTGCTAAAAATATTTTTTTTTGTTTAATGTTTGCTACACTTTGGCCAGTCCAAACTTTGCACACTTGATGCTTGTATTTTCTAAGTCACAAAAGGCATTAATGCTGTAGTACATAGATGTCCCCTAGTGTCATAATGTGGTAGCTAAATTGTGACCATGTAAATGTGGCCTAACTCTGGTTATTTATCCATGCGAGGTTTATAGGTAATTGTTTGGCACATATAGTGTGTTGTATTGGTAATTTTTCTAACTGTGTTTTTATTTTCTTATATCTACAGCCTGTATATAACACCTGGCCTGGAGTGGTGGTCTTTGTGGCATTAAACTTTTTATTTTGTTTGCTTTTTGGAGTGGTGCAATTCGTGTCTCACTACATGTTGAAGTATTTCTCCAGAGCTCCAAGGCTGCTTATGTCTCTCTTCAGTCTGGCCACATTGGCATCTCTTCATCCAAGGATCTTTGCCACACACAGACCGTTAACTTCTTTGCTATGTTTTTGCTAGCCCATTTGGATTCATATATGTAATAAATATATCTTATCCTGCAAATGACTCTGCAATCTGTTGTCATGCCATTTTGTTCCATTACTATAGTGCAGTGATTTCTCTTTGAATACACATAAATCCTTGTGAATTGCTTTCCTAACTATTGTGTAACAAGTATACTTTGAAAATATAATATTATTATGTGTGGTTCTTTTGTCCTTTGCCACAGACACAGCATAGCCTACAAATACACTCTATGGTGTTTATGATCAGTTATAGGAAATGAGGTTAGTTTGGAGGTTTGTATGTGTGTGTGTTTGGTTGCTTAGTAGTTCATTTCTTGTACACTTTACAGCTTTTAGAGGGAACATGGTAGGTGCATAGTAATATAGGCATTATAAAATGTGTAACGCATACAAATAATACAAAAATGTTACCAGTGTTACGTCCAACACTATAAACTTTTGGCCCTTGCACAAACAGGATAACTATCTTTCGGCTGTGCTAGTGGCACTTTGTTTAAAAGTGGCCCAACACCCACATGGCACACACAAAACCAACACTAACAATGATGGCAAATGCGTTAGTGTCCTAAACTAGTGTAGTGTTGCTACAAGGGCAGATTAACATTATGTGTAACCCACCTTTGGAACAGCAAATAATCCAGTATACACCCTTTTCATGGTGTATTTACAAAGTTTCATTGTTGTGATAAGTAATACTTCACCTAGTTTGGTAATAGCTCCAGTCTGCAAAATGTCAGATTACGGCCAACACACTTATTCAAAATTAGCACTAGTTACATTTGTCTGATTACACATATTGTTTGCCAGCTGTCACATGACATGTTTGGTGTCCCTGTCAATTTTTTTTGTATTTTTATTGTGGTGTATAAATGTGTAATTATTAGACAATCCAAATATCTGTTACATTTCCCTCTGTAAATATAACATATCGACAAAAGCCACATTCCAGCTTGGTTTGACTACAAATCCTATGTCAGCAGGGCCGGACTGGGACTAAAAATCAGCCCTGGCATTTAAAGCACACAGGCCCACCTGCTGTGGGCTCCATGCACAATATTGTTGCACACTGAAGTGGCGTTGCTGATGCAGTCCAACATGAAGCATCAGCACAAACTTGTGTATCACACTTTGTCCTCTGCCCACCCTGATCAATTCCCTTGTTGTGCAAATCACCTGGCGCACCATGAAAATGCACCAAACCCTAATCTTTTAAAATATATAGTTAAAATACAATGTATAATGTTTCCATGCTACTTCCCCCTGAACCATATAAGACAGTAATTGTTTTGAGACGTAATGGCAATAGTAATTTATTGAATCATAACATACTATAAGCCACAGCATAAAACGTAAGTCTTTTAAATAACATAAGTATTTTAAATAACGTAAGAATTATAAATAACATAAGAATTTTAAATAACATAACTATTTTAAATAACGTAAGAATTATAAACATAAGAATTTTAAATAACATAACTATTTTAAATAACGTAAGAATTGTAAATAAAATAAGTATTTTAAATAACAAGTAAAACATGTAAAACATAAATATAGCACAGAACTGCATGAAACTACCTATTTACTACAATGTAAACAAACCAAAAGTCAGCATATCCTCCATCATGACCCCTTCCACCAGGTACAAGAGGCTCTGCTACTTAACTTCCCACATCCTTTATGACTGCTGTCACCTTTGCTGTAACTTTTATTCGGTATATTTAACAGACTGAATTATTTTAAGACTTGAAGGTAATTTCAAAGAGCTTTTTGGGGAAATCACATGTTAAGACTAAGCTTATGCAATATCTAAAGGATACAACATTGTATTGAATTATATAGCAGTATAGTTATTTCTTCTGATCTCTCCAGTGTGGGCGAAGAGTGATATAAATGTTGTATCCTTTACATATAACTGAAGCTTATTTTTAACCTTGTGATTTCCCCCCATATAAAAGCTAACCCCTAAAATCACTGCAAAAACTCACTGCATGGCGAGCTTTTAAGGAATGAGTTGACTTCGCAGGACTTCACTCCTTTCTGCAACTCTGTCGATTATGTCTTCCACATCAAGACTCATGAGAATGTCTTTTTCTGTAGCCATCAGCATGAAAGAATCCAAATGGTCCTGGGATACAGTATTCCTCAGTCTATTCTTGATAAACCTCAAGGTGGAGAAGCTTCTCTCACAAGCAACTTGTGTGATTGATAGAGTCAGTATGTATTTGTAGGCCAGGCCAATCACATTATAGGCATCTGCTAATAAATTGTATCGCCGTAGAATTTGATAGCAACAAATGGCACAGTTCTTACATGTCGCACATGGCTTATTCACCAGCTCCATTTCTATGTCACCACCTTCTTCACTCTGGTCTTCTGCAGGGATTTCTGTTGCCACTCGAACAGTATATTCTTCTAGCGCTGATGTCTTTAATTTTTCCCAGTGCAAAGCTAGATTAGTTAATTCACAGCGCAAATTTTCTGCTGTGGCGTTTTCATCAAATTTGATCAAGACTTTACTTAAGTCTTCCATTGCTGTGTTCTGAAGTCCTTGTTCTCTTATGATGAAAAAGTTCCTAGGGTCCAGACAAGCATAATCAGCGTACAGTGATCCACTGGCGAGAAAACGTCGATTTATGCTCTCAGTGATTATGTCAAGGATCACATTGTGTACTTGGATTTTATATGCTGTAATAGCATCACATATAACTTCGTCTTGAGCAGACTCACCAGGAATGGTTTTTTTCTTCCTTAACCTTTTTTGAGGTAGAGTGGTCTGTACTTCAAGGTCACAGTCTTCAAGATTTTGCAGCTTGTGATTTGCCCACATTACAAAATTATCTGCAGTGTTCTTAACCCCATCAAAATCTCTTACAAGTTTTCTAAGATTTTCCTGTGTCCCAGACACCATGTGATGAGCTTTTAATATGTCCAAACCACTTGTTTGTAGATATTTTGACAATGGTGTTGTCAATTCAAATATACGAAGAAAAATTTGAGCTGTGAGAATGGTCTTGTATTTAAGAAGAGATTCCACATATGTTTCTGCTTTTAGGCGCACTTCAGCTTTAGATTTTGGGTGCTCTTTAATCTTTGCCAATGTGACAACAAGGTCAATGTACAAAGCAGAATCAGGTTGTGAAAATGAGCCAAATACTTTTCTAAGTGCTGCATCTTTAGACCACCAGCGAGTTTCACCAATCACAGAGAGTCTTCGATGGTGAGGGTCCTGACTGACACTTAGCCATGTATTCATGCGTTGAAAAGAGTCCCGAATAAATACTGCAACATCATTAATTAAAGCAAATAACGAGGCACTTTCAACAACACCTATTGTGGTATGTGCCAGTACTAAATTCAGTACATGCGCATAACACCAGACATGAACTTGGTGTGGTGATTCAGTTGACAACCATGTAGAGAAGCCTTTATATTGTCCTTGCATGTTTGCTGCGCCATCAGTAGAACTGCCAGTGCAATTATTTATGTTTATTTTGCATTTCTGTAGAACTTGCTTTATCAAGTTAAGAAAGTATTCTCCAGTTGAAGATTCACAATCTACCACTGCAAGGAGCTTCTCATGAATTTGATCTGTTACATAACGAACAATTACTGAACACTGTTCTTTTGATGTGATATCCTGAGTGGTGTCAATTTGTACTGAGAACATCCCAGCTTCTCTAACATCACTTGCCACAGTCTCTTGAATAAGCTGTCGTATCGTTTCTATAACTTTGTTAAGAGTTGTTTTGGAGAGAAAAGTTATAAACGACCCTCTGCCCTTTCCTCTTGAATGCAACTTCTTGCTTTTTGCTATGCAATCGCTGATGTGTTCTCGTAGACAAGCATCGTACTTGCTGAGCAGTAAAACAAACTCTAAAAAATTGCCGTGATCGACAGAAATGTCCTCTAAAGTGTATGCAGCCTCAAATTTGTTTCCCCTATAGCTAAGTCCACGTTTACCAATCACTTTTATAATGTCTATCACACGCTCCAATATCTGACGTCTTTTTTTGACTTGTTCTCTGTGTACAGACATTTGATTGCAAAGCAGTAAGTTATTGATATCTGCACTGCTGGCATTCAAAAAGTAAGCTTCAGCGCAGGATCTGTGCAGTACACTTTTTTCGTGTTCTTCAATTCTTTGATGAATATGTCTCCTGTCTGTCATTCCTTCAATGAATGGATTTGTTACAGAAGTCTTTGAAAATGCCAGACAGACAGAGCAAAATACAGCGTTTTGGACCTCACAGTATGTCAGCCACTTGCGGATTGATCCATCTTTGCGAAGGACAGCTTTCTTTATGATATGATAACTTATGTTTTGTTTTGGGTGATAACTAAAAAATAAAGCTAGCTGATTTGTTTTCGGCCGAACAAAGTAATTGAATGGAGACTGTGACTCTAAAACTTGTGTACATGGCAAGCTACTGGTTTCCAAAAAAAATTGCCTTTCTTCACCCTCTTGTTCTGGCAAGGATTCCTTCATGACAATGCTGACATCTTGTTCGGGTACTAGACCATACGCTAGTGCGGCAATTTGGTGCTCATGCACAGATATAACTGACTGTTCCTTCTGTTGACTGGTGCTTGGGGATTCTGGAATACATAACTGAGTTTCACTTTCTTGATCAATTTGCATTTCTGAAACATTTTCTTCCGTGGATGTTTTCCCAGGAATAGTGTGACCTTGTTGATGACGACTGAACATATCAGTTATTTTAACGCATTTTTCGGCATCAGCTTCAAGAGTCTTCTTTTTCTTCTCCCTGATTTTTTCAGCTCCACCTTTTCGTTTTGGTTTGGAGTCCATACTTTCTTCCAACAGGGTACAAAAACTCTTCAAGGGAGACAATTTTGGGTTTATTTTTAATATTGTTGATAAATTAACCAATGAATTGTGTAAATTGTGAGATTTCAGTATATATATATATCTCACCTGACAAAGGAGCAAAGGCCACTAATTTTGTTAGATGCTCTTCTATTTTTGCTCAACTTTCAGTCCAATGCCTCCACTCAATGCTATGCTGTGCCTTATGAAAGGTATATTGACTGCTGTCTGTCTCTGGGATAATGGTGTCCCTCCTCTTCACTGATGGGAGATTCCTTCATGAAAACAAGTTAAGTGCATCAGCGAGTCTACTTTTGTACCAACATGCTAAAATTTTATTCCTTTGTGTGGGATATACAGAGTCAGATTAAGGGGGGTCACAAGGGTACGTGCCCTGGGTCCCCCGCTTTCATGGGGCTGAGACTAAGGATTTACAATGCTGAAGCTCATTCCGGGGCCCTGACCTTAACTGTGAGTAGATGGCAGAAAATATTATAAAATACTAAGAGACTTTCCTTGCAACACTCATTCCTTGAACTTATCCAAAGATACCAGAAAGAGTAAAAATCCAATCAAAGCTTACAAAACCTCAACAAAGAAGAGAATACACCACTTTAACTTGTCCTGACCAATAAGCCTAAAATGTAACAAACATTACATAAATTAACTACTAATACAAGACTAAATGAGATTTGTCAACATATTAGTAATTTAAATTGACTATTTTTTTAGAATACATTTTAACACTCTAATCCATTCGGTCAGCCCATCCACTAAAAAATTGCATCTGTTCAATTTAGCCATCCACCAGAGAAACCAGAATTGAAACAGATTCAACCAAAAAAATGTACACAAAATATTTAGAAATCAAGTTTACCAAATAAAACTGGCTGATAAATGAAGACAATAGCTAAAATAATATTTATCCAAATAATCCAGAGCATCTGAATTTGCAACACATAGAACAAAAAAGGTTAAGCAAACTGCGCTGAAGATGATTAATAAAAAACATATAATAGATTATAAAAAAAAAACCAACATATACATACAGATGGCCAATTAGACATTCAGGGATACGTATAAAACATTAAATTCATTTAATATTATAAATGAATACACAGTCACAACAAAATCATAAAATAACGGATAATAAAAAGACATTTCATTGCAGAGATTAATACGGACATATCAATAGGACACAAGAAAAGTAAAAAAATTAAAACAACCATCCTCAGCATAAATGGGTAACACATTTGAGAAACAATCGAAAGAACTGTCATAGACATGTAGTTGGACACGAACTAACCAAACCTATTCTGAAAATGTTTGAGCACAGTCACAGATTAACAAGTACCAAGCAGTTTGCTACATTTACAAAAGCGTATTGTTCTGACTGCGTGAGACAACATAAAATGACTACAGTAAACCCAGGGCCTGATTAAGGGTTTTAGTCACCGTAGGGAAATACACCAACAGCGCCCCCCCCCCCAATGTATAGGAATATTCCTAAATATAAATATTCTAAAATATTCTCCAGCATTCAATTTAGATTGATTAGACAGTTGTCTCTTACCTGTTCTTGCTCTTCTCTCTTGCTGCTTTGTTGTCTTCTCGCTGACTTCTGGAAATTTGGAGTCCTGTACTGAAAATGCAAAAAATGTATTAAATTACAAAATGTTAACAAATCCAGAATGATTAGGTTCTTTAATTAAAAAAAACACCACCCCATTATGGCCCGATAACACTACCCCATTGTACAGGCATATACAAGCAATATCTGAACATTTGTGGTCAATAAAATATTAACCTCTACTAGCCCCATCTCACTGGTATTTAATATAATAGTGATAGTTGAACAGCCATGTAACTGCCACAAAAAAAAAATATCATGTCCCCCAAAACAGCCATATTTTTTAAATACCACCCAATACATTGCATTAACCCTGCAGACATTTTCATCCCCTCTTCCCCCCCCCCACCCCTGCAGACATTTCATTAACCCTGTAGACATTTTCAGCCCCTCTCTCCCCCCTTCAGACATTTTCAGCCCCACCCTAACCCAAGACATTTCATTAACCCTCCAGGCATTTTCAGCCCCACCCCTGCAGACATTTCATTAACCCTGTAGACATTTTCAGCCCCTCTCTCCCCCCCCCTTCAGACATTTTCAGCCCCACCCTAACCCAAGACATTTCATTAACCCTGTAGACATTTTCAGCCCCACTCCTCGCCCCTATCAAACATTATCGGGTCCTCTTCCCCCCCCCATCACATATTATCGGGTCCTGTCCTACCCCCCCCCCTGGCAGAGATAATCGGATTCTGTCCTCTCCCTCCCCCCCCTTCAAACATTATCAGGTCCTCTTCCCCCTCCCTTCACGTATTATTGGGTCCTGTCCTCTCCCCCCCCCTTCAGAGTTTATCGGGTCCTCTTCCCCCCCCCCTTCAGAGATTATCGGGTCCTCTCCCCCCCCCTTCAGAGATTATCGGGTCCTCTTTCCCCCCCCCTTCAGAGATTATCGGGTCCTCTTTCCCCTCCCCTTCAGAGATTATCGGGTCCTCTTCCCCCCCCCTTCAGAGATTATCGGGTCCTCTTCCCCCCCCCTTCAGAGATTATCGGGTCCTCTTCCCCCCCCCCTTCAGAGATTATCGGGTCCTCTTTCCCCCCCCTTTTGGCTGTGGAAAAAAAAATGTACTCACCTCTGCAGCCTCCGGGAACCTGTGCGCCCTCTGGTACAGTCCTACGCGGCCGCGCATAACGTTCTGACGTTACATCGTGCGGCCGCAAACCTGAAGCGCGGCCCCGCCCACAGAGCCGTCATGACGTGTGACGTCATGACGGCTCCACCGCAAGTAGGTTTTTTTTTTTTTTTTTTTATTTAATTAGCACAATGGTGATTGCAGGTAGCCGGACCGGCCCACGGTGCCATCGGCCCTTCTGGCATTTGCCAGAAGTGCCCGATGGCCAGTCCGGCCCTGTATGTCAGTGTGTGTGTCACTAGTAAATTATGTTAGTTTGGGCCAGATTAGAAGCTATGACTGTTTAAACATGCTAGTACATGTGAAGACTCTTTTGCGCCTCTTGCATTGTAACATGGTTTTGTCCAGGACACTGAAAGAAGGATACAAATCTTTGAACATCCTTATTCATTCTGGGCCAGTGATCATGTGCAATGGGTACCTGTGTCTGTTTATACACGAAATCTCCACCTACCAAACGACTCATCATAATAATTTGCACGTGATGTCAACTAGCTTGCCCTTTCTTAAATAAAATCCACCACTGGAAGGGAGCAAAAACGTATTGTCATGGCCAGTATAGCAATGAATGAATGAGTGTTCATAAGTAAATAAACTATAAGGTCTGTTTAGAAAAAAAAGGTATTAAGGCTTCCAAATTATTTTTAACTTTAATGCAATTGTGGAATCAGACCATAGAGTTTAGTTAAAGTACGACTGTATGCAGCAATTTGGTGGACAAACTACCTCTCGGATATCCATCACTAGGTGATGTAGATAATGTGGTGTATACTTAATTGGATTAGAGGGTGTGTTTATTTGCCAGAGTAACCCATAATCAAATGCATGTTTTTATTGTCCTTCTTACATAAATAGCCAGGCACACAGCAAACAGCTCACACAAGACTACATACACCCTTATGTACTGTAAAAATGTCAGGGTTATCTGTATTTCTTGATCCCATTATGGACCCTTGGGACTAGCTGGAGCAGGACTGAATAAGAACCTAGCACACTGGATCATCTTCCTGCTCATGTTTTTGATGATTGTCGAATATAGCAGGGGAATGACCAGTCTGCAAATGTGGTCAAAAACTCTGGTTTTGTAATGCAGGCCAGAACACTGGAGCCAAGACCTATCCTCTGGAGAGAAGTGTGTTGTTCGGTCAAGGAACAGATTACAGCAGCAGATTTAAATAGGGTGTCCAAAACAACTATTGCCTGATCAGTTAATGTTATCTGACCTGGTGATTCTGGTTGGTCTGGAATGATCACCTGACTTCATCCAAGCTGGCCGCGCCCATGCAGCAGAACAAACAGTGTGTGTTTTCATATGGAGGTGTGGAGGATGGGAAGGTTGCAGACGACCAGAAGGGGCCAAGATAGCCGTGATATGACAGCGGTGGATGGGGTAAGTACACCTAATATCCCAATTTGAGTCACTAACTATATGTGCTTAGTGCAATAAGGACATTAAATAACATTTAAACAAGCGTTATGCTAAAGGGTGATTGGTGTACCACACACTGTGAATTAGTACTATTCTTAAAGGCAAATGCCTTATTAGATATTTTGTACATTTCTACAGTCAGAACGGGTCGGAATAGTAGTTAACAATACTTGATCTGTGGCATTATGCAAATAATTGTTAGGAGTATTTTGGTGCCATTTGCACCTGTTTTTTGAGGCTACTTTGTGTCAGCTTACAGTTTATCAAAATAATACTTAATTTACAGGATGTTTTTTACAACCTATAAAGGGCCACTGTAGTACTGGCACACTTGTTTTATAAACATTTACTCACACAAAGAAAGAAACACTGAGGCAAATAGATTCTGAAGCTTAGCTTGATAAACTTCTTGTTTAAGTCTTCTTGACCAAACCATGGGCCTGAATCATTCTGGAAAGTTAAGGCAAGGTAACCAAGTCAGGCAAAAACATGTGGCATTGGAGGGGTATGTATTAAAAATTGAGCTTTCTGTTTCTTATGGTGGTTAGGAGAGGTCCTAGATGAACTTAACATTTCCGTGTTAAAAAAATATAACAAGTATTGGTGCGCTATATTAAGATACAGACAGTATTTAACTTGAACAAAATAAAGAATGTTAATTTACTCCCCTTGCATTATTACATGGTTTCTCCAATAATATTGTATTAAGGTTCCTTTTCATTTAGGAGGCTGAATCAATCTGCCACTTCCTTTTGGACACCACACTGAAATTAGATACCTATTCCTTAAAGAACTTTAATGATTCCGACCGTGTCTTCGGAGTTAATTCTTTACTTAGACTTGAGAACAAGTATAGATTAAAAAAAACAATATTAGATTATGTAATAGTAAATAAATAATCACAAACTTTTTTTAATAAATCAAACTTTAATTGTAAATCCAAAAAACATATTTGTGACGCAATATATGACATAAGGTTTCATAACAAAATATACAAATCATTTTCTTTTGGGCTTTTTATATGGAGTGGGCCTGGACTGTGTCCCACTCCTACTTCTTGTCACCCGTGATGTAGAGGAGTCCGAGGAACCAGCCAAACCTGCCTGGGAAACGGATTGTGTCCGACGAGGTGAAGGTGCAGCCTCATGGACAGGGGATTGGGAAGGGGCCATGACAGGGGATTGGCCAAAGCCACGGACAAAGGCAAAACACATAAGACGACATAGTTGGGGGTCAGGGAGGGTGGACACAACAGACACACCAGGGAGGAAGGAGTCAGACACACAAGGGAGGGTGGACGCAACAGACACACCAGGGAGGGAGGAGTCAGACACACCAGGGAGGATGGACGCAACAGACACACCAGGGAGGGAGGAGTCAGACACAACAGGGAGGGTGGACGCAACAGACACACCAGGGAGGGAGGAGTCCGACACACCAGGGAGGGTGGACGCAACAGACACACCAGGGAGGGTGGACGCAACAGACACACCAGGGAGGGAGGAGTCAGACACACCAGGGAGGGTGGATGCAACAGACACACCAGGGAGGGAGGAGTCAGACACACCAGGGAGGGTGGACGCAACAGACACACCAGGGAGGGTGGACGCAACAGACACAACAGGGAGGGAGGAGTCAGACACAGCAGGGAGGGTGGACGCAACAGACACACTAGGGAGGGAGGAGTCAGACACACCAGGGAGGGTGGACGCAACAGACACACCAGGGAGGGTGGACGCAACAGACACAACAGGGAGGGAGGAGTCAGACACAGCAGGGAGGGTGGACGCAACAGACACACTAGGGAGGGAGGAGTCAGACACAACAGGGAGGTTTGAGGCACCAGGCAACTGGGTATGGGGACTGGTGAAATAAAAATCTGACCTGGGTGAAGGGAATGTGGCGGAGGTACGTTGGGAGTGGGCATGCAAGAGATCACCCAGGAGTGTTTCGGTATGTGACATTGTTCGATTTAAATTTTCCATTTGGGTGTTGTGTGTGGTCATTAAAGAGGTGTGTGTGCTCATGAAAGTGGAGAGTGTGCTTATGAGACTGGTAAGTTGTTGGACAGTGCTCGCTATTAGTGCCAGGTGAACATTCTGTGCTTCTGTGGCGCTGTTAAGTCTTTGTGATGCGTCCGAGAGTGCCCGCTCCCATGCATCTTCAGCTGGATCCACCTGATCCCCCTCCACATCACGGGCAACCTCTTGAACGGCTGCAGCGGGCTGCTGCTCGGAATCTGTAGAGAGAATAAAAACAAACACTAAGATATTCTATAAAACATTTGGGAACAATAATGTTGTTTTTTTAACATATTGAGGTACGCCTGATGTAGCATTGGTCAAGTCTGAAATGACATTTAATGTGCTTGCAGCCCATACAGTCACCAAAATCAGACTTTACCACTTTTTGTGTATTCTAATTATGCACAAAACGTTATATATAGAGAAATTTTTTCTTCACTGTCTACATGACATTTCCTCCAATCTGATAGGCTAAGACATTGTGCAATCAAAGTTATCCTTCAGACACATCCAGAGAATTTACACATTTGCTCAGACATATAGAAACCTTTACAGACATGAACTAAGCACACTCATCATTGTACCTAGTGGAGCGGAATCTCGTCTTGGGGTGGGCTATAGCCAGTGTCTATGTTGCCCACCCCAACAATCTCCGCAAGAGAAATTGCTGCCCTTGCCCGCTCCTCAAGCGGGTTCAATGAAATGTCCATTGGTGGGCCACCCCCAGTCCCTTGGGCATGACGGTGTTGCCGAGCCAGCTTGCTTTTCAGTCTAGCTTTAGTGTCAAATATCTGCCTTTTTTTAAAGGTTAAACACAAAATACAAATTAATCCACATTTATTAATGGCACATTGTACACTAATGTTTTGGGATTTACAATCGTGGTTAATGTGCACAACTGATTATGTAAATGTGGGCAATGCCCATGCTGCTTTGAAACATCACCTAAGGCCCTGATAGGTACAAAGTTTATACACAAAAGGCTGGTTTTACATCACAGTTGGCTAAGTAATACTAACACACAATCTACATACATATCCATAGATATATCTATATAGAGAGAGATCAACAAAAGCAAATAAATACTACTCAACACAGGCAGTCAAATTCTATAGGCCTTTTTAACAAACATTGGCTTAGTACCGTTTCTGGACCTCATGCACATTTCGAACATGGGGCGATATGTCATTAATAGCTTGCGTTATGAGCTCCCAATGACGGTGACGCTCCGGCCCAGTAATCTGGCGCTCTTCAGAATGGAATCGCTGTAAAACCTCAGACACCAAAACCTCTAGTTATTCGCTTGTAAAGTTTTTTTTCCGCATATTTGGGCGCCCGGGTGCCTGCTCACCACTGGGGCCTGGCTCAGACATATTCCTATTGGAAAGATAATTAAATTAGATTTTGCAAATGCAAACAATCAGGTGCCAATACAGATTGTATGGCCATCCACCCCCTTAAAAGGTTTATTTTGGGAAACTACTACCTAGGTATAAAACACATGGGCCTTATTCTAATCCACATTGTTGGTTCTATATTGAACCAACATTTACTTAGTCCACTGTATTTTTACATTAATGGTCGACAAATACTACTTAAACATTCAGATACTACTACCAGTTGCCACTTTTAAAAGCCTAACCTTGGTTAACAGGTTAGCCACATACCTAAATTAATGATATCACATTAAGTTTGTCGGAGTAGCAAGCCCTATATGGTGCTTGCAATATTACTTTTGTAAATCAAATCAGCCAGCAACACACTTAAATGTGTACTACAAATGTTATTTGTTATGTAAGCGTCCCAATACATTTAAACATTTTGATGCATGTGTCCCTTAGTCAGTTATTAGTGTGTGGGATATGGATAATCTAACAGTAATTAGCATAGTGTAAGCTATTATTATTAATATTATTATTATTAATTTTTATTTATAGGGCGCCACAAAGTATCCGTAGCGCCGTACACGGACAAACAATGGCACAGTACAAGGTGAAACAGCACAGTACAAGTAACAGTAAGCACTATAACTCTGGGGGCTCAGGCACAGCATGAAAGAGAGGGAGGGAGGGGAAAAGTGAGTATAGGCAGGTAACTATGGCCCAAGAGGGTGGGCACGGATGACAGGTTGAGAGTCACTGAGGGGAGCGGAGAGAAGCGAGAGGAGACAGAGGGCAGAGGGACTGAGAGGAGGTGAGCTGAGTAGCTGGAGAGCGCAGTTAAAAGTGATGGAAACAGAAGGTAGGAGAGCCCTGCTCAAAGGAGCGAACAATCTAAAGGGAGGGGAAGACAGACAGACACATGGATGAGATGGAGAGACAGGAGAAACGGAGACGGAGTTGAAGGGAAGAAGGGATGAGAAAGAGAGGTAGCCGACCGGTGGGAGTTTAGGCATGAGACTGGAAGGCTTTAAGGAAAAGGTGGGTTTTTAATGTTCGTTTGAAAGAGGACAGATTAGGGGAAGTTCTGATGGAGCGGGGGAGCTTGTTCCAATGGAGGGGAGCGGCGCGGGAGAAGTCTTGGATACGTGCGTGAGAGGAGGTAATCAGAGGGGAAGAGAGGTGACGATCGTTGGACGATCGCAGTGGGCGGGAGGGAGTGTGAATAGAGATAAGGTTAGAGATGTAGGGAGCAGTGGAGTTGGCGAGGGCCTTGTAAGTCAGAGTGAGGAGCTTGAAAAGGATTCTGTAGGGGAAGGGGAGCCAGTGAAGGACTTGGTAGAGTGGGGATACAGAGGTGGAACGGCGAGAGAGGAAAATAAGCCTAGCAGCGGCGTTAAGTACAGATCTAAGGGGAGCGAGATGAGAGAGGGGGAGGCCGATAAGGAGAAGGTTGCAGTAGTCCAAGCGAGAGATAATCAGAGAGTGGACAAGAGATTTGGTGGCATCCTGGGAGAGGAAGGGCCGAATGCGGGCAATGTTGCGAAGCTGGAAACGGCAGGATTTGGCGAGAGAGTGAATGTGAGGGGCAAAGGAGAAAAAGCTACTAATAATGCATTCTTTTACAGTTAAATGTGAGCCCAAGGCCACTTCTGGTCACACTCTCATTACAGCTATGACACACATATTTGTGCATACACAGATGGCTAAATGAGCAGATTCAAACTATTGGTATATAATACAATATATCTGACCTATTTATACTTACTTTTATATATTTGCACACAAAGATCAAAAAATAAAAGTTTGCAGTGTGTAATGTTTGGGGTGGCCTGCAAAACAAAAAATTAAGTTTTTTAAAATGCAAGGTAAGGTTATGTTATGTTATCAACAATGCTAACATCCAATTATTATTGAGTGCAAGATTGATAAGGTTAAATAACTTCGCTTATTGTAGGGTAAGATACCATTATTGCCATGTTAAAATGTGATGGCAAGGCCCCTTTTTATAGAAGTTTTAAAACAGCTAGGACACACATATTTAATACAAAACAGAAGGCTACATTAGAAGAGACAAACACATTGCATATATTACAATCTCTGACTTACTTTTGTTCTTACTGTTTGTTGTTTGCTTATTAGGCAAAGCATCTAAATGTTTTCACTGTTCAATGTGCCCTGTCCTGTCCAGTCAAATCAGCTAATGAACAGGCAGTAAGGCTAAGCACAGGTGGTTTTAAATGGAGGTTTGGATTAATAAACCAGATGTACACTCTTCTTCCTAATTGCGACGCACAGAGTACTCGTCTCATCGTAGGGGGCCGCCATGTTCTTGGTGGGAGAGGCACCCATTACACACGCAGGTGTGTGAAAGATCCGCGTGTGACGTGAGTTACGCCCATACGTGCTGTGAGAACCAATCGCAGCTCAGAATACTACTGAGTTGGCTTCTGTGAGGAAAAATGAGGGCCAACATTTTTGCGAGGCGTGAGCTCCGTGTCCTCACAGAGGCCATGGACAACGTGCCCTCAGGCCGATATATCACGAATGAGGGAAAACTGCAGGCCTATAAAAGGGTCCGCAGACATCTCCGCCTGAGGTATGGGATACGGAGGAGCGTTGTCCAGCTCCAGAGGAGCTAAAGCGATCTCCGGAGCCGTCAACCCAGGCTCCTTGCTGAACTCCGGCAGGAGATTATAAGAAGTGAGTTCTGTATTAATCGCAAAAACCATGTGTACACATATATATTTGCTATTTGTTTGTAAATATGTTCACCCTAATCACCTGACATGGCCTACATAACAATGTGCAAGCACACTCTAAAGGACATGCCCCTTCCAGTGCACCCAAAATGATTTGCCTCCTGTCGTCTGCTGACAATTTACTGACCAAAATGTTTAATTGTGAAAAATCTGACCATTAAGGGTGGGTTTGGAAATCAGCCATTCTAACTCTTGGCCCGTGTGCTGTAACTTGCTGGTGTAACCTTATAAACATTTTGTAGTGGAAGATGTGTTGTCGTTATTTGTCAAAGATTTAAAAGGCAGGTTTGAAATTGCAAACACCTTAGTGTATAGACTAATTTTTTTACACTCGCATAAGATGCAAACAGATTACAGAGTATACTAGATATAGCTAATCCATCTTTATTTACCTGCCTATTTAGTCAATTTTAGACTGTGAGGTAGTCCCAACAAAGGGTGATTTCCAAAGTATACTCCACGTTCTAATATTTTGACATCCATACACTAATTCAGTGGGCCGGAAAATAGAGAACTAATTGACATCATGACCAGCCCCATTGGAGTTTGCTGACATAAATTGACCAACAATAACTAAAATACTACTGGTAATTTGTCCAAAAAAAATATTACCTGCCTAGTAGTATGTTTTGGTAGTGTGGTAGACAAGACATGCAAATATGGAGCAAGGCGGCAAACTCTACACATATGAAACAATAATCAGGGACTTTGCTCTCACAGCACTGGGGTCAGGAGTTAAAGTGACCACTAGGCCACTGAAAAATTCCACATCTCTATGGAAAAAAAAAAATTGGGACAAGTCATGTGAAATGCTTTGTGTTCATCATGTTTAGCTCCTTGCATTGTTACTAGCTAATATTTCTAGCTGCTGACAATGTAAAGTTTATTAAATATGTATGATCACCTGATTGTAATAATACTATCAGTTTTTTCAAATGGTGATTGTGTTAACATGTCCTTTTGTTTATATTTCCTTTTTTCAAACAGACCGGGCATGCTGGGAACGCCGGCAACGCCACCGGGCAGTGGTGGAGGCGGAGGAGGAGGAGCAGCAGCCAGTGGCGGTGGCAGTGGCACTGTCATCAGAGGAGGAGGAGCCAGTGGCAGTGGCACTGTCATCGGAGGAGGAGGTGGCCCAGCCAGTGCTGGTGGCAGTGGCAGTGGAGGAGCAGGAGGAGGCAGTGGGGGTGCCGGTGGCAGTGGAGGAGGAGGAGGAGCAGGCTGACCCGGAGCCACAGGATTTGGAGGACTCGGGCAGCCAAGAGGCAGTGGAGTTGGAAGATAGTAAGTATTTGCGATAAGTGATGGACATAATTATATAAGATTTAGATGTGCTTTAAACTTGTACATAATCCCTGCTGTGACACATGTTGATTACATGGTGCCTTATATGTCACAGGTTTAACACTTAATATCTGGCTTCCAAATTTAGGACCATTAAACACTCAAACCACAGCCATCTTACCACATGGCCACGCAGGGCAGGACCCAAAAAAAAGTGGCCGCTAGCCTGGTCAACTTGTCAGTATATTAATGAATTGTTTATAACTTCAAATATCAACCAAATCCGTTAGAATACCTGTGAGTGATTGTGTAGGTAGTGGGCCATGGTAGTGCTTTGCCCTGGGAACAATAATGCTGGATAAGACAACCCTGTCCATGGCCCTATCCCCGTGGCTCACCAGAATGTAGTACATTGATCCAAATGTCTTCTCAAAGTCTAATGTGCGTCCAACTGGTTTTGTTGCCAGAGGCGTAACATTTGAAAGTAATGTAACAGTATACAGCTCTAGTAAATCCTGTCTGTTTGATGAAATAGGAATACATGTATGTAATGTTTATTTTCTGATCTCTTTCAGCATCCATGGAGGAAGCTGCCAATTGGCCTCCACCACCACCCACCGCAGCAGAAGTTATGGCCCACATGGGCCAAATTGTGGAGGACCTGGAAGGGCTCCAACAACATATTGGCAATATTATAGCCAATATTAGATTCAAATTGGCCTACTGGGCCTCATTTCAAACTTAATTTTTTTTTCCTTATTTTTATTTTGTACATATTTGTATGTAAATAGTTTCAAAACATAGTTCCATTTTAAAAATCTAATATACGTTTATAAAAAAACAAACCTTGGTGTGTGTGTCTTTATTCATCTCATTACACAACATGTGGGTATATATAATAATCCGAAAAGAGTAAGGAACAAAGATGATTTGCTTATAACATCATTTCTATAGCACACAAGGATTTCTTTAGGTGTTTGCATGTAATCCAAAAGTAACATGTGCCCTCCACGAACCTGCCACCCCTATAAGAGGTATTTCATCTGTAGGCCCTGTGTGCAAGATAAATTCCCCAAAGTCAAATGCCCTAGCTAGTTACCAATTTCCCCAAATACATATGTCATTGTAGTGATAGTCCAAGGTTACGTTCAAGTATCAGAGCAAAGCCAGTGACACATTGAAGAGAGCCTCGAAAGTGTACCCAGAAGTGGCGTCAGTGGTGTAAGGCAGAAGTGCAAGCGAAGCAAAGGACCATGGTACTGGAGTGTGGAGAGTGGTATGTTTGGATAAAGCTAAGTACATGACATAACGTGTACGCCGTGGATCCAGATGAAAGTCTGTTTGCTGCCAATGTTGCATTTAACTCCAAGGAAGCTGTCCCCTACAACCCTCCCCCTCTTAGTCCATTCAGAATAATCAATGTCCGCATGCACCTAATAATGTGCATGTGAAGTGTAGGGCGTGAGGCTTCTCGGATTTTCCATCCAAAAAAAGATTTTCATTCAATACAGTATAAATCAGAGGGCATATTTTACAATATGGTTGAGCATGTATAACAAATCCAAAATAAAAAAAGAAAGCATTGTGTCACATTTCTTGTTAGGATAACGATTCCAGTCCACACATTACTTACGGGTATGCTTGGTGTTGTGAGTCCAAAGTGCTAACCAGTGAGCTACCTGTGAACTGGGTATTTTGTGAGTAATTTGTGTGAATAATGAAGAGTAGTATTAAGTGTGAGGTGTCTGTGTAGCACGCATGCTGTATTGTTGGTGTTGTCTGTGTTTTATTACATCTGAGGTTGGGGTAGTGGGTAGCTGTCCCACTTTGCATACAGTTATTCCTGAGTTCTGATCCAGACAGAAACCCTTCCTCTGTGTGGAGATTGTATACACTCTTGTGTGTATCCTTTATGGAAGAGTATGCTGTGCATTTTGCTGAAAAGGCAAGATTTATTTACACCACATACATTTTGATACATTCGTTATTCATGTGTTTTTAATGTAGCCATTGTCTATGCATTTTGCGCACTATACGGCGACTTGAAATCCTAAACAGTGAAAGATCGTGAAGAATGTGTTTGTTAACAGTGTGTATTACGCTAATTAGTAGCAAAGGAAAAACAAGGATGAGAGTGTTCCAGATTATTGTTAATTGACAGTGATTAATGAGTAAAGAGCTATCTCGTAAAAATAAGCCCCAGGCATGTTTGTTGTGTTGTATATAAATAAACTGTTGGCCCCTCCCACAGTGGGCGTGAAGTATGCATTGTTTAGCTTGACATCAATCAGTTGAGAGCCGTCGCTTATGCGTGTAGCATGTTTAAAGATCCGCTGGTGGGTGTGTTTTCTTAGGTTTGCACTGCTTATTTCTGTCACTTAGTTGTAATGGACCACAAGTAGGTGTGTTTTTGCTGTTTGAGATGCTTATTTCACTCGCATATCGGTTTGCGTCACTCAAAGTATGCATAGCAGATGCGTATGCGTTTGCGTACCTTGATAAATCGGGCCCAATATTCTTAAATGAATTCAGTCGGTAGTATAGAACGTTGCAATTCAATTCTCGTCATAAAACTTCCCCAATCCCCAGTGCCAGATTAAGGTCTGGGCCTGGAGCTGAAATTTACAAAGGGCCTAAGCTCCATACTGTCCAAAGAAACATTGCACACACACAACTACAAGGTGAGCTGGCGAAGGTGGAGCCAAATACAACAGATGCAACACAGTTTTGCCCTGTGCCGGTTAATTTTAACCCATGTCTTCCAACACACACATACACACACACACACACACACACACACACACACACACACACACACAATACACACTACACACACACACAGTACATATACATTCATAGATTCTTCAAAAATAAATTTTAAAGCTGTTTTATTGCACAAGGGCAACACATACACGTCAATACCATTAGCACATTCAGTCTATCTTAAAGAAACAACTGGTTAATATGTGGAGATCTTAAAATTTTATGCATAGTACTGCTTTCTCTGTGAATTGGATAGCAGAGATAAAAATTTACATTGCAAAAAAACAATTGGCCAGCTTGAAAAAGTTTAGAAATAATGTCATCAAATCCAGTTTAGTAGATCCAAATAAAAAAAAATTCTACCTCTACATATAAAATTAGGACTGATGAAACAATTTGTAAAAGCACTGCCTAAAGATGGAGAAACTTTCAAATGTCTTTGCACCAAATTCCTTAACATATCCGATGCTAAACTGAAGGAAGGCATTTTTACAAGCCCTGACATTAGAAAGTTAATAAAAGATGAACATTTCGGGCGTGTAATGAATATTGTGGAACTTGCGGCGTGGACTTCGTTCAAACAAGTGATTTCCAAATTTTTAGGCAATGTCAAGGATCCAAACTACAAAGAAATTGTCAGGAAAATGCTTAATAGCTACAGAAACTTTGGCTGCAATATGAGTTTAAAGGTACATAGTTTGAATTCCCATATTCAGCATTTCCCAAATAATCTCAGGGCCTACAGTGAAGAACAGGGTGAAAAGTTCCACCAAGACATTAAAGACGTAGAAAGAAGATACCAGGATCATTGAGACGTCAGCATGATGGCTGACTTCTGCTGGATAATACACAGAGACGACACAGAAAAAAACGTATAGGCAAAAAGCGACAAAACAAAGTCTGAAGACAAAAAAACAAGATATTAACGATTTTTTCAATAATTATGGTTTTGTTTCTATTATTGTTTGATTCTATTGTTATTTTATTATGTAATTAAAGCAAAAACACAGTGATATCATCTACACTTCTTCGTAATTCACAATAAATATGTCAAGAACAATTAAACTTCTTGTTTTTTCTTAAAAATGTATGTAACCCCCTTATAGGTAAATGTGGTAATTTTTTTATATACTATTTATTGATGTACACAGGAGTATAATTAAGAATATAAAAGTATTATTAAAAAAGCTTTCAATACCTTAAATTTCGCAGACCTGTGTAATTGGACAAAGGTGGTAAATTAATAATTTCTGTACACTACAAACAATTGCGATGTGATTAATGCGCAAAATAATTTTTATTATAACATTCATGTACGTTTAATGTATTTTCTATTGTATTAATATAGAAATATAAATGGTGAAGAATGTAAGTAATGTTTCCAACATCTGAATTACATTGGTTGGTATCATTTTTCTCGCAATTGCATGACAACGTTTCTGGTGCGAACGCTAGTTCTAAATAATATCACTTTTTCATACATTAAATAGTCGACTCACAGGGATCCTAAAAAAACAGTTTATACAGGTCCAGAGATGGGAATTTGTAGTAGAACACCTGACAAGGAACAATGACCAGAAGAATCTACCAATGTCACGTTGAGTTCCTGGGAAGTCAAGACCCTTCGACCTATGAATGAAGATATTAATACTGTAAATGGGCATCCTTGTGATGTCACTGCTTTTTACAACTGTACAATGATTAAATTGTCGAGTGCAAGTGTATGTATTCCAAACTTGTCTTGAAATTCTTTGCTAAGAAAACCTTTGTGCTTTGGAAACATAGCGATTGCATCATTGAATTTTTATTGTTGACGATATTTATGGACATAACAGCTTGGGGGCTTGTGAGCGGGCTTCACTCTATGACTCGCAGACCTACATACAGAGTTCGGTTTCTCAACAACGGGTGGAAAATGCGTCAAAAAAGGTAAGAACCAAATTCCCACTTTGAGAGTCTATCAGAGGTGCTGGAGTGAACCTAGAGGGATGAAGGTAATATTGTTTTACATAGTCCTATTTTGCAATTGCTATGCACAGCAGTTGTTAGTTTAAATGGCACATATCAAGTTTCTGTACTGCCACAGATTTAAATATAGAGAAATATTATAATAGAGCAAAGTACATTGTTAAACATATTTAGTAAAGAAACTTGCCTACAATAGGAACATTTTACTAACAAAGTGTGTTTGTGAATGTGTACGTATGTATGGGGTGTAACTATGAGATTACGTTGCATTGGCACACTACACGAATGGTTGTTACTACTGTCTCATGTTTTGTGTTTGTATTGGCGTGCTACGTAGATGGTTGATTATTCTGTTATGTGTTTCGCAGTTGTATTTGTATGCTATGAGGATGGTTCATAGTACCATCTGGCCTAGAAAATTTGTATAAGTATGTAACAACGACAGTTCAAAGTACCGTCTAGACTAGCGATTTTGTTTTTTAAACCATTAAGAGTCCTCACTGGAAGAGAATGGTATGGCCAGTGGGAAGAGTGAGGGAATGTCACTTTAGAAACGTTCTAGAATCTCAGCAGACAACCAATCGTGGGTATATACCTGTATTGGTTATACAGAAGGAGATAACATCTGGGGTTCCTATAAATAGAAATCATTATTCTCTTGATCTACCCTAAGAGTTCTGAAGGTTTGCAGACTAAGGAAACCAGGCAGACACAAAAGTTCAAAGAAGTTGCGACTCAAACATATCATGAGTTTAAATTTGTGAAAGGCAAGGTTTGGTGTGAGAAATTAATACAGGCAGATAAAGACAATTATTTAAAATCTGAACAGGCAACAGTGCCAACCCCAACCTTATGTCGATGGTGTTAAAAGTGCAACCAGGGAAAACAGTAAACCCTGTAAATTATACCCTGTTCTGGAAAAAAGTAAATGTGAGCTTACATTTATTTATGCAGTAGCTCATACATTACAAGTACAGGAAAGTTCACAGAGATCAGGGAAGACGGACACTGTCCCTTATTTACTGCTGCAGACATCCATAAAACTCTCCCACATACCAGTAAAAACAGAAATATTCATTGTTCGGAAACAATAGTTACAGCTATTGACCCTTGGTGTAGTGATATTGTAGAATAAAACACAGTAAGGAAAATAGCAGTACCCAATGGTAAGGAAGATAAGGATGGAGTAGTACCAGTTAGGAATGTAGCTATGTATTGTCCTTGGAGTTGGTCTGAATTGCACTCTATTATCACTGATTTCCCTGATCCTAGGAAAGATTTAACTAAATGTCAAAAATGTATTAAGGGCCGGGGTAATGCACACGAATCAACCAATAAGGATTGGTGAGTAGTGTTGAGGGTTTGTCTTCCTCCAAATACTGATATCCAAAGTTTTATCAATGATAGTCAATTTAGGGAAGATAGAACTTTAACTGATGATAACCAAGCAAATATAAAAACAATAATGTCAATATTTACCATCAAACAAAAGGATAGTGAGAGTGCTGCAGATTAGTTTGCAAGGGCAATGTCAGATATGACTACATACACTGTAATTCAGGACATTAAAGACAATGTTCACCATAAGGAAGTAATAGGGTCAGTGTTAATGGATGGGCTTAAGGAAAATTTAAAAACTAGGTTCAGATTCCAAATTGGAGAGGTATAACAGTAGATGCCCTCTGGGAGTCTGCTGTTAGTCAAGCAAAAATATTGAAAGGAAGAAAGAAATGCAGAATGATAAACTAACAGTGCGGCTTATGGTCTGGATCTACATAATTGTCTATTGGTATAACTACATTGACTATTGTTTTAATATACTTTTGTTTTATTCATACCTGTATTTATAAGCATTGCATTGCCATTTATGATACATTGGTTTCAATCGACATATATATGGTCTGTGTTTATATGTTCACTATTATATGCCTAGGATAGTTATCAATTTATATATTGCTTGTCAGCTGCTACTGAATATATGTGTCAGGTGTTGACACATTTTATGCATTTCAGAGATTTGTTTTTGAATAAATAATTTTATTGTATACATCAGTGGTTCCCAAACTTTTGCAGTTCGCGGCACCCTTAGAGTCTCCAAATTTTTTCAAGGCGCCCCTCCAAAATAATTATTGAGCAGTCCTGTTTTAGAAGTAGTTGGGTCAAAAAATTATAACGGGTATTTAGGTCAGGACAGAAATACTTATTTAGTTGTATGCAAAAATCCCCCCTCTGCATCCAGACACACTGCCCCCTCTGCATCCAGACACTCTGCCCTCAGACACTCTGCCCCCTCTGCATCCAGACACTCTGCCCCCTCTGCATCCAGACACTCTGCCCCCTCTGCATCCAGACACTCTGCCCCCTCTGCATCCAGACACTCTGGAAAAGTGATTTTTGAAAGTGATTTTTGAAAGTTTAAAAAAAGGCACAACTGTTGCATCCAGACACTCTGCCCCCTCTGCATCCAGACACTCTGCCCCCTCTGCATCCAGACACTCTGCCCCCTCTGCATCCAGACACTCTGCCCCCTCTGCATCCAGACACACTGCCCTCTCTCACACTGCCTCCTGTCACCCTGTTCCCCTGTCCCCCCTCTACTGCCCCTCTCACGCTGTGTCCCCCTCCACTGCCCCTCTCTGCTGTGTCCCCCTCCACTGCCCCTCTCCGCTGTGTCCCCCTCCACTGCCCCTCCGCTGTGTCCCCCTCCACTCCCCCTCTCCGCTGTGTCCCCCTCCACTCCCCCTCCGCTGTGTCCCCCTCCACTGCCCCTCTCATGCTGTGTGCCCCTCCACTGCAACTCTCACGCTGTGTACCCCTCCACTGCCCCTCTCATGCTGTGTCCCCCTCCACTGCCCCTCTCACGCTGTGTCCCCCTCCACTGCCCCTCTCACGCTGTGTCCCCCTCCACTGCCCCTCTCCACTGTGTCCCCCTCCACTGCCCCTCTCACGCTGTGTCACCCTCCACTGCCCCTCTCACGCTGTGTCCCCCTCCACTGCCCCTCTCATGCTGTGTCCCCCTCCACTGCCCCTCTCACGCTGTGTCCCCCTCCACTGCCCCTCTCCACTGCCCCTCTCACGCTATGTCCCCCTTCACTGCCCCTCTCACGCTGTGTCCCCCTCCACTGCCCCTCTCACGCTGTGTCCCCCTCCACTGCCCCTCTCACGCTGTGTCCCCCTCCACTGCCCCTCTCACGCTGTGTCCCCCTCCACTGCCCCTCTCACGCTGTGTCCCCCTCCACTGCCCCTCTCACGCTATGTCCCCCTCCACTGCCCCTCTCACGCTATGTCCCCCTCCACTGCCCCTCTCACGCTGTGTCCCCCTCCACTTCCCCTCTCACGCTGTGTCCCCCTCCACTTCCCCTCTCACGCTGTGTCCCCCTCCACTTCCCCTCTCACGCTGTGTCCCCCTCCACTTCCCCTCTCACGCTGTGTCCCCCTCCACTTCCCCTCTCACGCTGTGTCCCCCTCCACTTCCCCTCTCACGCTGTGTCCCCCTCCACTTTCCCTCTCACGCTGTGTACCCCTCCACTTCCCCTCTCACGCTGTGTCCCCCACCACTGCCCCTCTCACGCTGTGTCCCCCTCCACTGCCCCTCTCACGCTGTGTCCCCTCCAATGCCCCTCTCATGCTGTGTCCCCCTCCACTGCCCCTCTCACGCTGTGTCCTCCTCCACTGCCCCGCTGTCACTCTCCTGTGCCCCGCTGTCACTCTCCTCTGCCCCTCTGTCTGCCCCTCTGTCACTCTCCTCTGCACCTCTGTCACTCTCCTGTGCCCCTCTGTCTGCCCCGCTGTCACTCTCCTCTGCCCCTCTGTCTGCCCCACTATCACTCTCCTCTGCCCCACTGTCTGCCCCGCTGTCACTCTCCTCTGCCTCTCTGTCACTCTCCTCTGCCCCTCTGTCTGCCCCGCTGTCACTCTCCTGTGCCCCTCTGTCACTCTCCTGTGCCCCTCTGTCTGCCCCAATGTCACTCTCCCTCTCACTCCTCTGCCCCGCGCCAGACATAAAAAAAACCCAAAGAACACATAAACTTACCAATCCGCCGGGCGCCGGGACCCAGCAGCCTCCTCTCTCCCGCAGCTGTCACTGAATATCAACGTCAGTAACAAGCTGCTGGAGGAGAGAGGAGGCTGCTGGGTCCCGGCGCCCGGAGGATTGGTAAGTTTATGTGTTCTTTGGTTCTTTTTTATGTCTGGCTCGCGGCACCCCAGTGACAACGCCGCGGCACCCCTGGGAGCCGCAGCGCACAGTTTGGGAACCGCCGGTATACATGCTGGTTTGAATATTTTGTAATTTTTGGACCTAGTATTTGGGTTTTTGTATTTATCCTTGTTTGTATCTGGTGGTATTCTATGTGCTGGTTGCTTCTTTTGTCTGTACTGTTTAGTAATCTCGTTCCAATTACCTTCCGATCATGTATTGTGTATGAACTCACAATCACCATTTCCATAGAGTTTACAGAGTCTTGATCTTTTTAGCCAATGCCGTCAATGAACATGTGTTGATAACTAAAATGTAGAGAGTGCTGTAGATGGAATAATTTGTTTGTTTTGAGACTGAATATTTAGTTTCAGAGTAACAGAAGCTAACGAAATTCATGTGGATAGCTATACCAAGGTGGTTAATCAGTGTGACAGGAATGAATGAATAAATGCATATTGTGCTGTCATTCTCTAAACGACTATAGGACCAGATGAAGAACACAGGTCTGAAGGTAAATCATGTGTAGTGTGACTGGTCGGACCTTCAGTCGTAGGTACAATCGTTGTAGCTAACAGATAGTTCGGAAAATTTTCCAGGGCGTACGTAGCATTAATTGTTGTTTGTTTTTATTGCTAGTAGTTTCTTATAGTCACTAAATAAATCACTGATATTAATTGAACATACATTCCACTGAGAACAGGGAGATGTGATTAGAAAATTAATTTAGCAAGTGGAGCAGTTGGAACAGGTTGTAATGCACAACCTTTATCTTTAATACAACTCTCAATAATGGTTATAATCAGACTTGTCAAACATCTCATTACTATGAGACCCGTCTCTCCTACTCTCTGCCCTGACCACTATTTATATATACTCCTCCCTCAGATCTTCCCCTTCCCGGCAGCCTAGTCTGACATTATTGTAGTTGTAGACAGTCTAATGAACACTAATTTGCACAATTGATGGTTATTGCTGTTAAGGGCTCTTGTATTAATTGCATTCTGCATTTGTGAGGAGGCTAGTGAGGATTGGTGGCTTGGATTTGAAAAATGTCAGTGATATATGTCAGTTGCTTTTGCTTACATGTACTATGGCCTATTCTAATCATAAGGTTTTTACTCTTCTTCATCGCTAACTACCTATCTAAAGTGAATATTGCAGACATCTTGTGAGAATTAAGCCATTTAGAACAGTAAGTAGTCCTAGAAAAGTACTGAATTAAAAAAACAGAGATGTTTACTATGTTCATTTTTAAACAAAAGTATTTAGAAGAGTACAGTAGTTTTGGCAAAAGTACTTTTCAAATGTGAGAAAACACTAAATATGCTATAGTCCAGAAGGTTGGCAATTTATTACTGCAGAAGCCTTGTCTGGGCTCATCTCCAAACTATTAACTGATGTATCAAAGGAAGTCATTCAAAATGTATTCAAAGAACATTTCATCTTGATATACAAATGATTCTCTCAAGGCACTGTCTAAAAATATCAAAGGTGAGAGAAGATGTCTGAATAATACATCAGAATATCAGCCAAGTAAACTGAGAGCATTCAATACAGAAGATCCAGGAAGATTTAGTTGCCACAATTCTAAAACACGGCTTAAAACACATAATTTAGACCAAATTGCAAGGTAAGAAATTTATTGTGTTCATTCTAACTGCTATATGTGGTATTCAAAGTTCCAATTTGTTAAAAATTATGGCATTCTGGATATGGTGAACGAGCTCTGGAAGTCCCATTGCAGATGCCTCAATGATATTTTTTAACATTTGTCTTTTGCTTTTTGTTTTTAAATTCTACCCCTTTTCCTGTCTTATGTCCTGCTCTGTTTTCCTTATGTGATATTGCGCTCCTCTCCCATTTGTCCTTGGCTCCTAATTCTGCTCCCCACGCATGATGCACTTACTTGTCTCCATACAGAGTTCGTGGTTAGAAGTGAAGCATTTTTGGTCACTAAAACTTGTTATGATTGGCTTCTATATTAGTTTGTTTTTCTGTATAAAAGTCTGGCATATCTTCCCAGGGATTGCATATACTTACCAAGCATTCATCTGTCCTGCCATAAATCAAGCATACAAGTAACACAGAAGCATGCCAGTATACATAGGTACTTTAACAACACTTTGTAAGAAAAATACGGCATTAAAACCATAGTTTTTTTTTTTTTTTTTTAAATTCCCTCATCTGTTTGTGTAACTATCGTTATCTCAGCTGCAGATGACTGATTTCTTTTTTTGAAATTTGACAGCCATATTTTCTATTTTTTTAGCCAAGTAAGACATATCAGTGTTTAACCCAGTGCTTACCAGAGTTGGGGGATGGGGTGAAGCGGATGCTGAAAACTACAATTCCCAAAGACAGGAAATTATTTTGGTGCCTGTCAAAAGTCAGGGCTTTGGCACCAAAATCACAGGAAGAGAAGGCGTCAGAGAGGAGAGAGGCAGAGACGTTGCAGCCATAGCTGCAGCCATACCCAAATAAGCTACGTGCCACCAGATGCAAGTCTGATACAGCTGCAAGAGGAAGATAAACATATAGTAAGATAATCTGCTGCCTGTTTAGAAGTCCTGAAGTTAGCTAGAGTAGCAGACAGGTTGCATAATACTTGGTCACTGAAGGTGGTGGGAAAGACAGAATACACAGACTGTTGGAGTACTGTGAATGCAAGAGTCCTGCTAACAGTCAGTACTATGCTCTATTCTAAGCTCACATTTTGTACCAAAATCAACATGTGTCTGTATTCTCTGACTTTTCCATCATTGTTAAAAAGAGCAGGACTCAATTCCTACAAGCTAAAAGGCGGCTGAGAGATCTTCAACTGTATTATGCTATGCTATTCCCTACGAAACTACATGTGGTTGTGGATGGTACCACTCATCTCTTTGATTCTTAACAGGATGCAATTATTGGCTGGATCGCAGTATCCCTCATTAATCTTGATGTGGACTGCCTTATACTCATTTTCTTCTAAGAGCACCTTTTTAATTTGCACTTCAGTTGGACATTTTGGGTATTGTATTGCATGTTTATGTTCCTTATTTGATACGATGTGCTTACTCTCCACCATAATATGCCTTATTCTATGCTCACTGTTGGTATTACTGAACAGAAACAGAGAATAGCAATAACTAAGCTAGGGGTGTGCACCGGCCACTTTTGGTGTTTTGGGTTTTGGCTTCTGATTTGTTTTGCCAAAACACCCCACGAAAGGTTTTGGTTCTGATTTTGGGTTTTGGGTTCTGATTTTTTTTTTTAAAAAAAAAAGCATAAAAAGTGCTAAAATCCATTTTTTTTTTTTTTTCACTCCTATACTATAATTAACCTCAATAACATTCATTTCCACTAATTTCCAGTCTATTCTGAACACCTCACACCTCGCACCTCACAATATTGTTATTAGACCAAAAGGTTGCACCGAGGTAGCTGGATGTCTAAGCTAAGCGACACAAGTGGGCGGCACAAACACGTGGACCATCTAGGAGTGGCAGTGCAGTGGCAGACAGGATGGCAGTATGCAAGAGTTTGCTAGAGGTGCAAGATGGAATTGTCCTTGGGCCCTCCCACCCACCCTGATGTTGTTGAAATAGGACACGCGCACTTTAACAAACCAATCATTTCAGCGACAGGGCCTACCAAACTACTGTGGCTGAAATGATTGGTTTGTTTGGGCCCCCACACCAAAAAAGCAATTCATCTCTCCCTGGACAAACTAAACTGGCTCTACTGAGGCAAGATGTCGTCCTCATCCTCATCCTCTGATTCCTCGCCCCCTTCAGTGTGTACCAGTGTGAACCTTGCACAACACCGAAATCAGTCTCCAGTGCACTTGACTCAGGCGCATCCCCACTCCTTTGCCTATGTCGTAGGTGGCTGTGTAGGCTTGAATGGCCTTTTGCTGCTCCTCCATCCTCTGCAGCATATAGAGGGTGGAGTTCAAGCGCGTCACTACCTCTTGTTTTAGTTGATGGCAGGGCAGGTTTATGCTTTTTTGATGTAGCAGGAACAGTGAACGTAGTTTAATATCTGATACTAATATTTCTGCACTGCAGGAACAGTGAACATAGTTTAATATCTGAAACTAATATTTCTGCACTGTAGGAACAGTGAACGTAGTTTAATATCTGATACTAATATTTCTGGACTGCCTAGTGAAGTGGAATCTCGACGGGATTTGGTACCAGGGACACAATACCTCCATCAACCGTCTAAATTCCACTGCACAGATGGTGGACACCGGACGCACGTCTAACACCAACATAGCTGTTACGGCCGCAGTTATCCGCATCCCCACTCCTTTGCCTATGTCGTAGGTGTCTGTGTAGGCTTGAATGGCCTTTTGCTGCTCCTCCATCCTCTGCAGCATATAGAGGGTGGAGTTCCAGTGTGTCACAACCTCTTGTTTGAGGTGATGGCAGGGCAGGTTCAGCCTTTTTTGATGTTGCTCGAGTCTGTGGTAGGAACTGGCAGAATGCCGAAAGTGTCCAGCAATTTTGCAGGCCACCGCATGCATCTCCTGCACACCCCTGTCACTCTTCAGGTAATGCTGCACCACCAAATTTATGGTGTGGGCAAAACATGGGACGTGCTGGAAATTGCCCATATGTAATGCCCGCACAATATTATCGTTATCTGTGGCGTTATCTGACACCACAAGTCCCCAGGAGAGTCTATGTGGGGTAAGCCACTGCAAGATTATTTCCCTCAGTTTCTCTAAGAGGTTGTCAGCGTTGTGCCTCTTATTAAAACCGGTGATACACAACGTTGCCTGCCTTGGAATGAGCAGCCATTGTGAAGATGCTGCTACTGATGCAGCTGCTGCTGTTTCTGCGGAAGGTGATGCATCTACTCAGTGGGCTGTCACAGTCATATAGTCCTTAGTTTGCCCTGAACCACTTGTCCACATGTCCGTGGTTAAGTGGACAGTGGGTACAACCGCATTTTTCAGAGCACTGAGGACACTTGTTCGTACTCTGTACATCCCGGGTATCACCTGCCTAGTGAAGTGGAATCTCGACGGGATTTGGCACCGTACAGTGATGGAAAGGTCAGGCTTCGCAACCACCAACACCCTTGGACTCGCCTAGGGGATTTGTGATGCCATCTCTTTAGAAGGCAGAGTTGTTTGCTGTGTTGTTGATGACAGCTTAAGTCTCTTAAATTTTTTACAGGGGGGGGGAGGAGGAGGGCTTAGATCCTTGGGTGAAGCTGAACCACTAGTCATGAACACAGGCCAGGGCCTAAGCCGCTCCTTGCCACTCCGTGTCGTAAATGGCATATTGCCAAGTTTACGTTTCTCCTCAGATGATTTCAATTTTCTTTTTTTGCTAATTTTAGTGAACTTTGGCTCTTTGGATTTTACATGCCCTCTACTAGGAGATTGGGCAGACGACGTTGATGGCATTTCATCGTCTATGTCATAACTAGTGGCAGCAGCTTCAGCATTAGGAGGAAGTGGTTCTTGATCTTTCCCTACTTTGTCCTCCAAATTTTGGTACTCCATTATATGCAGCACAAGAGAGCGTACCCCTAAACCACAGACACTCGGCAAAGCCTTTACAAATTATCTGCGGCACAGGAGAGTACCACTGGACTGGAGTTATACAGCAGTACCTATTTTTTGGTACAGCAGCAACAGTGAACGTAGTTTGACTTTGAATTAGCAGTACCTATTTTTTGGTACAGCAGCAACAGTGAACGTAGTTTGACTTTGAAATAGCAGTACCTATTTTTTGGTACTGCAGCAACAGTGAACGTAGTTTGACTTTGAAATAGCAGTACCTATTTTTTGGTACAGCAGCAACAGTGATCGTAGTTTGACTTTGAAATAGCAGTACTTATGTTTTGGTAGAGCAGCAACAATAAACGTAGTTTGACTTTGAAATAGCAGTACCTATTTTTTGGTACAGCAGCAACAGTGAACGTAGTTTGACTTTGAAATAGCAGTACCTATTTTTTGGTACAGCAGCAACAGTGAATGTAGTTTGACTTTGAAATAGCAGTACCTATTTTTTGGTACTGCAGCAACAGTGAACGTAGTTTGACTTTGAAATAGCAGTACCTATTTTTTGGTACAGCAGCAACAGTGAACGCAGTTTGACTTTGAAATAGCAGTACCTATTTTTTGGTACAGCAGCAACAATAAACGTGTTTGACTTTGAATTAGCAGTACCTATTTTTTGGTACAGCAGCAACAGTGATCGTAGTTTGACTTTGAAATAGCAGTACCTATTTTTTGGTACAGCAGCAACAATAAACATAGTTTGACTTTGAAATAGCAGTGCCTATTTTTTGGTACAGCAGCAACAATAAACGTAGTTTTAATTTGAAATAGCAGTACCTATTTTTTGGTACAGCAGCAACAGTGAACGTAGTTTAACTTTGAAATAGCAGTACCTATTTTTTGGTACAGCAGCAACAATAAACGTACTTTGACTTTGAAATAGCAGTACCTATTTTTGGGTACAGCAGCAACAGTGAACGTAGTTTGACTTTGAAATAGCAGTACCTATTTTTTGGTACAGCAGGAACAATAAACGTAGTTTGACTTTGAAATAGCAGTACCTATTTTTGGGTACAGCAGCAACAGTGAACGTAGTTTGACTTTGAAATAGCAGTACCTATTTTTTGGTACAGCAGGAACAATAAACGTAGTTTGACTTTGAAATAGCAGTACCTATTTTTTGGTACAGCAGCAACAGTGAACGTAGTTTATATAAACTATATAACGTATTTTTATATATTGCAGTACTAATATTTCTTGACTGCAGGAACAGTGAACCTATTCATATATTGCAGTAGAAATTTTTAGAGATTTTTTTTTAAAAATTTTTATATATTTTTTTAATTATTTTGGTATAAGTTTTTTATAATTTTTTTTTTTTTTTATAACTTTTTAAGAATTTTCAAATAACAATGCCCTTAGCAGAACAGAGCACAGGACACAGGCAGCACCACTGGACTCAGCACAGGATCTCAAAGGAAACCACTGAAAACAAAAGCAGGACAGGAGCTCCCTAACTACAACCTCCCTCAAGAGTTTTCGCAGCCAGAATGAAGATGGCGGCCGCGAGCGGTGAATTTATGACATCCGAGTCTCGCGAGATCCGACACGAGACTTGGATGTCATAGCCTCGTTTGGGATCTTTTTCCCGGGCGGAAGTACCCGAACAGTGCTCGGATCCCGTCGGATCTGCACTGTTCGGGTGGGCTCGGATTAGCGAAATCCGAGCCCGCTCATCACTAAACTAAGCCCATAATTCCTGCTGGGATTTCGCACTCAACACCATCCTACTCACTGCTTTCCATCTCTGGATAGAGAGATCATGATTCTAAGAACTGTAGAGGGTGGGCTATAAGGATGCTACTTTCTTTTCTGGATGTTAGTGCATCACATTCATTTGTCGGGCCTGAATCATCAAGGGATGCATTCTGAGTGCAACCCATGCTCAGTATTATACGCACGTATCTTGGGTTTGCGTGTTCCCGAATTCATCAAGCCACGGATCTCAAGATCTGTGCCCTGTTAAATTCGGGTTCAGGGCTGCTATACTCTACTACACCGGACACTGCAGAAATGTATGTACCTGTCAGTGCATGCAGTAGCCCTCAGGTCCTGCGGCATTACAGCACCCGAACCTGCTGGCTCTATACAGTGTAAAACAAGTTTTTTTTAGAATAAGCAATGTGTGGGGCCCCGCTTCCTAATAATATTGGGCCTGATTCATTAAGGATCTTAACTTAAGAAACTTCTTATTTCAGTCTCCTGGACAAAACCATGTTACAATGCAAGGGGTGCAAATTAGTATTCTGTTTTGCACATAAGTTAACTGATTGTTATTTCATGTAGCACACAAATACTTGATAGCTTATTTGTACACTGAAATTTAAAGTTGATATTTGTGTGCTACATGAAAAAACAGTCAGTATTGTGGTGATCCTTGTGGCAGTTTCTGGTATCTCCTATGACCGTGCCCTAGAGTCAAGCACTTTTGTTCTGGAGTCATTTGGTGTATAAATAAAACTGAGGTGAACGTACCGTTATATTCACGTGGCACCTGCCTTTTTGGTTTGCAACTGAAGGATATGGTAAATAGAATGACTTGTCAATAATTAATAAATTTAATACTTAATAAATGTATTCATGTTAGCTAAGATCTGTATAGCTAGAAAGGGGATGGGTTCTGCTAGCCCTCATGTTCGTGATTGGATTAATTTGTTTGCCTTGTTGTCTTAACACTTGTTTTGTTTGTTATTCTGACAGTTTGCCCTGTTTTTTACGCTAAGTCTTCTCTGTGTTGTTGGCATGTGAGTTGTGTGTGGCTGGCACAGTAGTTAGTGTTTGTTTAAATTTTCAGTATGTTTTATTTCTAGTATAAGCTATGCAGAAAGGAAGAAGAGGGGGTTTTAGGACTGATAGGGGAGAGGCACTGTGCTATGAGTGAGATTGTAATGATAGCAGTAAGAGAAGGAGAAGAAGTACCATAGAAGTTGCAGATGCGTGAAGAGAAGGCAGAGGATGTTGATGATGTTCATGTGTCCAAAACAAAGTCTAGCTGCAATATTCTTTTCTCCCATGATGAGAATTGTGTTGTTATTAATAGTATTGTAGCCTGTTTTGTACAGATATTGGGGACTCAAGCAGCAAAGACAATACTGAGCCACAAACCCCAGTGGTCACATGGAGTTTGCCATACTGTTAATGCAGTAGGCCCATTAAACCAGAGTGTGGCACACCGCAAGTAGCATTATTAAGATATAGAGAAGTATTATAAAGAAAATATCTATGATGAAGAAGGTCTACTTGTAACGAAACTCATCTGTCACTCGTTCCAGCGCTGGTCTTGCAGTGTTGTGATCAGCTCTCCGATTCAATCACATGATCGGCTCTCTGATGCAATCACATGATCAGGTCTCTGGGGCGGGAGTTTCAAACCTCCTCCTCTTTAAACCTGCACTGACATGTGCCTGGTGTCAGTGCAACTAGTGTGCTGTGCCTCTGACTCCTTATTGTTCTGTGCTGTTACCTTTAACCTTGGGTCTCCCTGTGTACCACTATCGCCTGTCTGACCAAGTCTGTGGGACATCCTAGTGTACTTCATTGCCTGAAACGTGTACCAGTATTGCCGGTCTGACCAAGTCTGTGGAACATCCTCGTGTACTTCATTGCCTGAACTGTGTACCAGTATCGCCTATCTGACCAAGTCGGTGGCGTGTTTGACTACTCTTTGCCTGATATCCGTGTACCAGTTCCGAGCGTGTCTGACTACTCTCTGCCTGATATCCGTGTACCAGTTACCGGTGTGTCTGACTACTCTCTGCCTGATATCCGTGTATCCGTGTAGCAGTTCCTGGCGTGTCTGTCTACTCTCTGCCTGATATCTGTATACCAGTTCCCAGCGTGTCTGACCACTCTCTGCCAGATTTATATGTGCCAGTTCCCGGTGTGTCTGACTACTCTCTGCAGCACTTCGGTCCAGCTGTCCCTCTGCGGACTGATTTCTACATTCTATCCAACAGCAGGTTCCTCAGTTCTCTCAAGACCTCCTCCTGTGAATCAGACTTGGTAACAAATCCTGAGGCAATCCTGAGGGCCGTGACCTACGGGTTCCTGGCAGCAAAGCCCATCCCGCCTTGCGGCGGTTTTTGGGGAACATCGGGGAATCTGTTAGACTCTGCGCCTCTGGTCTGCCAGCACTAATCGGGATTGAAACAGGTACCCTGAGTGGTCACACTACTGCAGTCATAGGTGGTGGCCCTTCCCTGGTTGTGGAATACCTCTTCTATGAATAAGATCTGAGGTGCATTCTGCCAGTGGAACTTTTGGAGGACATTGGTTTCCACAAGAGCAATAGACCTTCAGAACCAGCAACTTGGCTGGTAAGTATAGCTTTGTTTTTTGTTTTTTTTTTAACTGAAATAAAGTTTATTGAATTTTCTAAGATAATTGCAAAGGATACAAAAAAAAAAGAAATAGGGAAAGGGTAGGACATAAAGGGGAAAGGGGTACATAGTGGGGACGAAACACAACAATATGTCATAAAACACCAGCAATCTAGACATGTATCACTTTGTAGTATTTAAATATAATTATAGTCAGTTGACAAGTAAAACTAAAGATTGGCACTCTAAACATAAGTCACTTTAACTTTACAATACGGAGACTAGTCCATTCCATCCTTGTACCTAGGCCCAAAAGCAAATATTTCTTAAATCAAGGCAGGAGACATCCAGCCTATGGGGGGAGTGGGATGGGGCCCCACCTCCGTCTGTGACGTAATTATGCCAGCTACACCATTTCACTAATGGGGAAGTAGCTGCCGTAGAATACGGAACTCCTAGGGTCTCCATCTCAAAGCTGAAGTTCACTTTAGATATCACCTTAGCCAAAGACGGGGGAGACAGTTGTTTCCAGGCCTGAGCTATAGCAGCTCTGGTTGCAATGAGCACTTGACCCATCACGTACCTGTCCCAGGAGGGAACGGAGGGGGGATAATGATGTAACAAAGCAAGCTCTGGGGAAGGAGATGTAGGATATCTAAAAACCTTTACCAACAACTGGAAAACCTCTAACCACAGGGGTTGTAGGACTGGGCATGCCCAAAAGATATGGAATATATCCCCTCTCTCAGTGCAATTACGCCAACATGTCGGGGGTACTGAGGGCCAAATTTTGTGCAGTTTCTCAGGGGTCACGTACAATCTATTCAGAAGTTTCACCAACATTTCAGTATGATTAAGGCATTTAGACATTGTGAAAGAGTTTCGAAAAATACGTTCCCATTCCTCCTCCGTGAATACTACCTGGAGATCTACCTCCCATTGGAGTTGAATTTTCGATTTGGTGATAACGACTTGCGAAGTTAAAATATTATACCAGGTAGTTATGCTAGCTTTGTTGTAACTCTTTGTCAAGTTTACTTGATATATAGCCGGGGGTGAACCTATGACTATACCTCTGAATGAGGGCTCTGACAGCCAGTGTCTAAGCTGAAGAAATTTATAAAAGTCGCTCTTCGGCAAATGATATTGTTCACTCAACTGAGAAAAGGAGGAGAGTGTACCTGAATTAAACAATTGGCCTAAAGTCAGAATCCCCCTAGATACCCATCCCGACAGGTTTAAGTCAGGAATCTGTTTTGATGCTGCTTGTATTGAGACATTTTCCGTGGGTCGAGCAAAACCCTCAGGGCCTTCACACAATCGGTCCCAGACTATCAAGGCGTCCCTGGTGAGAGCGGGCAGGTTATGGGCTTGCGGTCTCCATTCCCGAGGAGCCCAAACTAGATCAACTAAAGGAAAATCAGGATTACGAGCCTTTTCCAGGCCCACCCATGGCTTCCCACACCCTGGGAGGAACCAATCACGCATCTGAGAGAGTAAACAAGCATCATGGTATTTTCCCAGGTCGGGGAGGGCCAACCCCCCCTGTGCTTTCTTCCTAACCATACGCTGCAAGGCCATCCGAGACGGCCTAGCCTTCCACACATATGTCCTCATAACCTTGACTAGTTTATTTAACAGGCGCTGTGGGAGATGGAATGGGAGCATCCGGAACAAGTACATCATCTTTGGGAGGAGCATCATTTTGAATGCCGATATTCTCCCCAGCCAAGAGACCTCATAGCACATCCATGAAGTAGTTAAGGACTGGAGTTGGTCAAGTAATAAAGAGAAATTCTTATCTATCAAACTATCAAGATGTGGGGTAATCTGAATACCTAAGTACGAAATTTCTGTGGATTTCCATATATAGGGATATTTGTCTTTCAACTTCTGTAATCTCTCCTGCGGAATGTTAATGGGAAGAGCCTCCGTTTTGGAAGTATTCAATTTATACAGAGAGGCTGCGCTAAATTGGGCTAGAAGTGTATGGATGGCAGGTAGCGAGGTCTCCGGGCTGGCAACGAATAATAGGACATCATCTGCAAATAAGCATAACTTGTGGGCTTCTTCTTCCACAACCACTCCCACACACTCCTGATCAATTCTCACTTTAGCGGCCAGTGGTTCAATAGCCATGAGGCACATGAGAGGAGACAAAGGGCAACCTTGCCGGGTGCCATTAGAGATTGGAAAATTATCGGACAAAAACCCATCGCTAAATACTCGCGCCGATGGTTTGACATACAGCGCCAGGATAGAACTCAGGATCTCCCCGGCCAGCCCCATACGCTCCAAAACCTTTGTCATATACATCCAGTGGAGTCTGTCGAACGCTTTTTCAGCGTCCAATGAAAGCAAGAGCAGTGCATCCCCCTTCAAGTGGGTCTGCTCTATAATGTGAAAAATACGCCTTGAGTTGTCTGGGGCTTGTCTGCCGCTGACAAACCCCACCTGGTCTGGATGGATCAACATGGGGATAACCGGGGAGAGCCTGTTAGCGATGAGTTTCGCAAAGATCTTAATGTCCGAATTCAGTAGGGCTATAGGCCTATAATTTTTACAATCTGTAGGGTCCTTACCCGGCTTGGGAATTACAATTATATGGGATTCCAGCATTTCAGGAGGAAATTTCCCTACTGCTGTACCTGCATTAAATAGTTGCTCCAAAATGGGCACTAAATCTTCATGGAAGGTGGTAAAAAAGTTATTAGTGTAACCATCTGGTCCGGGCGCCTTATCTTTGGGGAGATACTTGATTGCCTGTCTAATTTCCTCCTGGGACCACGGAACATTGAGCTTTTTCCGTATCGATGGGTCTATAGAAGGGAGTGGGAGACCTTCCAAAAAGGAGGATATATCATATTCAGATGGGTGGTGTGTAGCGGGGTCTAATTGGAGGTTATATAAATTTGAATAAAATGAAGCGAAAGTATTTGCTATATCACGAGGGTTAGAGCATTTAGACCCTGTAGAGTTTACAATGCTTTTAATTCTGTTACGGGCCTGGAGGCCCCTCAATTTTCTTGCTAATAACCTGCCCGCTCTATTACCTGCCACATAGAATTTTTGGCGTAGTCTAGACAATGCTAATGAAGTGCGGGTCAGGAGTAACTTATGCAGTTCAGATTTAACATGGGAGATCTCTGCACCAATAGATCTAGAAGGATGTTGTTTATGTTGTGTTTCTAGGAGTTTAAGCTTGGTTTCTAGCTCTGACTTTCTATGAAAATTTGCTTTCCGCATTCTAGCTGCCACCTGAATAGCTGCACCTCTCACTACAGCTTTGAGGGCACACCAGTAAGTAAAGATAGAGGTCTCTTTGGGGTCGTTTGTTTGCATGAATGATAAAAGAGCCTCTTTAATTGCTAACTTGGCTTCTAGAGAAGAAAGTAGGTGGGCTGCCAAACGCCAGGGCCGTAGGGGAGGGGGCTGTCCCGAGGGTTTCCAAGACCATACTACTGGCGCATGGTCTGACCAAGAGATAGGGAGAATCTGCACCTTACGTGTATTCTGCAATGACCATTTATCTGATAGAATGAGATCAATTCGTGAGTACGTGTTGTGTACTGAGGAATAGTATGTGTAGTCACGAACATTAGGATTAGCTACCCTCCAAACATCATACAGACCATGTTCTGCCAGGAGTCTCCCAAACACTAATGACGGGTTCCCCGGGGTTGGGGAATTTATTGGTCCAGAAGGGAGCGATCTATCAAGCCTAGGATCTATGACTAGATTGTAATCTCCCAAAATTATCACGCTACCCCGTTTAATCTTATCTATTAGTGCAAAAGTCGACTTCAGGAATGGGACTTGTCTCGAGTTCGGGGCATATAGGGATACTAGGGTGACCCATTTACCCTCTAGTTGACCAACAATTATCAAAAATCTGCCACTCTTGTCTTCAACCTTTGAGGATAATGTAAAAGTGCATTTGGAGCTGACTAGAAGAGCTACTCCACATCGTTTATGAGGCCCATTAGCGGTGAAACATGTGAGATAATGGTGATTCCTAAAGACTGGGGTGGCCCTAGCTGCGAAATGAGTTTCCTGCAGACCTACTATATCCGCTTTATGTTTATAGAAAGAGGACAAAGCTAATCTACGTTTGTTTGGAGAATTTAATCCCCTGACATTTAAAGATAAAAACTTAACCATTATCAATGGTGATGTGTACTGAGGGATATGGGTGACCTACTAGAGTCGAGATACTTCTAGGGAGTTTCAATGCCAACCAAAAGGCGAGGAGAGTGAAACAGGGGATGTTGTGTTCCGCTAGGAAAGGAAGGGAAAGGTGACAAAGGGGAAAAGGGAAAGGGGTAAGAACCCCCCAACAGGATGGGGAAACGAAAATAACCCTATACATAGGGTCAAAGCATTTGCCGGAAGGACAGGGCACCGGCAAAATACTTAACTTGGGGCACATGGCACGGGCCACAATGCGCCACCAACCGCATACAAAGACAGACATAACTGAACATATGAAAAACCATACCAATTACCCGAATGAAGTGAGAAATCTTAGGTTTATACCCTCCAAAAGCTCAACTTCTCAAAGTAGGAGTATTAATTCGATGTAAGCTGCCAACTACAAAAATATATAACTTTCCATTACTTAACAGATTAAATATTGTGCTTCCCATACTGGCATAACCCTAACTGCAAAGTACAAACCCCCCCCCCCCCAGAAAAAAACGTTTTCCCTCCCTCTTATAGACATCAACCCCTAGAATACTAACAGATTTTTAAGGCACAAACAAGCGCAAAGCTAACCATTGTATCCGTAGGGATGACTGGAACGACTTGTTGCAGGTACTATACCCTGGAGGGAGAACAAGATAAAGAACAAAGACAAAAAACAGCAACAGTCCCCCCCAAGCATCCGCATAGTGAGACTTATAACCCACACATTATTGTTTCAGAGAATAGAACATATGAGTAAGCATGAGGGAGCCTACACACTGGGCAGGCCCAGCTAGACAAATATCAACATTGGAAAAGGATATCAGGCTTTTTAGAGACTCTCACTATATAGTGTCCCGGCAAGAATGTCCAAAGCCATAAAGAGAAATTCCAGAAGAACCGGACCGGAAACCTGGATCACAAACTCCCAGGGATGGCTGTCCTCAGCTCTAACAAGAAAGATTGACGATGTGAATAGAAAATGTCCTCAACCCGACTCCAAATTTCACTTATATGGACATATCGACACTGGGAAGGCCCCGGGAATTAGGGTCAGGCCGAGGTGATTGGATATTCCAGGCCTCCAATGTCTTTGATCCTTCTTCCACTGTAGAGAAGACATGCATCTTGTTGTTTCTATGTACCAGGAGTTTAACTGGGAAACCCCATCTATAGGGAATGTCATTGTCTCTCAGTATTTTAGTAACAGACTGAAACGAGCGGCGTTTGGTTATTGTAGCTTGTGAAAAGTCAGGAAACAGCTGTAAACCTTGCAGAATGTCTGAGTCCTCTGCTTCTCTCACTGCTCTCAAAATCTGCTCCTTTACATGGAAGAAGTGAATGCGCATAAGGGTATCTCTAGGCAGAGTATCTGATACATTTCTGGCTTTAGGTAATCTATGTATTCGATCAATAAGTAAATCCTGAGTGGAAGCTGTTGGCAGGAGCTTCCGAAACAGCTCTGTGGTGTAAGACAGGAGATCCGCATTGGAAACTTGCTCCGGAATGCCCCGTATTTTAACGTTGTTCCGACGGGATCTATCCTCCGAATCAGCCAGTTTATCTCTCAAACTAGACACCTCAGCTTTGAGTTGTTCATGCGAAGTTATCAGATCATTATGAGAGGCCACCATCCCGTCCATATTGGTCTCCAGATGGCCCGTCCTTTTCCCAATCTCTACTACTTCCTTCCGAAGTGCGTTGATAGAGGAATGCATTTCAGCAAGTATGTCTGTTTTAAAGGTAGAGAGTAGGTGTTGCATCATTTGGAAGGTGGTCGGAGCGTCTGGGTCAATAGAAGCTGAGGCATCACCAGGTGGTTGTGATACCGGTGACGCCGTTCTGACTGGGGGTAGTGAATCACCACGCCTGTCAGCTTCTTTAGGGGAAAGAGAGGAGGCAGTCGGCTTCTGAGGTTTAAAGAAAGGTAATGGTTTGGCTGGATTAGCTGGTTTGTTCTTTTTAGGAGGCATGTTTACGTCAATGTTCCAGCAAAATGATAACAGCTCTCAGACAGTTATGCTTGGATAGCCCACTCTAGGAGAAGACAATGAAATATAATCAACACATTGGTAGCGTGTAGCGTAGAGCGACTTCACCTAGCGGAGGGGAGAGAGATGCATGCGGGTGGCAGCTATAGTTACATTTTAGGTCAGATGCATTATTGCATGATTGATCAACTTCTAGGCCAAGTATAAGCCTTGCCTTAAGTAGACTCTTGATGCAGCACAGACCGGCTACAGGGTGTTAAAATAGATAATTCAGGCTACAATGGGTGCAAAATTTATTAGAATATCGGAGGCCAGCAGGTGGCAGTGCACGTCAAGCCAGTGTATAATATTGCAGGGTTAAACTCAAGATTAAAGACTGCAGTAGCAGCTCAAGACCACTAGATGGCAGCGTTCCGTAACTTGTGAAGGGAAATAGCTGATCTGCACAATCAGATTGTCCCGACCCGACTTTTATTCAGTTACTCACTGCTGTGAACCAGGCCACGCTGCGGGGAGACAGTCAGCAGGGTCAGCAGACAGGCTGGTACCAGGACTACTGCAGGACTCAGCAAGCCTCCCAGACTACAGTGCAGAGCAGCAGCTGCAGGGGCACAGATTTCCAGGCCACTTCTTCCAGCACCAGACCCGTCCAGAAGGCACATCACAGATGGAAGGAGCCCCTCCCAGCACTCATGGAGACGTCTTCGGAGCGCAGGTAAGTGTATGGGGTACTCGAGGGACCGCTGGGCTGTGCAGGAAATGCCACTGTGATGGAGGTCTAGGTGGCAGAATAGGCCACAAGCTGCAGCTCACAAAGCTGTGTCTCCAGACGAGCTGCGGATGTCACATTCGACCCCAGACAGTTGGGGGGCCACCAATCCGTCACTCAGTGCTGTCTTGGGGAGGTAATGAGCCCAGAATTTGCTAAAATATAAGGCAATCACAGGAGCCTTAAAAAACTGCGTCCTCGCACTATGGCGTCCAAGCCACGCCCCGCTATAGCTTTGTTTTTATCTATATTTTTTTGTTTGAAATACATGTACAGAGCGGTGTAACATTGTGGCGCTATAAAAATTAAATTGTAATAGTGAAACTTTAATAATAAATATTATTGCAGGAATATGCCTTTTGTTTGACATTTTATTTAATAGCTGCAAAATATTAAAGAACTTGTCAACACACTTACAGAGTGAGATGAGATCACCATGATTACCCTCCATGTTGGTTTTGCACCATCTAATCAATGCCGCACAAGTCCCAGTCTCAGCATGAAGCCACTCCTCCCCACCACAAAACCATGTTGATCCAATTTTTCATAGACAAGCTGTTGTTCATGATTTCAGATGTACCCAAAGGGACTTTATGCCAGCCGAAAATCACAAGATGTGTCAGATTAATGCCCACTTACAAAGGGGGTTAATATACAATAGCGTTTAAAGAAATGCTCAAAATTGTATTACCAATGCCCTTGAGAAAATAGATACACATTTATAACAGTTTTGTGGGGCATTACAGGGCTTAACAGCATCTTTGGGGAACATACTGCTAATTGTATCATTACTGCTTTCCAGTTAAGCCATGATTTGTTAGCATGCATAACTATTTATCTTTCGTGACTCCTTTCACTGAAAGTAGTGTTACTAGCGCACCCTCAACATCTGTCACAGCTATTTCTCCAAGCTAAATTGTTCACATTAGGGGGTATATTTACTAAACTGCGGGTTTGAAAAAGTGGAGATGTTGCCTTTAACAACCAATCAGATTCTAGCTGTCATTTTGTAGAATGCAATAAATAAATGAAAGTTAGAATCTGATTGGTTGCTATAGGCAAAATCTCCATTTTTTTCAAACCCGCAGTTTAGTAAATATACCTCTAGGGGTGGCAAAGGTAGAGGACAAACTAAAGTGATCCAATAAAAATGACCCATCCAATAAAAATGTTTAAAAAATGTAGCTTTTATTTAAATACAATACTGTATTTTTGTGTATTTGTTTTTTGTGCTGGTAAAAATTCAAAGAAAGAACACTTAAACATTAAGTATTGTTCAACGATTGTTTCTCTGACCAGCCTCCCCCTTTGCTTTATCCACCTCCCCTTCTGTAATAGGCCACCTGCTTCCTTAGTGTCTACTGGTATAACATTAGTCCTATCTTGTATTAAAGCTAGGTAGTACAATAGACAGCAAGCAACAATTGTATCAACCATTTTTGCAGGTGCATAAAGTGTTACAGATTATACTTTTGTGTTCAAGCACGCAGGGAATGCTTGTGGGAGAAAAACTTAACCATTACAGGATAGACTCATAACATGGTGGATTACAAAAGAGATGAGACACTAACATATCAAAAGAGAGACTACACTGTGACACACTTAAATACAGTGCCATCTACTGTCAAACCAGTATAGTCAGTCTAGTAATAATACTTAGCCTGCAACTATTGTTCTGCTCCAATAGCCCTTCTCAACAGTATTTTCATTGTTAGCTTCTGGCATCTTTCCCCAGGCAGAGGCTTTGTATCTTTTAAGTTTGTCATATGTGTTACACCTGACTTCAAATGTCCATTTGCAGCCTATATCTCCACTCCCTAGTAGTTCAGTGAGTATTCAGGTTTGGTTGTTATGCACAGACTTTATTTCCTCTTCAGCTGCTTTTGTCCATTCTCTTGGCTTCCACTTCTGAAACATGAGATCTATCTTTTTAGAAGGTGGATTCACATTAGCTTATTGCCTTTACCTTTTTTGAGAGGCATACAGGTTTTTTTACCTTTATTTTTCCTCATTGAATACATTACTTTTTCGACTCCATCCATTGGATTGATTGTGTGTTCTCATCTATGGTGCCAGATTTTGTATTGAGCTCAATAATGTGTTCAGAAGATGTATCAGTAGTCTATTTAGTATTGGATCTCTTCTCTGTTCCTATGTCTAGAGAGGCCATCGCATCATTTCTTAGGTCTTCTACAAAAGTTATGCTGTTGCTGATTTTTGGGCCTAGGATCCTGTATACTTAAGAACTCTCACAATATCCAATACGTATCCCTTCCACTGCTCTATTTTATGGCATGCTACATTTTCCTTCTGGAATATAGTGCAGTGTACCCAAAACCTCTAATGTGTTTTGCACTAGGTTTCTCACTGTGTCAAAATTCATATGGAGTTTTCTCCACCATTATGGACAACAATCTGTTTTGTAGGTAGCTGTCATTGCTACTTTACCCTAGTATTTTTCAGATAATCTGGAGTCTGTTAGCATGCATTTGATCATTTCATTCAGGGTTCTGTTCTTCCTTCGAGTTACCCCATTTTGCTTTGGTGTATATGAAACCATCTTTTGATACTGTATGTCACATTGTCTTCAAAAGTTATCTATTTTATGTCCTGTACATTTCCCTCCATTGTCACTTCAAAATATGAGTGTATTTCACTGAAACTTGTTATATGTTGTTATTATTGTTATATAATCCTTTCCAATACTTCTTCAGTAAGTGGCAGTAAGTGTTCTTCAGTAAGTGACTGTGTGTCTTGAATAATCTCTTGTAAAATTCCCTATGTATCAGCTGCCTTCTGGTGTGTGTAGGACCGAACACATCACTGTGTATGAGATCAAGTGGTGTTGAGGCTCTTTTTATTCACTCAGTTTCAACTGTTACTTTACTGTTATAAAATGATACAGGTGTTAATCTTCTTTTGCTATCACCCTTCTTCCATCAAAGATAAAACAATTGTCACTTTGGAATTTGATGGCGATTCCTTTAGCCCTTATGTATTTTCCACATAAGAGTCTGCCTTGGAATTTATAGCACATACTTTACTGGGACTGACAGATTTTTCCTATTTGTATTGGAGCACATTAGTAGACCATGTACATTTCCTTGATTATACTTCTATCTGCAAGATAAATTATCTCTTTGTGAGGCAGGTCAGGTTATGTAAAAAAGTTTCTATCACTTATTAAATGACTTGTTGCTCCAGAATCAATGCACCAACTATGGGAGAGAAGAGCTTCTGTTGCTTTAGAATGTCCACTCCAGTGATTCATGTATCATTGAGTGTGCTTTTAACTGTTGCTCCACTCCACTATTGCAATCTCTTCTCAAGTATCTGTTTCTTGCTCTCGTTTTATTATTATGTGACTTTATCTCTGCAACTTTAAGGGTCATTCTGGTGTGACTTTCCATGCTGTCATGTATGAGCACCTTTCTATATTGGTGTACATCTATAAGCTTGGATTTCACAAAGTCTAGTGTTAATTCTGCTGCATGACTTTTGTTCCAGTTTGAACAAGGTTCTTTTGGTTTCAAAAAATTAATGACTCATTAAAGCAAGAGTTATTAAAATTTATCTTTATTTCTACAGTGAATATAAAATAAAAGTGAAAGTAAATGAATACTTAGCTTCCAATATTGAATCTCATGTCTTCCAGTAACAGTCAATTTCCAGGACCCCTCCTTTAACACGAAAGCTGAAAAACACATCAGGCAGCTTTCTGTATCAAGGTCCAGTCATGAGGCAAAGATCTCTCTGGCTGCATTCCAGCTTTTATACTCAGAGAATAAAGGGCCTTAGAATTAGAGATGGGCGGGTCCGGTTCCCCGAGAACCGAACCCACCCGAACTTTGGGTATCAGAGTACCGAGCTGAGTAGCTCGGTACTCTCCCGCCCGCTCTGAATCCAAATTGAGGCCGAACGTCATCGTGACGTCGTCGGATCTCGGGGCTCGGTTCTCGCGATACCTAAAGATTATAAATACACGCCTCCACAGCAATCCATCACCATTTGACAGAGGGAAAGAGCAGGGTATAGTCATAGGCTGATTAGAGCAGGGACAGAGAATCTAATATTCTGATTCCAATTGTTGTAACAAAAATCACTAGAGAAGAGAGGAGGATAGAGGTTTTTTTTTCTTTTCAATATTTGGCACTCCCCAGTGCTTTTGGGGCGTCCCCCATAATAGTGCATAAATATTTCTGGCTGGCAAAATTACAATCTGTCAGCAGTATCTACCAACTAATTTTTAGCACTCCCCAGTGCTTTTGGGGTGTCCCCCATAATTGTGCATAAATATTCCTGGCTGTCAAAATTACTATCTGTCAGCAGTATCTACCAACTAATTTTTAGCACTTCCCAGTGCTTTAGGCTCAGAATGGATTCAAAGCAGTCCACATATGATCAGAATGAGCAACCAGGTTCTGTCACCAGTCCTGATGTTAGTGTTCCCAGTACGTCATCTGGGCAAGGCGATGTCAAACTACACAGTGTTAGAAATCAGTCCAAAAAACAAAAACAAATTATTATTTTTTTTGTGTTGAAGCGCAAAAGAAGTGTAACTGAGGAAAAGTTAAGTGCCGATAAAAAAAAAATTGCCAACATGCCATTCTACACACGCAGTGGCAAAGAGAGAATGAGGCCTTCACCTTTGGCTATTAGTGGCAGATCCCAAAAAGTTACCGAGCCTACAATTGGTGCACAACTACTGTTACGCGTCAAAGCCGAGCTGCAAGATAACAGTAAGGCATTAGAGGATAATGTTTGCTCTGATTCAGAAATGACACCAATCCCTGTGGAGAGTCCATCCAACAGTGGGATGTCTAATCGTGAGCATTCTGCTGATGTGTGCCTTAATAGCCCGAGTGTAGCTGGTGATACACAAATTGAGGATGCCACTTTGGAATTAGAAGAGGATGAGGGGGAGATTTGTGTAGGTGATGAGGGCGCTAATGAGGATGTTGATGAGGATGAGGTTGTTTGTGTAAGTCCTGCATCAGTGGCAGCAGTTCTGGCACGTGACAAGAAAAAGGCCATTGTCATGCCTGGGCATAAAACAAAAAATCCACTTATGTGTGGAATTATTTCTACCCAAATCCAGACAACAATTGTATAGCCATTTGTAGTGTATGTCAAGCCACAGTCAGTCGAGGGAGGGACCTTGACCATCTTGGAACCTCGTCTATGTTACGCCATTTAATGAGAGTCCATGGCAAAGTGTTGGGAAAAGCTGAAAGTTCTTCCCAAAAAATTACAAACACTCCATCATCAGCTAAGACCCTCCGCTCAGCGACATCCCAACAGCTACAAAATACACCCACCACACCATCCTCATCAATATCCTCAGTAGCTCTCAGAGTTAGCCCGGCATCCCACTTATTACGGTTCGATGACTCCTGCACTATTATTGATTCCTCTGAAGAAAGCGTTAGTCCCACTGCTGCTGCTGTTGCTGCTGCTGGGGGTGAATCGTCAGCCCAGAGGCAGGTCAAGAAAATGAGCAGTCCTACATTTCAGCAATTAACTGTGAAAAAATCATTTGCTAGGGGAAGCAAATATGACAGCAGTCACCCAGTCGCCAAGCGAATCACAGACGCCATGACTGCCATGTTAGTGTTAGATCTGCGTCCAATATCCACAATAAACGCAGCTGGTTTTTCACAGTTAAGTGAGGTTTTGTGTCCGCATTACAGAATTCCATCGCGACACCATTTCTCCCATAAAGCAATTCCACAACTATACTAAAAAGTGTGTAAAAATGTAGAGATTGCGCTGAAAAATGCTATTCTGCGCACTGTCCACTTAACCACAGATATGTGGACAAGTGGATGTGGCCAAACCAAAGACTATATGACTGTGACAGCCCACTGGGTTGGTCATTCACCTTCACCAGCAGGAACAGCAGCTGTGGAGATGGTGCCCCGCCGAGATGCCTCCAGATCCTGTGCCCGAGAGGCGGGCGAAGATGCCCGCCATCGCTATGCCCCTGGAGGGGCTGAAGATGTGCCTGGTGCCCGTAAAGAGGGCGAAGATGTCAGGCTGTGCTGCGCCCCTGAAGGGGCTGAAGAGTCCCCTGGTAGCTGAGCCCTGCAAGCGGGTGAAGAAAGAAGGTTACTCACCCGTCCATCGATCCAGCGGTGAGTATCGTGGCTTTCTTCCTGCAGGTCTTGTGCGCGGGGGAAGGATGAGGGGCTTATCTTTCCCCGCTGGCCAATCAGCGGCCGGATGCGCGAGCCAATCGCGGCTCGCACCCGGCCATTCAAAAGATTGGCGCCGACGTGAGCCAATCGGCTGATGACGTCGCGCCAGCGCCATTTTCTCAGAAGTCTGTCGGCGGAGAAGAGGGAGGACGTCTCTTCAAGACGTCCAGCAACGAGATCAGCGGCAGCAGCGGCATGGGGCCCTTGTGAGGGCCGTGAGCTACCCTGCCGCCCGAAGACTACAATCAAGCCGCCGGAGCAGTGATCGCCGGCGGGGAGCCCTTGTAAGGGCTGAGAGCGCCCCCGCCAAGCAGTCCTCAACAGCGGCGAACAGGAGAAGAGGCGCCGCCGGTTGGAGGGTCTGGAAGACCCGGAGAAGGACGAAAACGGCGTGGCAAGTTGAGATTCCTGCGCAGAGCAGGTAAGTATACTCAACGTTAAATTCGGGCACTAGCCCCGGGGTCACGGTCGGGCACAAGGCCCGTTGGCACAGTAAATTAGGGGCACAAGGCTCAGGTACCTGGGCACTAGGCCCCTACGAGTTAGTGGGCCAGTAGGCCATATTACTTTTGATAAAGGGGACAAGCCCCTGTTAGTTAGGCAGGGGGCCTGAGAGCCCCAGGTATAAAAGGGCACAAGGCCCTTAGGTAGTTAGTGGCCATAGGAAGGCCAGAGGGCCTGGTTAGGGGCTGGTAGCCCGTAGGCTATAAAGGGCACAAGGCCCTCAGTCAGTCAGGGAGGCCACAGGCCTCAGGCAGGGGCTAGGACCCCCTAGGTAGTAGGGCATAAGGCCCTAGTTAGTGGGCTCAGAGCCCTGAGGTAGAGAGGGGGCTGAGGCCCATTAAGCAGAGCACAAGGCTCTGTGTGCAACTGGGCAAGAGGCCCATGGTGTGAAGGGCAGAAGGCCCTGGAGGTGGTGAGATAGAGGCGTGGGAGTCTCGTAGTGTAGGCGTGGTCCTGTGTGAGGTGAGCACACGTAGTTAGGAGGTACAGTAGAGCGGAGGCTCCTGTGGTGCTCTAGCAACCGGCTGTTTGGCTAGCAGCAGTGTGCTCTGGTAAGTAGCTTACAAAGTACTGTATATTGTATTCCGTCTGTGCGGCGGTATTGTTGAATTACAGTATTTTGGGTGTGCTATGTATTTGTGTCCAGGGGCAAGATGTCAGGCCCCCATTAAAGGTAGGCTCTTGTTCCTGTGTTGTTCTGTGCTAACCCGTGCTGTGGGGACAAGTGTAGTTACCAGCATACACATAGTCAGGGGAGAACACACGTAGTTTTCCTGTCCCTTAGGTCCTCGGGGTCACAATGGTTCCCAGAGGCGGTGGCTGAGTGAGTTGGTGGCAGTGCAGCACACCTTGAGGAAGTTCCAGGGGCGGCCGTGGTTCTGATTCATGGTCCCCAAGGCCGGTTCCGTGCAGGTGGACCTGTGGTTCCAGACGTAGGGACACGTGTGAGATACCCGAGTACAGGCAGTCGGGCGGTTCAGTTCGATCGGCTGTTCCGTGCGGCAGTCGGCCCGCGGATTAGTGTGCTGTTCCACTGAGCCACAGCCGGGCTTGAAGCAGCCGGTCCTTATGGTCCGTGGGTGACCCCATCGTAAGGAGACAGTCTCCTTGGTTAGACCTGAGTGAGGGGGTTAGGAACCGCCCTCCGGTTTAGTCCGTGAACAGCGGCTGGTGTTCCCCGTAGTGTGTAAGTGAGTAGTTCCGTTAGTGCACCACACCTAGTTAGTCATAGTGGTTTGACTTAGTTGCGTTGCCGACCATTAGAACGTTGTTAGGGTCGGGTCGCTGTTGTAGTCAGTCCAGTTTTGTGGGTGCCATCTTAGTCTCACTGAGAGCGTAGAGGGAGGCTGTGTGTTCTTGTGATCCGCAGGAGTCGGGAAGGTGCAGGGGAACCGGATCGTAAGTGGGAGTGTCCCGGTGAGTATCACGCTCGATTCCCCCTTTCGGTTAGGCCCTCCCTGGCAGGTGTGCGAAGTATTTGAGGCGGGACTAGTCCTGGTCTCAAGTGCCTGTAGTCCCCCGCATCTTGGCAAGAGCAAAAGCGAGGTGGTGTCAAGTGGGCTTGGACTGAGAGTGTCCTTGTTCGTTGCCGTATTCTCGGACAGCCCTACCTGGTAGGCACGGCCGTAATCTCTGTCTCTTTCTTAGAGGGACGTGGTTGGAGGTGACAGGGGTTGCGGCTGCGGATCTGCTGGGATTGGATCGCAGCTGGGATATCAGAAGCGGACTGGAGGTGACCATCGTTTTCAAGGTAAGTTCTTTTGTGTTGTGTCTGTCTCTGTTTTCCCCGCAGGGGGCATTACACAGCAGCATGTACACCACTACGTAACATTTGTCACAAGCAGGCTACTCTTTGTATCACCGGCTTCACTAACAGGCATACAGCGGACAATTTCTTACGCAAACTGAGAGATGTGATTGATACATGGCTTATACCACTTGGACTCTCCCCAGGGTATGTCATTTCTGATAACGGCAACAATATAGTGCGAGCATTACAGCTGTGTGATTTCCAACACATTCCCTGTTTTGCTTACACCATCAACTTGGTGGTGCAGAGCTTCCTACAAAATAACCATGAGGTGCAGGACATGCTTTCGGTGGCCCGTAAAATTTCAGGCCATTTCATGCATTCAGCCACAGCATGTAGGAAATTACAGCAGCTCCAAGAGCAGTTTAACTTGCCCTGCCACCAACTTAAGCAAGAGGTGGTAACTAGGTGGAATTCCACCCTGTACATGCTTCAGAGGATGGAGGAACAGCGCAAAGCCATCCAAGCATATTGCACAAGCCATGACATTGGGAAAGGAGGGGGATGTATTTCACTCTTGCACAGTGGGGAATCCTTTCGGTGCTGTGCAAGGTGCTGAAACCATTTGAAGTTGTGATGTGTGAGGTGAGTGCAGACTCTGCTAGTTTGAGCCAAGTCATTCCTTTAATTAGACAATTGGAAAAGCAGCTTGAGAAAATGAAGGAGGAGCTGAAAGTAAGCAATTCAGCAAAGTATGTTGGCCTTGTCGATCAAGTACTTAATTCGCTTTACAATGATCCTCGAGTTATTAAGATCTTGAGCTCGGATCAGTACATTTTGGCCACTGTGCTTGATCCAAGGTTTAAGACCTACATTGAGTCTTTACTTGTAAATGAGCGAGATGTGAACTTTTGCAAGGAGCTATTGCTCAGCAAGTTGGACGCTGAACTGGGCCTCGGCTTGACAACGTGTCCTCCTTCACTTTCTCAAGCTGCTGCTGCTCGTAAAAAATTAAATTTCACAAAAAGAAGTAGGGAAGACGCAGGGGACAGACCAGAACAATTTAACATCTGGGGGTAAATGTATTAACATGCGGTTCTTCAACACCCGCGAATTCAGCTTCTTCGGCGATTAAATTTAAAGCGGCGCTGCATTGTAAAGGGGAGTTTTCCTTTACAAGGCAGCGCCGCTTTAAATTTAATCGCTAAAGACGCTGAACTCGCGGGTGTTAAAGAACCCGCATGTTAATACATTTACCCCCTGGGTTCGTTTGAAGGATTTTTAAAAAAAATGTGTCACTTTGCCCATAACTCCATCCAATACGAGTATAAACATGCAAACTATGGTGGAGGATTACTTTCAAGAGGTAGTTGATATGGAAATGTCAGACAGTCCCTTTCCTTACTGGGAAGAAAAGCAGGCCATTTGGAAACCCATGTACAAACTTGCTTTGCAATACTTAAGCTGCCCACCCTCCAGTGTGTACTCTGAACTAGTGTTCAGCACAGCAGGGAACTTAGTCAGTGATCTCCGTAGAAGGTTACTTCCCAAAAATGTGGAGAAAATGATGTTTATAAAAATGAACTACATCTTCCACGAGGAAGGCCTTTACCATCCAAGACATCCAAGCACTGACTGTTCTCTAATGGCGGATTCAAGCGGCGATGAATTGATAGTCTGTGATGATGATGTACACACTGATGTAGGTGAGGATGAAGCTGAAGATGATGATGATAACATCTTTTTAAAACTTTCTATGTAAGTGTAGGGTGCAATCTACCCCCAAAGAGGAAAGGGACTTGTGGCATTTCCATATCACGTACCGTCTTGAAAGGCTGCTGTTTGGGCAATTTATCCTTAAGGGTAGGGTGTCATAGACAGAGTGACCCCAAACTGCCTTTGTCCATTTCTCTTAATATTGTACAGTCTATAACGGCTGAAGTTTTTAGTATTTTCGACAAGTGGTGGGGGGCCTAGAGAGCCAGAAACCAAACTGGCTTTGTCCATTTCAATTAATATTGTACAGTCTATAACGGCTGAATTTTTTTGTATTTTTCACAAGTGGAGGGGGGCCTAAAGAGCCAGAAACCAAACTGGCTTTGTCCATTTCAATTAATATTGTACAGTCTATAATGGCTGAATTTTTTTGTATTTTCGACAAGTGGAGGGGGGCCTAGAGAGACAGAAACCAAACTGGCTTTGTCCATTTCAATTAATATTGTACAGTCTATAACGGCTGAATTTTTTTGTATTTTCGACAAGTGGAGGGGGGCCTATAGAGACAGAAAGCAAACTGCCTTTTTCCATTTCTTTACATATTTAACTATAAGTGTAGGGTGTAATATACATCCAAAGACGATGGCTCCATTGCCAATATGCATAGATGGAGAGGAAGACAATCTGTTTTGTGTGTAAAATAAATTAAGGCCTACCTACCAGGAATTAAACAGTTTTTTGGATGATTTATTACCTCTACAATTAGATTACTTATCTATGAAACAGTTGGAGCACTAAATTGGGTTATTTTAGGCCCAAAAACATTGATTTTCCAACAAAATAGCAAAACAAAACCAAACAAAACCAAAACCAAAACACGACGGTAATTCAGATCCAAAACCGAATCCAAAACCAAAACACGGTCAGTGACCATCTCTACTTAGAATCAACTTACATTTAAGGGTATGAACATAATTGTCAGCCTCTCTATTGGTACACTACTGATAACAAAGATACATTCTTTGTACATGTGGAGAAAGCATCTGAGACCTTGCAAAATGTGTTAAGACGTCTCGGCCCAGCCTTTGGTTAGCATGATTAGCTAATCATAAATCTCTCTCACTTGGGGTGAGCGAGAGAAAAATCACTGCCTAAAGTAACGCGGTCTGCGCATTATTACCATCACTACGGTAATAGTGTGCATTATTACCATTAGTACAGTAATCTTTAATGCTGATTTTTGCTTGCGGCTCAGGTAACCGTGAGCAGAAATCCGGTTACAATTACCATATTAACGGTAATAGAGCACAGGCCACGTTACTTTCAGCAGTTTAAATTGAATTCCACCCACAGTGTAATTTACTAACAAACCACAGTTCTCCCTCACTCGTGGGTGAGCTATAGAAAAAAAAAGCATACAGTGTGATTTACTAAAAAAACACAGTTCTCCCTCACTCGTGGGTGAGCCAGAAAAACAAACAATACAAAGTTATTCTAGACCAATCACAAATCTCTCTTATAAAAAGAGATTAACCTTTTGAAACCCTGCCGAGCAGCACTATTAATATTCCAGGTTGAACAATGTTCTTCTGATTTCAAAGAGATAATGACTCATGATTGCAAGAGCTATTGAAAAGTTTATCTTTATTTTTACAACGAACATAATATAAAAGTGAAAACAAATATAATACTTAGCTTCCAATATTAAATCTCATATGTTCAAGTAAAAGAAATATATACCAAACTGTGCGCTATCAATGCCCAGTGCACCTAGCATCTGCTTAAAGACCACTATGAACTGGTAACACATGAGGGGAGACCGCCACGATGCACCAGCCACAGCAATGCATCCAGCGATCGTAGCCCACCAAACTTAGCGACCATCTGTACTGGGAAAACCGAGCAACTAAGCTGGAGTGACAGTGTAACCCATCGCCCCCTACCCAGCTGATAAGTCTTGAACTGCCGCACCTTGCAAGCTACTGAATCAGTGGCTATAACCATGTCTTTGGCCAACATCCTGGAGATCGGAGATGACCGCTTAGAGACCACTACCTTGCTCACTCGAAATGCGCCAAAGAACAACATTACGAAGACCGTGCCAAATAAACTACTTTCATCAGTATCTCGGACAACACCAGCCAGCACTCCTGGCAAGCCTACAAAAATCTTGGGACTATTAGATCTCCTGCCATAAGGAATGACAGGGTGCTTTCACACACCCCCAGGTTGTCCTGAATCTCAAACGACAGCGGACTGAGAACAGGTGAAACCTGCGTTGCCCGATCCAACTTATGGCAAAATATCGTACTCATCTGTATCACCCAACAAGCAAAATTAAACAGACCTATAAGGGACTGGGCCTGTTTGATCCATATCTTCAGAGACTCCCTAGCTTGGAAGATGATCGCCCGCAATTTTGCAATCTTATCTGCAGGCAAACAACATAACCCCAGCTGCATATCTATCCCCAGGTAAAACAGCCGGGTTGTAGGACCTTCTGACTTATCATGTGCCAGAGGCACCCCCAAGGAATAAAACAGGGCAACCAAGGAGAACAACACATTCCCGCAGGTCTCAGACTGGTCTGGGCCCATGACCAAAAATTTGTCCAGATTGTGGGTGACCCGGTGGTGACCAGTGTACGTTAATACGCATCAATGCAGAAACATACTAAAACACTCAAGGAAAGAGCAGGATACGGTGCAGCCAATGGGAAAGGAATTGCTCACATAAAATCCATCCTCCAGTTTAAGTCTGTTACGCTCCGGATGCACTCAGACTAGATTTGCAAGGACCTAGCAAGGCACGGAGTCTAACAGCCCCCTGGTTTTTGCCAAGAACCACCGCAAGGTGGGATGGACTTAGCTGCTAGAGAACTTCAGGTTGCGGTCCTTGGTTTGGCCCCTAGATACTAATGGGATTGGTGAAACTGACAAAACTAGGAGTGGAAGTAGATACCTTTGAGAGGGCTGTGGTATTCACTGATGACCAAGTAAGGATAAGCAGAATGGAGCAGGCGGAGGGCTGGATGCAGACCGGTGGTACACCCGGTAGATGACAGATGAGTGGTCTTGTAGTCAAGCTGGTTGGAACACAGTTCTGAAGGCCGCGGGGCAATGAAGTAAACAGGAGGAAGGTCTGATATACTAGCCGAGTCGGTACACTGTTCAGATGACTGCAGTGCAATGGAGTAAGCAGGAGAGTAATCGGTTAAACAAGCCAAGTCGGTACACTGTTCAGATGACTGCGGTGCAATGGAGTAAGCAGTAGAGTAGTTGGTTAAAAAAAGCCAAGTCGGTACACAGTTCAGATGTCTGCGGTGCACTGAAGTGAGCAGTTGAGTAGTTGGTTAAACAAGCAAAGTCGGTACACGGTTCAGATGCGGAGACCTCACGGAGTAGTGATGCAGGAATCGAAGCAGAAACGCCAAAGCAAAGAGCCATGGAGAGCTCCGGGAACACAAGGGTAGTCAGGAGGATAACCTGTTGATCTGACACAGGTATGATGTCAGATCCTCCCTTTATTTCGGATTCCCCGCCACAGGGTAACATGATGTTCCAATAGTGAATCACATGAGTTCCTAATCACAACCCAGGCTAGCGACTGACAGGTGCTGGAGAGAATACAGGTGAGCGCTCTTCCAAAGTCCCATGAAGGGAAAGGAGTCAGGATGCAATGGGACAAGCCAAAAGGTGGATTCCATATCCACCTTAGCTAATAAAGCCTTGACCCCAAAGCTGTGCACCAAGCCCAGGGCAGATTCAAAGGATTGGTAGCACACTGCAAAATTGCGCCAGGATGGCATCATTCACCAACGGCACAGGTGGAAATGATAAATGCTGAATGAGACGGAACTTCCCAAGTGCATTCATAGGCACCTCCTGAATGATGAAAGTTACCATTTCCTTCAGTGGCTGAGCCAGGAAGAGGCCAAACACACGCCCCAAAGCCTCCTTCTCTGCTAAAACTCCCCAGAAGTCAGATTTTAAATGCTTAACAACAGAGGTCATGATCCTTCAATTGGCAAACGAAACCCCATCAGGAAGTGATCCGCAAAAGTTCAGCAACCGACTGCCTTGGCTATCTGTCCAGCCAATGGGCTAGGTTTGAAAATATAATGGAGTTAAAAGCCTTACAGAGAGCCCACGGGGATGGAACCGCTGTGTCCACCCCCTTTATGGGGCTTGTCACAAAACCTAGCCGTGTGACTCGCTCCGCAGCACGGCAGGTATGAGTGAACATGCACGCCTTGCTGCAGACAAATTGCCCTCTATTGAAGGCAAAACAGTGCCTTCCACGGGAGATGCTGTTTTGTCAGCGAAAAGTGAATACCTTGACCCTACAGATTAACATTGAGACAGGTCTCAATATCCTTGAACCCGAATATAAGGCTCGGGTGTCCGTCAAACTTGGCTCTGAACTCCTCATCGTACTCTAGCCAGGTATTTAAATGAATCATAGCTCCTCTATGTACTCCCTGGGGCAAAACTCCAGGTAGAAGGGCATGAAAAATATGACCCACTCAACCAGTTGCGGTACTTTTTAAAATGAGTCACACCGTGACCTCCCTTCACAAGAGCTGTGGCCGCAGCTTTCTTGGCTCTCTCAGTAATGGTGAACATATCAATGTACCGTCCTTTGAGAATCTTGTCCCTAACAGATGCTGTACCCCGTTATAGAGAGCTGTATTCTCGCATTACAGCATCTCTGACCCTGTGAGCCTGTTAATCCTACCCAGAATGCGGGACAAACCCTGCTGGGGCACAAAATACCTGCGTAACATCTTTACAAACTTGTGCGGCCAGGCGCCAAAGCTATCAATGTCACGAGCTGCGGTGGCTCGCTGTCTGCTAGGGTCTCGTGTCCCGGCCATCGCCATGGTGACTGGGACCTCACTTCCTCCCATGCTCCCCGGGTGTTACCAAGGCAACAGCCGGGACTCTTCTGACATCCGCTCCTGTGGCCCAGCTAGTTTGACAGCAGGGTGCCTGTGTGCATTCAGTGCCACTAAATACAGCCTTCTGAGGCTAAATGCCACCCCTGTTGCTTCCTCTGTTCATTGGCTCCATCATGTTTATAAGGCAGGGATGGTTTGTCTGTTTCTTACATGCTCCTCTGTTCTTGTCTGTATTCCTGTGGATGGTTGACTGCTGTTTGATATATCATTGTGATCCTTGGCCTAATTACTGATTCTGCCTGTTCGCTTGTGACCCTGACCGCTGCCTGACTACTGGATTCTGCCTGTTTGCCTGTGACCCTGACCTCTGCTGGAATTCTGGTCTCTGCTTGCATATCTTTTGTCCTGATCTCTGTCTGGTCTCTGGACTCCATTTGTCTTTCTGCCTCCCAGAATTACCTAGGTTTCTGTCCTGTCTTCTGGTATCCTTCTACCACCTGCACTGTGTTTTCCAAACATAAGCTCCTACTACTGGGGGCATCTGAGTACCTGTGAGCAAAACTCGCTCTACGGGAAAAGTGGCTGCTATAGGCAAAGACCTCTAATATTTGTTCTAAGAGTTCATGTTTGGAGCGCTAACCTAACAATTAGAATCCGCGCTGATGCTCTTACAGTCACAAAACACAGGCAAGTCCTCATGGCAATATATGTCAATACGCTCACCCATCCTTCGAGAGCCACCATTGTAAACCAAACAAGGAAGCCGGGATCCTAAGCCAGATCGGACGGAGAACCACTGCTGCAAGCGTAGTTATCACCGTAGTCCATGACCTGGTCAACAGTGTAATCTGCAGGGTGAGAATGACTAGTATCACCATTATCAAACAGACACAGTGACCTTTGTGACGTACGTAGCTGACCTGGAGGAGGACACACTGGGCTGCCACTCATGTGCCCCAGACGGTGCATGGGAGCAACTGTTGCCAGCGCCTTGGGAGGGATGGATACTGGAGGCCCCTCTCCATGATCCGCCGTAAGAACCATGAGTCTGCCACCCTACCTGCATGCCTTTTATAACTCAGGGCGCACATGTGTCAATCCCATTTAGCACTAGCAGACCAGAAGCGCCTAGTGTAACAGATTCCCTGGTATTCACCAAAAACCGCCGCAAGGCAGGATGGACTTTGTTGCCAGGAACCCGCAGGTTGCAGCCCTCCGGACTGCTTCTGGATGTGACACTAGGCCCAAGGGAAAAGAGGAAGAATCCTGGAGAAGCTGAGACTGTTATAGAGAGCAGACAGGAATACACAATAAACTGTACTGAAGGTCTGCAGATAAGGAGCTGGTACATGGGTAGACAGAGGAGTCAGATATGCTAGGATCTGGTACATGAAGAATCAGGCAGAGAATCGTCAGACAGGCTAGGATCTGGTACACGGAATATCAGACAGAGATTCGCCATACAAGCCAAGTTTGGTACACAGGGATATCCAACAATACATAGTCAGCTAGGTGCACCCCTGTCACTTTATATTACCTCTGGGACACCATATTAGCAAAATACTTCTGACATCAATTTCTTTCCTATGGTTCTGATATTTGCTCTTCTGCAGGCCCACACTTCAGGCCAGGCGCGGGCTTGCAGGTTTCGGCCCGGGGGCGCACAGGCGGCCGCATCACATGACACGCGATGCGGCCGCATCATAATGATGCGGTCGCCTGTGCGCTGATGCCGGTAATATTAGGAAGTTTTTGCATACACGAGGGGGGGGGGATGGGGGAGGCGGCCGGCCTGAACAGCCGTTAGACTGAGCGGCCCGGGTGCCCGCTGCCGCCCTGCCCCCCAGTCCAGCCCGGCCCTGCTTCAGGCCAGCTGGAGAAGAGGTCCACACACACCAAGAGATACTCATACCCTGCAACCTTAGGTAGTTGTATAAAATCAATTTGCAGTATTTGAAATGAATAATAAGCTGTGGGCATAGTTTTAGCAGGCACTGAGACAGTTTTGCCAGGATTATATAAAGCACATACGGTACAGCTTGTAGTATAAGCTTGTGCTGCCTGGTGAAGCCTGATGCTATCCAGTACTTGTCTAAGGTGTTTACCATCATGTCCCTTGAAATGTGTGCCTTACCATGTAAGATTTGAAGATTTGAACCATTACTGGGTAGAGTGAACGAGACAGGCAGTAGTGATGGGCTATTGCCAATACTCCATCCATTTCCTCTGCTCCCTTTTTTTCCCTCATTCTGTCTTTTACAGACGCCTATTTCTGTATCTGCTTTAGTATGTCAAGATCAAATTTCTCAACTGTCGCAGTTAGTACAATAATTGCACAGGGCTTTAAGGCCGCCTTTTAGGCTGCCTGATCTGCAAGTGCATTACCTTAAACCTCTAGAGTATTGTCTCGGGTGTGCGCTGTCGAAGTCGTATAATTGAATGAACGAAAGTATATTGGTTAATATTGTTTTACCGTGCGATTGCGATCAGTATGCCACGTAACACGTGGCATGGCGCGATCACGCGGTAAAATACGCTCGCACACTCGTACTCTCAGATGTAGTTATATATATATTTCATATTTATATTGGTTCCATTCCACAGTGATTTATGAGCAGACAGTATTTAGTTTATTATTTAGTTTATATATTAAGGTTACTTTAGTGATATTTATGGTTCAGGTGTTTTAAATGGTAAAGATTTTGGTCTCATATTAAAGCTTATTTCACCAGCATTAACCCGGGGTGGACGGAATAGCGATCGCATCTAGTGATCGCAAGATACAAACAATATGAGATTAATGCTCAAAAATACTTTTGTGTGAGTCAGTTTGAACTGGTCATTCAGAGTCAAATCATGGGAACAATAGGGTGGGGGAAGTTTTCCCTCACCCTTTGTAAGGATCAAATGAACTGACCTATAACTTGCAAGGAACTAGAATATCATGAACCCTGGACCAATGAAGGCCCCACTAAGGGCTAGATTTACTAAACTGCGGGTTTAAAAAAGTGGAGATGTTGCCTATAGCAACCAATCAGATTCTAGCTGTCATTTATTTAGTACATTCAAGAAAATGACAGCTAGATTCTGATTGGTTGCTATAGGCAACATCTCCACTTTTTCAAACTCGCAGTTTAGTAATTATACCCCTAAGTGTTATCTGTACAAGTATATACAAGCATGCTGGCTTTTGTTCTATCTCTTTTGATGCTGGCAACGTGAGGGCATGGGTGCATTCATTGAACCCGGGTGGACCCTATAAGGAAGATGTAATGTATTCAGTGTTTTTATAATTTCCTGCTTTAATGTAACATCTTTAATATGTATCATGTGTCGGCTATATTGTACTGTATTGTACTTATTTATTGAACTGCTAAACCTTTGCTTTTGCTAAATAAATTGCTTGTGCTTCGGAACCACACAAATCGCTTAGACAACGATTGTTGGAAAATGATGAAATTACTTTAATAGCGCCCTCACCTTCCCCACAGCCACCTGCCATGGTAACTGCAGAGCAGCAAATAGGGATCGAATAGATACAAATAGAGCAAAAAAGATAACCGAGCCAAGTTATCAGACCAATATAGATATATAGGAGCATCCCCTAATTTATTGATTATTCAGTGTTGTTCAGAATTTTAGTTCACAGTATAAAATACTTGAGAAAGCACACAAGTGAAACGCGCGTAGTCTTTCACTGTGTCTATCTCACCTTCTGCTGTACCTAAGCCACAAATATCAGTTAGATTTAAATAGGCAGTTAGTGTTCTCTTTGTTTCCTTGCTATAGTGATATTTGGCCACAGATAGAAAATTATATAGGCGGCTAGCAATTCACAAATTAATTTATGGCACCAGAGGATTGCACTACGCCAATATATAGGTAATTATATAGACAGGTAATACAATGCCAGTATATAGATAACTATACAGACAGTCAGCAACCTATGAATGTATAGCTTTATAGAACTGTATTATACAACGCCCATATATATAAGAGCATTTGTGTATTACTACTTTAACATAATGGAGGACCTAGGTAGCCAGTGGCTTTAATCAGGAAGCTAATTGACTAACATATGGAGTCTATTATGCATAGCTGCATCTCTGATTAAGATCATTTTACATTTCTCTTTTTTGGTATATTGGGCCAAATCTAATTTTTAATAAAACATTCAAAGGGACTCTGCCTAAATAACTAAATGTTCTCCTCTTTTTGGCTGTACAGTTAAATGACTGTATAGAATATCATTATTAATTATATTCTTTAAATGAGAAAGGTTTAAAGAGTGGAATCTTCCCTATTATATTTAGGACGATTAATGTGGATTACTAACATAATGTAACAATAGCAGAACAAATTTATATTACACAAATTAAAGTGTTTATTTAATAAAGAATTTGTGAGATAGCACAGCAATTATAGTTAATTCTGCTTTTTTAAACACCATACACAAGTTTAATCAGTATACTTATCACTTAATGTTTTTATATTTCGCAATATTTTTGTAAAACCAATATGAATATTTTTATAATAGATGTTTTAGTGCTCCTGCTCCTGCTCCCTTACCCTGCATCTGTGTTTCCTTTGGCTCCTGATCCAACTTGTCTCCTGACTCCTCTTCTGACCTACGCATTCCTTGCAATCAAGCCCATACTTCCTTGTGGGGGTACCTGGTGAAAACTAGTGGTGCGTTAGACTTTGCACCTCTCTGCTCAGTTGCATCAATACCAGCAAGTAGCTGCATCCAGTATTCAGTTTGTACAAGTATACACTGGCACCATGGATGAACAAAGCAAACCTTCTGCCTGCAAACTCTTACTCCATTTGGCTCAGTGAATCGAGCAACAAGAATCTAACCAGGCACAATTTCTCCAGTGTATCCAGGGGGTTGTCACCCATTTGGATTCTCTCCTGACCATGCAACACATTTTTTAAACCAATGTGCCATTCAATTGGCATCTGGCTCAAGTCACCTTGTGTGGTTCCTCCAGCAAGCACTGTCTCTTGATGGTATCACACTGCAGGGGGTATATTTACTAAATTGCGGGTTTGAAAAAGTGGAGATGTTGCCTTTAGCAACCAATCAGATTCTAGTTATCCGTTATTTAGTACATTCTACAAAATTACTTATATTTAATATTGTGTGCAACTGAGATTTCTGCATTGTTATGTACAAATAGAAATAACAACTCCTTTTCTGGTTGCAATCACCTGCCATGAACCTATAAATTGGTTGAGCAACTTCTACTTTTGTATTGTTTGTTTGAGAGGCATGCTATGGTGTCAATAGCTGTTGGGGATTGCTGGCGTTATATTGCCATTTGGAGGAGTTTGGGGTACCTCTTGGTAAGTTAGCTCTCAATTTAAAAACACATATATGTATGGTCCAAAAATAAGGACTCTCCTTGTATAAAGTTAGGACCACGCTATTAGCAGAAGCACCATAAAGTGGCGGGCGACTCACCATACATTTGCAAATGTGTGCAACTGATATTTGTGCATTTTTATGTACAAATAGAAATAGCAACAATTTTGCTGGTTTTACCAGTGTGCTGGGGAATTTTTTCTGTATTTGTTCCTTGCTGGCTGCTATAGGCAACATCTCCACATTTTCAAACCCACAGTTTAGTAAATATACCCCCAGGCTCCAAGTACCTTGTTTCACTCTCTCTTCTCAAATGGCTCTTCCTGAACCCTTTTCTGGCTTTATTAATGTTTTCAGCAATACCGCCTCCAAGAAATTGCTTCCGCATCGACCATGGAATTGTCGCGACTACTGCCACTTGAATGCTATTACGGTCAAAAACTGGTATCATCTTTCTCCTATCTTGGAGTTATTTGACCATATCCGTGGAGCCCGGATTTTCTCCAAACTAGACCTCAAAGAATTTTATAATCTAGTCCGCATGTGTCACTGCAACGAGTGGAAGAACTAACAAAATAGTAAAGCAATTGCGCTCAATTGTCTTGGCAGTAACTTTAAATGGTATTGATGTTCAGGAATAACATGGAGTAAAACAATAACATTTAATAATGCATCAAATAAATAAGTTAAAAGAATGGTCACTTGGTAATGTACAAAAACATAAACATAGCAACCGGTGCTTATTGATCACACAACAAAGTCTGGAGGTCCAATTGTATCGTGAGCAGTAGAGGCTACTGCGAATAGCCCTGAGTAATGATGGTGTGTACTTTGAGCCCAAACAAGTCACTATATAAAGGAAGAGGCAACAGGGTCCAATAAGCAGTCTAGAAACCAACCTCAGACAATCCAGCAATATGAATCGGGTCCAGCGATGTCCTTGATCTATTAAGCGGTGCAGGGATCCCTTTTTCGTTACACATCGCTGACCGCGCTCACGAGGTGGATCCTCGGTAGTAGTGAGTGTCGACTGTAGGAAGGAGATGGCGTGCGTTCCACAGCTTCCGGGTGATGTCAAGGATGTAGGGGCGTGGCCCAACGCGTTTCATTCGCTTTGGCGAATTTCTTCAGGGGTGAAGTGATTACAAATCTCTCTTTGTGTGCTTATATAGCTGCTGGTGGTCCGTGTAATTAACAAATAGACATGGCGGACTTGTAAACATGATCAATTAAGGACAAGCACTGGTTGCTAAAATATTTAAAATTGTTACATGAATTACAGAATAAAATCATACCAAAGGTAGTAGCATAGTTTCTACTGCTTGTTATTCAATGTATCTAACATTTGTGGTCCGTATGACTTAAACAATTAGACATGTCCAACTAGTGGACCGGGTGAATATAAGGTGAATATAGCTGCTGGTGGTCCATGTAATTAGCAAGTAGACATGGCGAACTTGTAAAACAGGATCAATTAAGGACAAGCATTGGTTACCAATATATCCAAATTGCTACATGAATTACAGAACAAAATCATACCAAAGGTAGTAGCATAGTTTCTACTGCTTGTTATTCAATGTATCTAACATTTGTGGTCCGTATGACTTAAACAATTAGACATGTTCAATTTGTGGACCGGGTGAATATAAGAACCGATATTGATTACTATTACATTAAAAATGTTACAAAAAACACAGAATAAAAAAATATATATCAAGGTTTATAACATAATCTCTATTGCTTAATTTACAATGTGTCTCACCTATCATAGGGATTTGAATTACCAAAAAAGTATGACATACCAGCAGTACATGTGTTTTATACACCAGAACCCTCAATCATCTGCGACCAACATCGTTTGTCATAATTTTGTCACTAGCCCACATACAGACTTTTCCTCCTTGTCTATATCAGTGTATGAGGAATCAGATTTGGATTATGACACATTGGCCATTCAATCATTCGAACTGGGTTGGACCCGCAAAACCACCCAGGAACAGCCCAGGTTGAGCCAGGACATCCAACCAAATCAAACTCCTCCATCTACATCATCCATACACGACAAAACTGTGTACTCCACACCATCAGTTCCCTCCAACCCCTTGACCATTGAAGCATCATCCCCTAATAGAACTTTGGAATTGAATGCCACTAACGACAGTGACCCCATTTCAAAAATAGGGCATTTTTTGGGGCTGGGCCCACACTTTATGAACCTTCACATAAGACCAAACCAGTTAAACCCCCACAAAAAGGAAACTAAACGCCTCAGGCGAGGAAGAAGAGGAGGCCAAAAATTAAAACCCATGATATAATAAACTCCACCTTGACAACATCTACAGGGATTTTTAATCTGAGCTCACACTCACTATCAGCAGCTGAAACAAGTGTTCTTAACAAAGGATTGAAATATGCCCCCACAAAGTCTATGAATAAGTTTAATACATACCTAAATGTTAAACGCTTTGTAAGGAAGCTTACCCTCAAAAAATATTTTGCTAAAACTCCTATGGAACGGGCTATTACTAGTGAACAGTCCACATATAAACACACTAGCCTAAAACCCGAGTCACTCTTTTACCCACGTCAAGTAAAGGGATGTTTAATAGAAAGCTTTGAAACTTTGGTCCTTAATGATATAGACAAAATCAAACAACAGAAAACTAATTGTCACTCACCGGACTGTGAGTGCTTCTTCCCGGACATTTAGGAACCGTGGCCGTCCTCCATCCTGAGGGACTGCGCATGCGCAGCCCTTTCTATACCTCCAGTGTATGTTCCTTTAACTTAATTGGCAGATCAGGCAACCTCCCTATATTAAGCACCTGTGGTCAACACCACGTTGCCTGATCTTGGAGTCTCATTCCCCATGAGTCTCTGAAGGTGTTCCTGTGTTTCCTGTTTATTCAGCCCTGCTGATTCTGTGGTTTCCAAACCACTTCTACCTCTGTGGTTTCCAAACCACTTCTGCTACTGTGGTTCCCATACCACTTCTACCATCTACTGTATCATCGTGACTGTGAGCTGATTCCTATCCGCTGCCTCCGTGCACTACAGTCTTCTAATCACTTCAACTCTACCATGTATCATTGGGACTGTTAGCTGATGCCTATCCGCTGCCTCCGTGCATTACAGGCTTCAACCACATCCACTCACCTGTTCATGATTGTGACTGCCAGCTGATTCCTATCCGCTGCCTCCGTGCACTACAGTCTTCAACCTGCAACTCGTCTGTGTTTCATCATCGTGACTGCTAGCTGATTCCTACCCGCTGCCTCCGTGCACTACAGTCTTCAACCTGCAACCCGTCTGTGTTTCATCGTGACTGTTTAGCTGATTCCTATCCGCTGCCTCTGTGCGCTTCAGTCTTCAGTCCTTGTCTACTCTACCGTGTTTCCTTAAGTCTGCTGCCACTATTGCTACCCGCTACTCTCCGTGATCATCTGTTCCAGTTCAACTCTGCTCCGGTGTGCCATCGTTACTGCACCTGCTGGTTGCTATTGGTTACCTCCGTGTTCCTGCAGAGACCCGCTGCTGTTACTTCTCAGCGCTACTCATCCATCTACTGCTGATCCGCTCTCCACGCCTTCCTGTGTTCCCTGCTGGTCTACCTACCTGTGCGCTGCACCTGCTAGACCCCTGCTTCACCCATCCAGGGACTTGTATCCTGCTGGCCTCCTGCCCTTCAGGTATCTCTGCACTCCTGTCTGACTGCCTTCTCCTGAACCACGGTATGCATACTTCCCATTGACTGTGCTGTGTATTGCATACCTTGCTGGACTGTGTTGGTTCTCCTCTGGAGTGTACTATCCGCTGAGTCTATTGCCATCATTGACTGTGTTGGTTCTCCTCTGGAGTGTACTATCTGCTGACTCTACTGCCATCATTGACTGTGTTATCTCATGCCGGATTACTTCAAGAGACTTTCTATATTGGCAGTGTTGTTCAGTCATTTATACATTTATATTGTGCATATTACTGTGGATCAAAGTCAAGGTGCCCGTGTATATATTGTGTTGCAGTCTCTCCCCGTGCACCTCCTCACATATATATTCAGTAGTACAACTTGCTAGTGGCAGACCACTGACTCCTGTTTACAGTTTCACCTGTTCCAGTATCCTCTCACATAGCAGTGGTACTACTTGCTAACGCAGACCACTGACTCCCCGGATACCTCCACTTGGATTCCATTCCTTCACTCAGACAGCGGTACAACTTGCTATCCGCAGACCGCTGACTCTCATCACCTCCTCGTTTCTGTTGGACATTTCTCCTCACTATAGCAGTGGTACAACTTGCTACCGCAGACCACTGACTACCTTCACGTGTCCTTTGTCCATACAGTTCCTCGTGTATTACTACCTCCATATTACCAGTGCTGCTAGTCATAGACTTTCCTGAGCATCTCATCATCTGCTATTTCCTGTTCCGTGATCACCCTGCTACCAGAGTACCATATTACCACCTATACTGCTCTGGTAAGCCTATCACCTGGTGATCCCTGGGTAAAGACTCCTAGTGCCCGTGACAGTAAGATCAGGCCATGACAGACCCAGATACGGAACCTACTGCTAAAGAGATGCTGCAGCATCTGGTCAGCCGTGTGGAGCAACAGGATGCTCGCCAACAGCTGTTACTTCAATGTTACCAATCGTTAACCTCCCAAGGAACATCTGGACAGACTGTTACAGCTAGTATTGAAGCTCCTGTGCTTTCCTCCGTTTCCCCAGTGCCATCCCAGGTGTCTACAGCTCCTACGCTTCACCTGCCTACTCCGTCAAAATATGACGGGGACCCCAAAACTTGTAGAGGTTTCCTTAACCAATGTTCAGTCCATTTTGAACTCCAACCTCAAAATTTTTCTACCCATCGTTCCAGAGTGGCCTATCTTATCTCATTGTTTTCTGGACAAGCCCTGGCTTGGGCCTCCCCTCTGTGGGAAAGAAACGATCCAATTCTACAAGATAGTGCCAAATTCATTTCCACGTTCCGAAGTGTGTTCGATGAACCAGGTCGTGTGACCTCCGCTGCTTCCAGCATTCTTCGTTTGCGACAAGGCTCCCATACAGTAGGACAGTATGTCATTCAATTTAGGATCTTAGCCTCTGAACTTCAGTGGAACACTGAAGCATTAGTTGCCGCCTTCTGGCAGGGGCTCTCCGATAAAATTAAAGATGCACTGTCTACCCAAGAGCTTCCTTCGTCACTAGAAGATTTGATCTCTCTTTGCCATCGTGTAGACATGAGATTTCGTGAAAGAGAATCTGAGAAAACAACTTCTGCTAAAGCACCTCTTCGTTTAAACCCTCAATTTCGTCCAGTTTCACCTTCTGTGATTCCCATGGAGATAGGACGTTCCAAATTATCGTTAGAAGAGAGGAAACGAAGAGTAAAGAATAGACTCTGTATCTATTGTGCTGATTCCACACATATGCTCAGTTCTTGCCCTAAGAAATCGGGAAATGCCAGGCCCTAACTAGTTCTGGAGAGGTGAAGTTAGGGTCCCTGGAGTCCTCTCCATTGTCTATGAAATCTAAAGTCTGCGCTTTCGATGTTACGATTTCCTTTGCTACCAAATCCTTTGAGTCACAGGCATTGATTGATTCCGGAGCAGCAGGAAATTTCATTTCTAAATCACTAGTGAATCAATGGTCCCTACCAGTGATCACTTTAAAAACACCCATTACTGTGACGGCTATAGATGGATCACGTCTCATCAATGGTCTCATCACCCAGAGTACGTCTCCAGTAACCCTTCAGATTGGTGTACTACACCATGAAGAAATTTCGTTTTTAATTCTTCCTGTTACGACAAGTCCGATTGTCTTAGGCCTTCCATGGCTTCAATGTCACTCTCCCCAGATTGACTGGCGCACCCCTCAAGTTACGTCTTGGGGGCCTGAATGTCACCATCGTTGTCTCTCTCAAGTTATTCCTCTTAAAGTACAGCAATCTTCCATCTCATCTTCCTCCCCGGGACTCCCTCCTCAGTATGCTTCATTTGCCGATGTGTTTGATAAAGCTCAGTCTGAACGTCTTCCTCCTCATCGTTCTTGGGATTGTCCGATCGACCTTCTACCTGGCAAGACTCCTCCCAGGGGTCGGGTCTATCCTCTCTCGTTACCTGAAACTCAAGCCACATCTGAGTACATACAGGAGAATCTCCAGCGTGGGTTCATTCGACCTTCCACCTCTCCCGCTGGAGCTGGGTTCTTCTTCGTCAAAAAGAAGGATGGATCATTACGCCCTTGTATAGATTTTCGTGGACTCAACGCCATTACTATCAAGAATCGGTATCCCATTCCGCTGATCACTGAGCTATTTGATCGCATCAAGGGAGCTCGGATATTTACTAAGTTGGATCTTCGTGGTGCCTACAATTTAATTAGAATCCGTTCCGGTGACGAATGGAAGACCGCGTTTAACACCAGAGATGGGCATTACGAATATTTAGTAATGCCCTTCGGGCTGTGTAATGCCCCCGCGGTTTTCCAGGGTTTCATCAATGAGATCTTTCGGGACTTATTATATGTATGTGTCGTTGTCTACCTGGACGACATATTGATCTTCTCACAGGACCTGCCTTCTCATCACCAACATGTGGCAGAGGTCCTCTCCAGACTACGGAAAAACTCGTTGTTCTGTAAATTGGAAAAATGTTCATTCGAGTTACCCCAGATTCCATTCTTGGGGTATATAGTTTCCGGAGTTGGCCTGAAGATGGATCCAGACAAAGTAAATGCTGTACTACATTGGCCTCAGCCAACTACTCTTCGTGCCATCCAGCGTTTTTTAGGTTTTGCCAATTACTATAGACGCTTCATTCAAGACTTCTCATCCATTGCATCTCCCATTGTGGCCTTAACTCGGAAAGGGGCTAATACTAAGCAATGGTCATCTGAGGCTCTCCAAGCCTTTCAAATCCTCAAAGAGTCCTTCTCGTCTGCTCCCATTCTGCGACAACCTGATGTGACACTCCCCTTCTTCCTAGAAGTAGATGCCTCTAATGTGGGCTTAGGAGCTATTCTCTCCCAACGCTCGGAGCAACAAAAATTACATCCTTGTGCCTTCTACTCTCGGGGTCTTCTGCCCGCAGAGAAAAACTATACTATCGGGGACAAGGAGTTGCTGGCCATCAAAGCTGCATTAGAGGAATGGAGATACTTGTTGGAAGGAGCTCGCCATCCGGTGACGATCTTCACGGATCATAAGAACTTGTCATATTTGCAATCTGCTCAATGCTTGAACCCTCGTCAAGCAAGATGGTCTCTTTTCTTTTCCCGTTTTGAATTAATTATAACCTTCAAACCAGCTGCTAAGAACAAGAAAGCTGACGCTCTATCTCGAGCTTTTGTGACGTCCTCTGATGTAGAAGAGGTTCCCAACCATGCTATTCTAGACCCCAAATGTATTTCTCTGTGTCACGGGCACTAGGAGTCTTTACCCAGGGATCACCAGGTGATAGGCTTACCAGAGCAGTATAGGTGGTAATATGGTACTCTGGTAGCAGGGTGATCACGGAACAGGAAATAGCAGATGATGAGATGCTCAGGAAAGTCTATGACTAGCAGCACTGGCAATATGGAGGTAGTAATACACGAGGAACTGTATGGACAAAGGACACGTGAAGGTAGTCAGTGGTCTGCGGTAGCAAGTTGTACCACTGCTATAGTGAGGAGGAATGTCCAACAGAAACGAGGAGGTGATGAGAGTCAGCGGTCTGCGGATAGCAAGTTGTACCGCTGTCTGAGTGAAGGAATGGAATCCAAGTGGAGGTATCCGGGGAGTCAGTGGTCTGCGTTAGCAAGTTGTACCACTGCTATGTGAGAGGATACTGGAACAGGTGAAACTGTAAACAGGAGTCAGTGGTCTGCCACTAGCAAGTTGTACCACTGAATATATATGTGAGGAGGTGCACGGGGAGAGACTGCAACACAATATATACACGGGCACCTTGACTTTGATCCACAGTAATATGCACAATATAAATGTATAAATGACTGAACAACACTGCCAATATAGAAAGTCTCTTGAAGTAATCCAGCATGAGATAACACAGTCAATGATGGCAGTAGAGTCAGCAGATAGTACACTCCAGAGGAGAACCAACACAGTCCAGCAAGGTATGCAATACACAGCACAGTCAATGGGAAGTATGCATACCGTGGTTCAGGAGAAGGCAGTCAGACAGGAGTGCAGAGATACCTGAAGGGCAGGAGGCCAGCAGGATACAAGTCCCTGGTTGGGTGAAGCGGGGGTCTAGCAGGTGCAGCGCCCAGGTAGGTAGACCAGCAGGGAGCACAGGAAGGCGTGGAGAGCGGATCAGCAGTAGATGGATGAGTAGCGCTGAGAAGTAACAGCAGCGGGTCTCTGCGGGAACACGGAGGTAACCAATAGCAACCAGCAGGTGCAGTAACGATGGGACCCCGGAGCAGAGTTGAACTGGAACAGATGATCACGGAGAGTAGCGGGTAGCAATAGTGGCAGCAGACTCAAGGAAACACGGTAGAGTTGACAAGGACTGAAGACTGAAGCGCACAGAGGCAGCGGATAGGAATCAGCTAGCAGTCACGATGATGAAACACAGACGAGTTGCAGGTTGAAGACTGTAGTGCACGGAGGCAGCGGATAGGAATCAGCTGGCAGTCACAATCATGAACAGGTGAGTGGATGTGGTTGAAGCCTGTAGTGCACGGAGGCAGCGGATAGGCATCAGCTAACAGTCCCAATGATAAATGGTAGAGTTGAAGTGATTAGAAGACTGTAGTGCACGGAGGCAGCGGATAGGAATCAGCTCACAGTCACGATGATACAGTAGATGGTAGAAGTGGTATGGGAACCACAGTAGCAGAAGTGGTTTGGAAACCACAGTGGTAGAAGTGGTTTGGAAACCACAGGAATCAGCAGGGCTGAATAAACAAGGAAACACAGGAACACCTTCAGAGACTCATGGGGAATGAGACTCCAAGATCAGGCAACGTGGTGTTGACCACAGGTGCTTAATATAGGGAGGTTGCCTGATCTGCCAATTAAGTTAAAGGAACATACACTGGAGGTATAGAAAGGGCTGCGCATGCGCAGTCCCTCAGGATGGAGGACGGCCACGGTTCCTAAATGTCCGGGAAGAAGCACTCACAGTCCGGTGAGTGACAGTACCCCCCCTTTTAAAGGTGGGCACAGAACGCCTGGAACCGGGCTTGTCCGGATTTTTGGAATAAAACTTCTTCAGAAGGGCAGGAGCATTAAGATCTTCAGCTTTGATCCATGAACGTTCCTCAGGACCAAAGCCCTTCCAATGAACGAGGAAACGGAGGACTCCTCGCGAAATTTTTGCATCCAATACCTCAGTAATCTCGAAATCCTCCTCCTGATGAACTTGAACTGGCTGCGGTGCTGAGGAAGGAGTCGAGAAACGGTTGATGATGAGAGGTTTGAGCAAGGACACATGGAAGGCATTGGAGATCCGAAGATTCTTAGGAAGAAGAAGTTTAACACATACTGGATTGATAACTTGAATGATCCTATATGGACCAATAAAACGAGGGGCGAATTTCATAGATGGAACCTTCAAACGAATATTTTTGGTAGATAACCAGACACGATCTCCAATTTTTAGTGGTGGAATAGCCCGCCTCTTCTTATCTGCGAAAGACTTATATTTGTTAGATGTCTTCTTTAAACAGGTTTTGACCTGAGACCAGATATTTTTGAAGGTCTGACAAGCAGTCTCCACAGCAGGAACTTGGGTGGGCGGGAGGGCAGGAAATTCCGGAAAAGACGGATGGTGACCGTAGACCACAAAGAATGGAGTTTTGGATGATGACTCATGGTACATGTTGTTATGGGCGAATTCAGCCCAAGGGAGCAATTCTACCCAGTTGTCTTGGTTGGCTGAAGAGAACATCCTAATAAAAGTCTCAAGATCTTGATTGACTCGTTCCGTTTGTCCGTTAGATTGCGGATGGTAAGACGATGAGAGTGCTAATCGTATGCCCAAGGTTTTACAAAGGGCCCGCCAGAATCTGGAAACGAATTGTACTCCTCTATCTGACACAATCTCAGACGGACATCCATGGATGCGGAAGATTTCTTTAATGAAATGTTCAGCCAGAGTAGACGAGGAAGGTAAACCGGACAGAGGGACGAAATGAGCCATCTTCGAAAATCTGTCTACCACTACCCAAATAGTATTGTGATTCTTACTTGGTGGCAAATCAGTAACGAAATCCATACTAATATGGGTCCAAGGCTTGGACGGAATGGGTAGTGGTCGCAGCAACCCTGCTGGAGTTCTGCGGGAGGATTTGAACTGAGAACATAAATCACAGGAAGCAATAAACTCTTTGACGTCTCTCCTCATTGAAGGCCACCAGTAACTACGAGAGAGAATCTCAAAGGTCTTATGTTCACCGGCGTGTCCAGAAAAACGAGAGGCATGGAACCACGAAAGGATTTTCCTCCTCAGAGTAGGAGGCACGAGGGTCTTCCCAAATGGTAGCATTTTGGTGGATGAAGCAGCCAGAGAAATACATTTGGGGTCTAGAATAGCATGGTTGGGAACCTCTTCTACATCAGAGGACGTCACAAAAGCTCGAGATAGAGCGTCAGCTTTCTTGTTCTTAGCAGCTGGTTTGAAGGTTATAATTAATTCAAAACGGGAAAAGAAAAGAGACCATCTTGCTTGACGAGGGTTCAAGCATTGAGCAGATTGCAAATATGACAAGTTCTTATGATCCGTGAAGATCGTCACCGGATGGCGAGCTCCTTCCAACAAGTATCTCCATTCCTCTAATGCAGCTTTGATGGCCAGCAACTCCTTGTCCCCGATAGTATAGTTTTTCTCTGCGGGCAGAAGACCCCGAGAGTAGAAGGCACAAGGATGTAATTTTTGTTGCTCCGAGCGTTGGGAGAGAATAGCTCCTAAGCCCACATTAGAGGCATCTACTTCTAGGAAGAAGGGGAGTGTCACATCAGGTTGTCGCAGAATGGGAGCAGACGAGAAGGACTCTTTGAGGATTTGAAAGGCTTGGAGAGCCTCAGATGACCATTGCTTAGTATTAGCCCCTTTCCGAGTTAAGGCCACAATGGGAGATGCAATGGATGAGAAGTCTTGAATGAAGCGTCTATAGTAATTGGCAAAACCTAAAAAACGCTGGATGGCACGAAGAGTAGTTGGCTGAGGCCAATGTAGTACAGCATTTACTTTGTCTGGATCCATCTTCAGGCCAACTCCGGAAACTATATACCCCAAGAATGGAATCTGGGGTAACTCGAATGAACATTTTTCCAATTTACAGAACAATGAGTTTTTCCGTAGTCTGGAGAGGACCTCTGCCACATGTTGGTGATGAGAAGGCAGGTCCTGTGAGAAGATCAATATGTCGTCCAGGTAGACAACGACACATACATATAATAAGTCCCGAAAGATCTCATTGATGAAACCCTGGAAAACCGCGGGGGCATTACACAGCCCGAAGGGCATTACTAAATATTCGTAATGCCCATCTCTGGTGTTAAACGCGGTCTTCCATTCGTCACCGGAACGGATTCTAATTAAATTGTAGGCACCACGAAGATCCAACTTAGTAAATATCCGAGCTCCCTTGATGCGATCAAATAGCTCAGTGATCAGCGGAATGGGATACCGATTCTTGATAGTAATGGCGTTGAGTCCACGAAAATCTATACAAGGGCGTAATGATCCATCCTTCTTTTTGACGAAGAAGAACCCAGCTCCAGCGGGAGAGGTGGAAGGTCGAATGAACCCACGCTGGAGATTCTCCCGTATGTACTCAGATGTGGCTTGAGTTTCAGGTAACGAGAGAGGATAGACCCGACCCCTGGGAGGAGTCTTGCCAGGTAGAAGGTCGATCGGACAATCCCAAGAACGATGAGGAGGAAGACGTTCAGACTGAGCTTTATCAAACACATCGGCAAATGAAGCATACTGAGGAGGGAGTCCCGGGGAGGAAGATGAGATGGAAGATTGCTGTACTTTAAGAGGAATAACTTGAGAGAGACAACGATGGTGACATTCAGGCCCCCAAGACGTAACTTGAGGGGTGCGCCAGTCAATCTGGGGAGAGTGACATTGAAGCCATGGAAGGCCTAAGACAATCGGACTTGTCGTAACAGGAAGAATTAAAAACGAAATTTCTTCATGGTGTAGTACACCAATCTGAAGGGTTACTGGAGACGTACTCTGGGTGATGAGACCATTGATGAGACGTGATCCATCTATAGCCGTCACAGTAATGGGTGTTTTTAAAGTGATCACTGGTAGGGACCATTGATTCACTAGTGATTTAGAAATGAAATTTCCTGCTGCTCCGGAATCAATCAATGCCTGTGACTCAAAGGATTTAGTAGCAAAGGAAATCGTAACATCGAAAGCGCAGACTTTAGATTTCATAGACAATGGAGAGGACTCCAGGGACCCTAACTTCACCTCTCCAGAACTAGTTAGGGCCTGGCATTTCCCGATTTCTTAGGACAAGAACTGAGCATATGTGTGGAATCAGCACAATAGATACAGAGTCTATTCTTTACTCTTCGTTTCCTCTCTTCTAAAGATAATTTGGAACGTCCTATCTCCATGGGAATCACAGAAGGTGAAACTGGACGAAATTGAGGGTTTAAACGAAGAGGTGCTTTAGCAGAAGTTGTTTTCTCAGATTCTCTTTCACGAAATCTCATGTCTACACGATGGCAAAGAGAGATCAAATCTTCTAGTGACGAAGGAAGCTCTTGGGTAGTCAGTGCATCTTTAATTTTATCGGAGAGCCCCTGCCAGAAGGCGGCAACTAATGCTTCAGTGTTCCACTGAAGTTCAGAGGCTAAGATCCTAAATTGAATGACATACTGTCCTACTGTATTGGAGCCTTGTCGCAAACGAAGAATGCTGGAAGCAGCGGAGGTCACACGACCTGGTTCATCGAACACACTTCGGAACGTGGAAATGAATTTGGCACTATCTTGTAGAATTGGATCGTTTCTTTCCCACAGAGGGGAGGCCCAAGCCAGGGCTTGTCCAGAAAACAATGAGATAAGATAGGCCACTCTGGAACGATGGGTAGAAAAATTTTGAGGTTGGAGTTCAAAATGGACTGAACATTGGTTAAGGAAACCTCTACAAGTTTTGGGGTCCCCGTCATATTTTGACGGAGTAGGCAGGTGAAGCGTAGGAGCTGTAGACACCTGGGATGGCACTGGGGAAACGGAGGAAAGCACAGGAGCTTCAATACTAGCTGTAACAGTCTGTCCAGATGTTCCTTGGGAGGTTAACGATTGGTAACATTGAAGTAACAGCTGTTGGCGAGCATCCTGTTGCTCCACACGACTGACCAGATGCTGCAGCATCTCTTTAGCAGTAGGTTCCGTATCTGGGTCTGTCATGGCCTGATCTTACTGTCACGGGCACTAGGAGTCTTTACCCAGGGATCACCAGGTGATAGGCTTACCAGAGCAGTATAGGTGGTAATATGGTACTCTGGTAGCAGGGTGATCACGGAACAGGAAATAGCAGATGATGAGATGCTCAGGAAAGTCTATGACTAGCAGCACTGGCAATATGGAGGTAGTAATACACGAGGAACTGTATGGACAAAGGACACGTGAAGGTAGTCAGTGGTCTGCGGTAGCAAGTTGTACCACTGCTATAGTGAGGAGGAATGTCCAACAGAAACGAGGAGGTGATGAGAGTCAGCGGTCTGCGGATAGCAAGTTGTACCGCTGTCTGAGTGAAGGAATGGAATCCAAGTGGAGGTATCCGGGGAGTCAGTGGTCTGCGTTAGCAAGTTGTACCACTGCTATGTGAGAGGATACTGGAACAGGTGAAACTGTAAACAGGAGTCAGTGGTCTGCCACTAGCAAGTTGTACCACTGAATATATATGTGAGGAGGTGCACGGGGAGAGACTGCAACACAATATATACACGGGCACCTTGACTTTGATCCACAGTAATATGCACAATATAAATGTATAAATGACTGAACAACACTGCCAATATAGAAAGTCTCTTGAAGTAATCCAGCATGAGATAACACAGTCAATGATGGCAGTAGAGTCAGCAGATAGTACACTCCAGAGGAGAACCAACACAGTCCAGCAAGGTATGCAATACACAGCACAGTCAATGGGAAGTATGCATACCGTGGTTCAGGAGAAGGCAGTCAGACAGGAGTGCAGAGATACCTGAAGGGCAGGAGGCCAGCAGGATACAAGTCCCTGGATGGGTGAAGCGGGGGTCTAGCAGGTGCAGCGCCCAGGTAGGTAGACCAGCAGGGAGCACAGGAAGGCGTGGAGAGCGGATCAGCAGTAGATGGATGAGTAGCGCTGAGAAGTAACAGCAGCGGGTCTCTGCGGGAACACGGAGGTAACCAATAGCAACCAGCAGGTGCAGTAACGATGGGACCCCGGAGCAGAGTTGAACTGGAACAGATGATCACGGAGAGTAGCGGGTAGCAATAGTGGCAGCAGACTCAAGGAAACACGGTAGAGTTGACAAGGACTGAAGACTGAAGCGCACAGAGGCAGCGGATAGGAATCAGCTAGCAGTCACGATGATGAAACACAGACGAGTTGCAGGTTGAAGACTGTAGTGCACGGAGGCAGCGGATAGGAATCAGCTGGCAGTCACAATCATGAACAGGTGAGTGGATGTGGTTGAAGCCTGTAGTGCACGGAGGCAGCGGATAGGCATCAGCTAACAGTCCCAATGATAAATGGTAGAGTTGAAGTGATTAGAAGACTGTAGTGCACGGAGGCAGCGGATAGGAATCAGCTCACAGTCACGATGATACAGTAGATGGTAGAAGTGGTATGGGAACCACAGTAGCAGAAGTGGTTTGGAAACCACAGTGGTAGAAGTGGTTTGGAAACCACAGGAATCAGCAGGGCTGAATAAACAAGGAAACACAGGAACACCTTCAGAGACTCATGGGGAATGAGACTCCAAGATCAGGCAACGTGGTGTTGACCACAGGTGCTTAATATAGGGAGGTTGCCTGATCTGCCAATTAAGTTAAAGGAACATACACTGGAGGTATAGAAAGGGCTGCGCATGCGCAGTCCCTCAGGATGGAGGACGGCCACGGTTCCTAAATGTCCGGGAAGAAGCACTCACAGTCCGGTGAGTGACACTCTGGCTGCTTCATCCACCAAAATGCTACCATTTGGGAAGACCCTCGTGCCTCCTACTCTGAGGAGGAAAATCCTTTCGTGGTTTCATGCCTCTCGTTTTTCTGGACACGCCGGTGAACATAAGACCTTTGAGATTCTCTCTCGTAGTTACTGGTGGCCTTCAATGAGGAGAGACGTCAAAGAGTTTATTGCTTCCTGTGATTTATGTTCTCAGTTCAAATCCTCCCGCAGAACTCCAGCAGGGTTGCTGCGACCACTACCCATTCCGTCCAAGCCTTGGACCCATATTAGTATGGATTTCGTTACTGATTTGCCACCAAGTAAGAATCACAATACTATTTGGGTAGTGGTAGACAGATTTTCGAAGATGGCTCATTTCGTCCCTCTGTCCGGTTTACCTTCCTCGTCTACTCTGGCTGAACATTTCATTAAAGAAATCTTCCGCATCCATGGATGTCCGTCTGAGATTGTGTCAGATAGAGGAGTACAATTCGTTTCCAGATTCTGGCGGGCCCTTTGTAAAACCTTGGGCATACGATTAGCACTCTCATCGTCTTACCATCCGCAATCTAACGGACAAACGGAACGAGTCAATCAAGATCTTGAGACTTTTATTAGGATGTTCTCTTCAGCCAACCAAGACAACTGGGTAGAATTGCTCCCTTGGGCTGAATTCGCCCATAACAACATGTACCATGAGTCATCATCCAAAACTCCATTCTTTGTGGTCTACGGTCACCATCCGTCTTTTCCGGAATTTCCTGCCCTCCCGCCCACCCAAGTTCCTGCTGTGGAGACTGCTTGTCAGACCTTCAAAAATATCTGGTCTCAGGTCAAAACCTGTTTAAAGAAGACATCTAACAAATATAAGTCTTTCGCAGATAAGAAGAGGCGGGCTATTCCACCACTAAAAATTGGAGATCGTGTCTGGTTATCTACCAAAAATATTCGTTTGAAGGTTCCATCTATGAAATTCGCCCCTCGTTTTATTGGTCCATATAGGATCATTCAAGTTATCAATCCAGTATGTGTTAAACTTCTTCTTCCTAAGAATCTTCGGATCTCCAATGCCTTCCATGTGTCCTTGCTCAAACCTCTCATCATCAACCGTTTCTCGACTCCTTCCTCAGCACCGCAGCCAGTTCAAGTTCATCAGGAGGAGGATTTCGAGATTACTGAGGTATTGGATGCAAAAATTTCGCGAGGAGTCCTCCGTTTCCTCGTTCATTGGAAGGGCTTTGGTCCTGAAGAGCGTTCATGGATCAAAGCTGAAGATCTTAATGCTCCTGCCCTTCTGAAGAAGTTTTATTCCAAAAATCCGGACAAGCCCGGTTCCAGGCGTTCTGTGCCCACCTTTAAAAGGGGGGGTACTGTCACTCACCGGACTGTGAGTGCTTCTTCCCGGACATTTAGGAACCGTGGCCGTCCTCCATCCTGAGGGACTGCGCATGCGCAGCCCTTTCTATACCTCCAGTGTATGTTCCTTTAACTTAATTGGCAGATCAGGCAACCTCCCTATATTAAGCACCTGTGGTCAACACCACGTTGCCTGATCTTGGAGTCTCATTCCCCATGAGTCTCTGAAGGTGTTCCTGTGTTTCCTGTTTATTCAGCCCTGCTGATTCTGTGGTTTCCAAACCACTTCTACCTCTGTGGTTTCCAAACCACTTCTGCTACTGTGGTTCCCATACCACTTCTACCATCTACTGTATCATCGTGACTGTGAGCTGATTCCTATCCGCTGCCTCCGTGCACTACAGTCTTCTAATCACTTCAACTCTACCATGTATCATTGGGACTGTTAGCTGATGCCTATCCGCTGCCTCCGTGCATTACAGGCTTCAACCACATCCACTCACCTGTTCATGATTGTGACTGCCAGCTGATTCCTATCCGCTGCCTCCGTGCACTACAGTCTTCAACCTGCAACTCGTCTGTGTTTCATCATCGTGACTGCTAGCTGATTCCTACCCGCTGCCTCCGTGCACTACAGTCTTCAACCTGCAACCCGTCTGTGTTTCATCGTGACTGTTTAGCTGATTCCTATCCGCTGCCTCTGTGCGCTTCAGTCTTCAGTCCTTGTCTACTCTACCGTGTTTCCTTGAGTCTGCTGCCACTATTGCTACCCGCTACTCTCCGTGATCATCTGTTCCAGTTCAACTCTGCTCCGGTGTGCCATCGTTACTGCACCTGCTGGTTGCTATTGGTTACCTCCGTGTTCCTGCAGAGACCCGCTGCTGTTACTTCTCAGCGCTACTCATCCATCTACTGCTGATCCGCTCTCCACGCCTTCCTGTGTTCCCTGCTGGTCTACCTACCTGTGCGCTGCACCTGCTAGACCCCTGCTTCACCCATCCAGGGACTTGTATCCTGCTGGCCTCCTGCCCTTCAGGTATCTCTGCACTCCTGTCTGACTGCCTTCTCCTGAACCACGGTATGCATACTTCCCATTGACTGTGCTGTGTATTGCATACCTTGCTGGACTGTGTTGGTTCTCCTCTGGAGTGTACTATCCGCTGAGTCTATTGCCATCATTGACTGTGTTGGTTCTCCTCTGGAGTGTACTATCTGCTGACTCTACTGCCATCATTGACTGTGTTATCTCATGCCGGATTACTTCAAGAGACTTTCTATATTGGCAGTGTTGTTCAGTCATTTATACATTTATATTGTGCATATTACTGTGGATCAAAGTCAAGGTGCCCGTGTATATATTGTGTTGCAGTCTCTCCCCGTGCACCTCCTCACATATATATTCAGTAGTACAACTTGCTAGTGGCAGACCACTGACTCCTGTTTACAGTTTCACCTGTTCCAGTATCCTCTCACATAGCAGTGGTACTACTTGCTAACGCAGACCACTGACTCCCCGGATACCTCCACTTGGATTCCATTCCTTCACTCAGACAGCGGTACAACTTGCTATCCGCAGACCGCTGACTCTCATCACCTCCTCGTTTCTGTTGGACATTTCTCCTCACTATAGCAGTGGTACAACTTGCTACCGCAGACCACTGACTACCTTCACGTGTCCTTTGTCCATACAGTTCCTCGTGTATTACTACCTCCATATTACCAGTGCTGCTAGTCATAGACTTTCCTGAGCATCTCATCATCTGCTATTTCCTGTTCCGTGATCACCCTGCTACCAGAGTACCATATTACCACCTATACTGCTCTGGTAAGCCTATCACCTGGTGATCCCTGGGTAAAGACTCCTAGTGCCCGTGACACTAATAAAGTAAACTTAACCTCCATGGAAATGGATGCACTGAAAGAACTGCAAAAAAACAAGGAAGTCACATTAAAACCAGCAGATAAAGGTGGGGGAATTGTGATTCTCAATATCACCGACTATATTGCAGAAATGTACAGACTTCTGTCTGATACATCCACTTACGGACGTCTAAAATCAAATCCCACAAATACATACTCTGAACAACTTAAAACAATACGTACAGAAGGGAGAGATTTGGGAATTATAACCCTTAACGAATTCAACTACATACACAATACTCATCCTACAATTCCTGTTATCTATTATCTACCCAAAATCCATAAAAACTCTACTCACCCCCCAGGAAGACCGATAATCTCAGGAATCTGATCCATCACTGCCAATCTCTCCCATTACCTAGACACATATTTGCAGCCACATGTAAGAAAACAGAAAGCCTTTTTGAAGGATACTACGCACATTTTACAGTTACCGGATACCAGACTATTGTCTGGTCACATGCGATGTAACATCCTTATATACAGTGATCAAACATGATTTGGGTATAATGAGCATTCAGCACTTTCTTGAAAAAGACCCTGATTTAAACCAGAAACAGGTTGAATTCATCCTTACAAACATAGAGTTCATTTTAAAGCATAATTATTTTTGGTTCAATGATGAATTTTACCTACAATTGCAAGGCACAGCCATGGGCACTAGATTTGCCCCCAGCTATGCAAATTTATATATGAGCTTTTGGGAGAACGAAACAATCTGGTCTAACCATAGCTGGGAGGCAAACCTAGTGCTCTGGAGGAGATTTATAGATGACATCATCATTATTTGGCATGGCTCTGAAACTGCTTTACTTGAATTTATTTCTTACATAAACACAAATCAATATGGCTTACAATTTACAGCAAAACATAGTCAGTTATCTGTAGAATTTTTAGATCTGGAAATTTTTATTTCAGACGGTAAGATTGCCACAAAAACGTATAAAAAACATGTCGATGTGAATAGCTATATTCTATCTGATAGTCACTACCATCCTCAAAGGCTAAAAGCCATTCCGTTTAGTCAATTCACGAGAATCCGATGGAATTGCACTCACCTACAAGACTACAAAGAACAAGGCACAGAAATGGTATTAGACTTCCAAGCAAAGAAGTATGATACCAATTTGGTTCGGGACGCATTTGATAAACTTAAACACACAGAACGCAATACACTACTACAATACAAGAACACCAACACTTCCGTATCAACCACAAACCATGATCAGATATATTTTATTTCTGACTATTCAAGGGGAGCATATAAACTCAAGAACATAATCAAAAAACATTGACATATCCTACAGCAAGATGATATTGTAGGACCCCTTTTACCTGAGCATCCCAAAATGGTAATTCAAATCCCTATGATAGGTGAGACACATTGTAAATTAAGCAATAGACATTATGTTATAAACCTTGATATATATTTTTTTATTCTGTGTTTTTTGGTAACAATTTTAATGTAATAGTAATCAATATCTGTTCTTATATTCACCCGATCCACAAATTGGACAACCAATGCTTGTCCTTAATTGATCCTGTTTACAAGTCCGCCATGTCTATTTGTTAATTACATGGACCACCAGCAGCTATATAAGCACACAAAGAGAGATTTGTAATCACTTTACCCCTGAAGAAATTCGCCAAAGCGAATGAAACGCGTTGGGCCATGCCCCTACATCCTTGACGTCACCCGGAAGTAGCGTGCGTTCCACTGTGGAACGCACTCCATCTCCTTCCTACAGTCGACACTCACTACTACCGAGGATCCACCTCGTGAGCGCGGTCAGCATTGTGTAACGAAACGGGGATCCCTGCACCGCATAATAGATCAAGGACATCGCTGGATCCGATTCATATTGCTGGATTGTCTGAGGTTGGTTTCTATACTGCTTATTGGACCCTGTTGCCTCTTCCTTTTGTATAGTGACTTGTTTGGGCTCAAAGTACACACCATCATTACTCAGGGCTATTCGCAGTAGCCTCTACTGCCCCGATACAATTGGACCTCCAGACTTTGTTGTGTGATCAATAAGCACCGGTTGCTATGTTTATGTTTTTGTACATTACCAAGTGACCATTCTTTTAACTTATTTATTTGATGTATTATTAAATTTTATTGTTTTACTCCATGTTATTCCTGAACATCAATACCATTTAAAGTTACTGCCAAGACAATTGAGCGCAATTACTTTACTATTTTGTTAGACTTTCCCAGGAATAGGATATTCCCTTTAGTAATAGCTGCTCTTGTCTTCACTAGAGTGAGCGCTACCTGCATTTATTATTTTTTAACGAGTGGAAGAACACCTTCAAGACTTGAGATGGGCACTATGTGTATTTAGTGATGCCCTTCGGTCTCTGCAACGCCTCAGCCACATTTCAATTTTTGTCAATTAAATCATTTGTGACCTACTCTACCCGTGGTAGTCTATCTTGAGTATATCCTCCTTTTTTCTTCAAATCTTTCTACTCACCAAATCCATGTCAGGTAGGTACTTTTTCATTTACAGGCAAATCATCTCTATTATAAATTGTAAAAATGCCTTTTCAAACTTCCTCAAGCACCCTTCTTGGGATATTTGGTCTCAGGTACTGGACTTTAAATGGATCCCAAAAAGGTGGAAGCAATCCTCAACTTGCCT